>NC_058134.1:113659444-113682977 GCF_016433145.1 Gracilinanus agilis | reverse complement strand
GTTTGTACAAAAGCTTTTTAGTTTAATATAATCAAAACCATTTAATTTACATTTTGTAATTTTCTCTAACTCTTGCTTGGTTTTAAAGTCTTTCCTTTCCCAGAGATCTGACAAGTATACTATTCTGTGTTCACTTAACTTATTTATAGTTTCCCTCTTTATATTCAAGTAATTCAACCATTCTGAATTTATCTTGGTGTAGGGTGAGAGATGTTGATCTAAACCTAATCTCTAACATATTGTTTTCCAAATTTCCCAGCAGTTTTTGTCAAATAGTGGATTTTTGTCCCAGAACATGGGCTCTTTGGATTTATCATAAACTGTCTTGCTGATGTCACTTACACCAAGTCTATTCCACTGATCCTCCGTTCTGTCTCTTAGTACCATCCCATTTTGATAAGTACTTCTTTATAGTATAGTTTAATATCTGGTACTGCTAGGCCCCCTTCCTTCACATTTTTTTCCTTATTTCCCTTGATATTCTTGATCTTTTGTTATTCCAAATAAAATTTGTTATAGTTTTTTCTAATTCAGTAAAGAAGTTTTTTGGTAGTTTGATAGGTATGGTGCTAAATAGGTAAATTAATTTCGGTAGAATGGTCATTTTTATTATGTTAGCTCATCCTACCCATGATGAATCAATGGCTTTCCAATTGTTTAGATCCAGTTTTATTTGTTTGGAAAGTGTTTTGTAGTTGTTTTCCTATAATTGCTGTGTTTGTTTTGGTAGATAGATTCCCAAGTATTTTATATTATCTAGGGTGATTTTAAATGGTGTTTCTCTTTCTACCTCTTCCTGCTCTAATGTGTTGGAAATGTATAGAAATGCTGATGATTTATGCTCATTTATTTTGTATCCTGCAACTTTGCTAAAGTTGTTGATTATTTAAATTAGCTTTTTAGTTGACTCCTTTGCTTATCATTGCTCTTTGAATGTCTGATAGAATTCACTTGTGAATCCATCAGGCCCTGGCGATTTTTTCTTAGGGAGTTCTTTGATGGCTTGTTCAATTTCTTTTTCTGATATGGGATGATTTAGGTATTCTATTTCTTCTGCTGTTAATCTAGGCAATCTAAATATTCATCCATATCTCCTAAATTATTATATTTATTGCCATATAATTGGGCTAAATAGTTTTTAATGATTGGCTTAATTTCCCCTTCATTAGAGGTGAGGTCTCCCTTTTCATCTTTGATACTGTCAATTTGGTTTTCTTCTTTCTTTTTTTTTATAAGATTGACCAGTACTTTGTCTATTTTATCTGTTTTTTCAAAGTACCAGCTTCTAGTCTTATTTATTAATTCAATAGTTCTTTTACTTTTGATTTTATTAATTTCTCCCTTGAATTTTTGTATTTCTAATTTAGTTTTCATCTAGGGATTTTTAATTAGCTTGCTTTTTAATTTTTTGAGTTGCATGCCCAATTCATTAATCTCTGCCCTCCTTAATTTGTTAATATATGCACTCAAGGATATAAATTCCCCCTGAGTACTGCCTTGGCTGCATCCCACAGAGTTTGGTAGGATGTCTCATTATTGTCTTTCTCTTCAATGAAATCGTTGATTGTTTCTATGATTTCTTCTTTGACTATTTGGTTTTGGAGATTCATATTATTTAATTTCCAATTAGTTTGTTATTTGCCTGTCCAGGTGCCCTTACTAATTATTATTTTTATTGCTTTATCATCTGAGAATGTTATTTATTATTTCTGCTATTTTGCATTTGTTTGCAATGATTCTATGCTCTATACAATGGTCAGTCTTTGTGAATGTACCATGTGCAGCTGAAAAGAAGGTGTATTCCTTTTTGTCCCTATTTATTTTTCTCCACATATCAATTAAATCTAATTTTTCTAGGACTTCATTCACCTCTCTTACCTCTTTCTTATTAATTTTTTGGTTTGATTTATCTAGATCTGAAAGAGGAATATTTAGATCTCCCACTATTATGGTTTTACTATCTATTTCCTTCTTGAGCTCTGCCAGTTTCTCCTTTATGAATTTGGATGCTATGCTACTTGGTGCATTCATATTGAGCAGTGCTATTTCCTCATTGTTTATACTGCCTTCAATCAGGATGTAATGACCTTCCCTGTCTTTTTTAATCATATCTATTTTTACTTTGGCTTTGTCAGAAATCACAATTGCCACTCCTGCCTTCTTTTTTCTCATCTGACGCCAAAAAGATTTTGCTCAAGCCCTTAACCTTAAACTTGTGTATGTTCACACTCCTTATATGTGTTTCTTGTAGATAATATATGGTAGGATTTTCGTTTCTAATACACTCTACTATTTGCTTCCGTTTTATGAGTGAGTTCATCCCATTCACATTCAGAGTTATAATTATCAGTTGTACATTCACTGACATTTCCCTATTCTCCCCTAATCCTACCCCTTCTCCTTAAACTATTTCCTTTTAAACCAGTGATTTGCTTTAAACAGGTATCCTTTACCTCCTCCATTGACTAACTTCCCTTTCTACCCCCTCCCTCATTATTCCTCTCTTTTTGTTTTTAAAGGCCTAATGAATTTCCTCCCCCTTCTTCTCTTTTCCCTTTTATGACCTCCCCACTGCCCTGCTCCCCTTGCTTTATCCCTTCTGACTTTGTCAGTAGGGTTAGATAGCGTTTGATATCCCAATGGAAAATATAGCTACTCTTCCCTCTCCAGCTTGATTACACTGAGAGTAAGGTTTAAATATTACCTCTTAATGCTCTCTTCCTCTCCTTCTTATAATAGTATTTGTCCCCTCCCCTTCCCATGCTCTCTTTGTGTGTAATAGAATATCTTATTTTTCTTATTCTCTCAAGTTTCTCTTGGTGTCCTCTACTATTCACCCCCCTCTTCCCACCCACTCCCATATCATCTTAGACCATTTAGTATTCCACCCTCTCCCTATGAATCATTCTTCTGATTACTATAATAGTGAATACTATAATAGTGAATAGATTTCACTAAAGCAAATTATACATAGCATTTCTCCACATAGGAATACAGATAATTGGATCTTATTGAGTCCCTTAAAAAGGCAAATTTAAAAATTATGAGTTTTCTTTCTTTACCCTCTGTTTCTTATTTACCTTTTTCATGTTTCTCTTGACTTTTGTGGTTGCATATCAAACTTTCCATTTAGTCCTGGTCTTTTCTGTGCAAATACTTGGAAATCTTCAATTTTGTTGAATGCCCATACTTTCCCCTGGAAATATATAGTCAATTTTGATGGGTAACTGATCTGTGGTTGAAGGCCCAGCTCTCTTGCCTTTCTGAATATCATATTCCAAGCCTTGCAGTCTTTTAGTGTAGAGGCTGCCAGACTCTGTGTGATCCTGATTGGTGCTCCTTGATATTTGAATTGTCTCTTTCTGGCTTCTTTAAGATTTTTTCTTTTACTTGGAAGCTCTTGAATTTGGCTATTATATTCCTGGGCATTGTCTTTTCTGGGTCTGGGGTAGAGGGTGATCTATGGATCCTTTCAATGTCTATATTGCCCTCTTGTTGTAGAACTTCAGGACAATTTTGCTGAATAATTTCTTTTAGTATGGAGTCCAAATTTCTATTAATTTCTGCTTTTTCAGGGAGTCCAATGATTTTCAAATTGTCTCTTCTAGACCAGTTTTCTTGGTCTGTCACTTTCTCATTGAGATAGTTCATGTTTCCTTCTATTTTTTTCAGTCTTTTGACTTTGTTTTATTTGTTCTTGCTGTCTTGAGAGATCATTAGCTTCTAATTGCTCAATTCTAGCCTTTAGTGACTGGTTTTCCTTTTCAATCTGGTCATTTCTGGTGTTCAATTTGCTTACAGGTCTCAGGTCTCTGCTATCATCCTCATTGTGCAGAAGAGAAAACTGAAGAAGAGAGATAACTGACTTGTCCAGGGTCACACAGTTAGGAAGTTTTTGAGATCAGATTTGAATTCAGGGCTTCCTAAGTCTAAGTTGAGCTCTCTAGCTACTGCTCTTTTTTTTTCTCTTCTAAATATGGTTGTTGTCATGTAATTAAAAAAATATATCATTTTAAACTTTTTTTCATGGCTCCATGATTCATGTTTTCTCCTTCTCTTCATTCCTCCCCGCTCCTGGAGTTGACAAGTAATTCCACTGGATTATACATATCTATATTATTATTCAAAGCCATTTCCATGGTATTCATTTCTGTAAAAGAGCAACCCTTTAAAACCAAAACCCCAAGTCACATACCATATAAACCAGAGATAAATCACATGTTTTCTTCTGGATTTTTCCTCCCACAGTACTTTCTCATAAGTCCCTCAGAATTATTCTGGATCCACTCAGGGTTTCAGAGCCTTCACTCGCGCCTGAGCCAGCCTCCACCCACACCAGTACTCCGTTTCCTCGCTCAAAGTCCGTATGTGTTCTTTAGCCTTTTGGGGTCCTAAGTCTTGCTGCTCTCAGGAACAGGTCCTGGAGCTGCCAATGACTCAATGGGTGCCCCAAACTTGCTCTATTTCTTTTGAGCTGTCTTTGGCTCTGTAGGTGGTGTGTGTGTGTGTGGGGGGAACGTTGCTCAGCCCGTGATTTAGTGAGAGCTGTTTCACCCCTTTATAGCAAGGAAATGCCCCGATTCCCTGTACCTTCCACGCTGGACCCTGTTGTGGGGTCCCTCCATTCGTCTAGATTTGTTTTTATGTCCCCTTGAGGAGTCCTGTATGTTTTAGTTAGGAGAGGTTAAGCACTGCTTTTTACTCTGCCACCATCTTAACCTGGAAGTCTCCCCTCCTTTTCATTTTTGATACTAGTAATTTGATTGTTTTCTTTCTTTTTTTAATTGAACTAACCAGTACTCTATTTGCTTTGTTTTTTTCATAGAACCAGCTCCAAGTCTTATTTACTAATTGAATAGTATTCTTACTTTCAATTTTATTAATTTCTCCTTTTATTTTTAGGATTTCCAACTTACTCTTTAGCTGTGGATTTTTAATTTGTTCTTTTTCTAGTCCTTTTGTCCAATTCCTTTATCTACTTTTTGTCAATTTATTATTATAAGCAATTCAGGGATATTTTTTCCCTGAGTTCTACTTTGGCTGTATCACATAAATTTTTATACGTTTTCTTCTCAATGTCTTTCTTTTCAATGAAATCTGTAATTATTTCTATGATTTGTTCTTTGACCCACCCATATTGAAGAATTAGATTAGTTTCCAATTGTATTTTACTTTGCCTTTCCATGAGCCCTCATGAATTATAATTTTATTGAATTGTGATTTGAAAAAGTTGTATTTATAATTTCTTCTTTTCTGCATTTGGTCATTAAGCTTTTATGGTCTAGTTTTACATTTTTTCAGTAAACAGAAGATCTCTAGCACTCCTCATTTATTTGTATATTATTTTGTTATATTGAAACATTTTTTCCTCATTACTCAAGTGTTAAACCATCTAGTATTCCTCCAAAGCAGAGGTCATTGATTTGTATAGTGCCAAATCTTCACTGATACTTCAAGGCCCCATCCAGAGATCCTATATCACTGAGTCTGAGTTTAAAAATTCCTGGGGCATGTTTAATTTATTAAAATCCAAACAACCAGAGTGGAAAGACTGTCAAGGGATGAAGATTCATAATAACACAATTATAGAATTTGGGTATTGGGAGGGATTTAAGTGGCCATATAGTTGAACCTATACAAAAGAGGAATTGCTACTATAAGATACTAAACAAATCATTCTTTAGTCACTAATTAGGCACCTACCAGCAAGGAGAACATTTCAAGGCAGGTCCTTCCTTTTTGAACAGGAAGTTTTCAATTAAATAAACATTTATTAAATGCCTAATATGAACAAGACATCATCCTATGCACTGGATATTTTTTAAAAATTTCTGCCCTCTTTTATTTGTATAATTATTTCCAAAGAGAGAGCACTGAATAGAAGACTGGTTTTTGGCCCCAACCATACCAATGATCAGATGTATATTGAGATAAGTCAGTTCCTTTCTGGAGGCCTTCATTTACTTAGTTTTAAAATAAGAATGATAGCATTTGTACTATCTTCTTCAAGGGGTTATTGTAAAGAAATGCTTTATAAACTGCAAAGAGCTCTATGAATGTGATCTGCTATAATTATAGACATAGATTTAAAAACATAGGGCTATTTATATCTTGTATGTATTTCTATATTGGCAGTCTTTTCCCTAGTAATAAAAAATCAATATAATTTCCACAAACACTAAATTTTTAAACAAAAAAAAAGCTCTGCCCTCAAGGAACTCATTTTATGTTGAAGGACTACAACAAAAATATGAGACAACAAGGCAACAAATATTTGTTAAATACTTGTGTACCAGGCATGTTGTTAAGGCCTGAGAATGCAAAGAAAAATTTTAAAGCACTGTCTCACTCTATTGAGAAGCTAACAGTTGAATAGGGGAGTCAATATGCAAACAACTATATAAGTAAATACTGAATAATTTCAAGAGGAAAAAAGTGCTAACAACCAAGGAAATCAGGAAAGGAAGTAGGTAATACCTATGCCATGCTTTGAAAGATTCTGTAACATGAGGGTAAAGAGGGAAGGCATTTTGACAAAGGGAATCATTTGGACACAGCATGCAAGCAAGTGTTATAGGGATTTGGAAAGGTGTTATCAGGGCCTTGCTAGGGAGGTAATATGGGAATTAGGTGGGATGTAATAGGGAGATGCAGGATATAATATGAGGCTGAAGCTAGGGGTAATAACTGGTAGGATCAGGGAACAAGACAAAGCAAGGGATCCAAGGCTGAAAGTATTCAAGTGAATATACTAGGTAATAGGGAAGTTAAAGCAATATAGTGGATAAGGAAGGTTCAATGATGAAGGATGGCAGCTTAGGTGGTAGGAGAAATAAGAGAATGTCTGAGTTCAGGGAGTATAACACTGAGGTAACAAGGATTGCCAGGGAGAGGATGATCTAATCTAAACAGGCAAACAGCAGCAGGGCATACAGACTAGGATTTAGGCTAAAGACAAACACTGAAAGGAAATAGACTGATTGAAATTAACTACAGGCTTTAGTTAATTTCACAGGAAGGAACTTGTTTTGAAGTTATACCTCCTTCAAGATGGATACCCCGCCTTCCTTCAAACCCAGAGTATGTTGATTCTATTCCTCTTCTTCCCTTCCTTACTAATTAACTGATGAAGTAACCAAAAGGTCTGTTTAAACACAAAGGGGTTTATTGTCTTCTCAGGTTAGATTGTCAGGGTAAAAGGATCAAGGATGCCTTACCAGCTACTTAGAGAAACCTGAGGTGGGAGAAGGAAAGCAGGAATGGAGTCTGAGAAAGGTTCTGCCTTTACTCAACTCTCAAGGTGATTTTGAAATCAAAAGGGATTAGGATGATGGCTACAAAACCTCTCTAGATAAATTACTACAAGGGTAGAGCTACACTCTCACAGATTTGAACTAACTCTCTGTTTCACTCTCCTTATTCACTCCGATCAGACATTTGGGTAAGGGAAATTAAGGTAGGAAATGAGGTAGGGTATGGAGACTCAAAGGTATTATCTAAATTAACAAATCTCAAAAAACACTCCAAAGCTAGGCTAGGTTTTCAATCTCAAGAAGGAGAAGAAGGAGCTCAGCTGGACCCTGGTTACCTCCATTAGTTCCCAGGTCCAACTGAAACTCTTTTCCAAGATTCTAAATTCCTAACTGACATTAGAACTCAGCCAAAGCCTGCAAAACTGCTATGTCCCCCCTCTCTGTACTACACAAGGTATAGAATGGAATATTTGGATTGCCCAAAACATAATACCATGAGTTTTATTTAGTAAAGCAGCTACCTATTTGTCATACACATTGCTCTGCTCACAAGAGAGAATGGAATCATAGAGTAGAATTTTAGTGTTGAAAGGGACTCCAGAATAAAGATGCTGAATGTACAAGAAATCAAGCCATTCCCCAACTGATAAATGGTTGAGGGACATGACTAGGCAGTTTTCAGAAAAAGAAATCAAAACTATCAATAATGACATGAAAAAGTGTCTAAATTCTTCCTTATTAAAGAAATGGAAATCAAAACAACACTGAGGCACCACCTCACACCTAGCAGATTGACCAATATGACAAGAAAGGAAAATAATTAATGTTGGAGGGGATGTGGTAAAATTGGGACACTAATACAATGCTAGTGCAATTCACAATTATGCCCAAAGGACTTTAAAAGAATGCATACTCTTTGATCCAGCAATACCAATAGTAGGACTATATCCTAAAGAGATAATAATGAAATATGCTTGTACAAAAATATTCATAGTTGTGCTCTCTGTGGTGGCAAAAAATTGGAAAATGGGGGGGTGTCCCTCAACTAGGGAATGGCTGAACAAATTGTGGTACATGAAAGTGATGGAATACTACTGTGCTGTAAGGAATGATGAATTGGAGGATTTCTATATGAACTGGAAGAACCTCCAGGAACTGATGCAGAGTGAAATGAGCAGGGCCAAGAGAAAATTATACACAAAATGTGAAACATTGTGTAATAATCCAATGTAATGGACTCTGTTACTAAAAGATAATCCCAAGGGATTTATGACAATCTTGTCCATATGAAGAGAAAGAATTGTGAGAGTAAAAACACAGAAGAAAAACAAATGACTTATCATTTGTTTATATGGACATATGATTGAGGGTTTTGGTTTTAAAAGATTGCTTTGTTGCAAAAATGAATACTATGGAAATAAGTATAAGTAATAACATTTGTATAAACCAATTGAAGTGCTTATTGGATCCAGGATGGGGGAAGGAAAGAAAATGAAATATGTATACATGGAAAAATATTTTAAATATAAAAATGAAAAAAAAATAAAAATTTGTTAAGAATCCATAGGGGAATCACAAATTTGAAATTAGAAGGTACTTTAGAGGTGATCTAGTTCCACATGTTACTTTCAAAGATGTTGGAAACTGAATTACAAAGAAATTAAATGATTTTCCAACTGTCACATGGAGAAGTATGAATGGAGAAGCTAGAAAGAATTTGAAGGGTAACAAAGGTTGGATAGAAATATAGATTGGATAAGAAAATGTATGATTTAGATCCTATTGGAAAAATCAAGGAACTGGCTAATATCATTATAAGAATAAATCTTGCATCAAAGTTTTTCTGCTTATATATAATGCATATTTTTGGAATATCTCATTTCCTTGAATCTTTTTACCCTCAGTACACTGGAAATAGAGAAACATCATTGTATTACATGCCACTAAGGGCAATTCCCAACTCCCTTTATGAATATCCATTTTCACAATGCTCAAAACATGACCAATTTTATTTATCTACAAATGAAAATGAATTTCACATTTGTGCCTGCAGAGAATATCAATAACATCCAGGTAAACAGTTTTCCCCAAAAGTACTTATTTAGTTTCCCTCACTTATGGCATGGTTTTGGGTATGACACCAGCCAGGAGTAATGGGGGATGATGGCCTACTCTGATGCTCTCCATGATCCATCTGTATGTCAAAGATGACTTGTTTCCAGTAGCTATCAGAGCTCACATTTCTTAACAGGTGTTTCTAATTGCATCTCTTCTGTGGTTATTCCCAGTCACTGTCTTTCTAAATATTTCCTCCAAAGTTCTATTTAACTGTCAGCAAGTGGAGGTCATTTCATCTCTCTCACTGCAATAAAGATCCTGATTTCAACCAGTCAGCTTTCCTTCTATGCTCCTTTGCTCCACACTCTGATGTCTGTTCTCTAAATTTTAACAATTTAACTTTTCTACAAGAAATGGCACTTGCCCCATTCTCTCATTGCTAATTCTCTAAGTAATTACTCATTTTATATTTACTATATAAATACTATATAATTTACTATAGAAATACTATAGAAATATAAAAGTAAGTTTATATTTATATATACTTATAATTACTCTAAGTAAATACTCTCTAAGTAATTAATCATCTATTCTCCTTTACTCCCTTCTGTATTTTCTGCCTTCCAAACTTAAGTACTGTAAATACTATGCTGGCTCAATGGGACTAGGTACCCTTTTCCAATAAGAAACACTGTCTCTGGCTTCACATAAACCAATTTCACTCTTGGGAGATCTTGGCTCCCATAAAGAAGGATTACACTTTTTCTAGTTAGTTCTAGCTATGACACTCCTGCTTAAGAGAAGAAATCAAGGAGTAATTATTTATTGTTATATTTAAAGGAGGTCACTAGTATCTATCTGAGGTAGTAGAAAATGATGTACAGAGAGGATAAGATGGTACTTCTCCTTTATAACAGTTGCCCAGGCAGGATCCTTCAGGTCAAAGTGGTTTATCCCTTCAGGACCCACCTGGGGTTAATTGATATTATTAAATTGGGCTCTTTAGCTGGGATAACGTTGGTATTCTGACTGTGTTGGCTCCCTTCCTAAATAAATAAGCTTTAGAAACTAATTTAGGAAGGTACTTAAAACTTTATATATATTTGATAAGAAGGATAAGGGTAAAGGATTGAGTTATTAGGAGACCCTACTTAAATGCTACTAATGAAACTCTAACTGCAGGCAATGAAGAATCAAATGATAGCTTCCCTCTGGTCCAGCCTGGCCAGGGCTAAACCAGAGTAGGCAAATTGCTGGGAAATCTTCAGCTTCTTCTTCTTTAGATCTTAAGCCTTAACAGTTGAGATATATCCACCCTTTCCACCCTCTTCTTCGTCTCCTGCCCACTTCCCGGATCCCTCCCGAGCCCTGGGAAACCTAGATAGCTAGATGATGAAACTCCTAATATCTAGGGGCAGTAGACAGAGATGGTGGTCAAATACAGGTTGATAACAGTACAGGGAAAACACAGGAGCAGCTTGCAGAGTAGTGTTTGTAACTCTCTATCTCCAAGACCAGGATCCACACCGATCTCTAGCCTCCAGACAGGAAAAGATCCAGAACCTCCCTCAGGGTTCTCAACTGCCCCCTCCTGCCTCTCGCATGCCTCTCTGGGAACATTCTATCCAACTGACTTATCTGTCAATCATTGAATGAACTTCAAGCTCCCAGAGATTCAATATAACATTATGCAAGGCTCATATTGGCTTATGTCTAGCGTTTTTCCAAACAGATTAATAGGGTTCCTTCTAGAAAACCACTCAATGTATCACTTGATTGTGTAGACAGAGAATAGCTGATTTTCTCTCCCACCATAAGAGAAATACTTAAAAGTACATAAGTATACATGGACAAATTCTTAGAACATGATACAATAAAATAGTGCTCCTTTTGTATTCTCCTGGGAGATTTTTGTTTCAAACACTAAAACATAAACACTTTGTGTGGTAGTGTTGAAGACAGCTTTTGCTCTCTGAGAAAATTGGGCAAAGTGGAGCAGGACTTCAATTCTCTCTCTTGTTGATGACCAGCTTCTCTACTGTGAAACATTGTAGTAGTTTCAGGGAACATTTTCCACAAGGCAGTTGATAATGACCAAAGTAACTTACAACTTCCAAACACCTGATTTATCTAACATGTCCAAAATTTCCATCTCTCATGATCTTTGATCAGCCATCTAAGCACAAGGAAAGAAAGAATGTAAAAGAAGCAGCTAAGGCTTTGAGAACTAGTTCCAAGCTCACCAATCAAGGCAATTTGGCTCTTATTTAACATCAAAACAGACAGCCACTGAAGCTGGTGGCTATGTATGTGGGAAGGCATGAATCTTCCCCAGAACTACAATTCAAAAAAGTTGCCCATCTCATATGTCCTAAGTTCAAAAACAAGGAGGAATCAAAAGTAGAAATTATCTCTTTTTTAAAAGTCTAATGATTTCCAAGCTCATGCTAATTGAGATACAACTCTATTTACCACAGTCTCCTTTCTCATGGAAGGGATAGGAAGGAAGCATAAGATCCACAAAAACCTCTCTTCATCAAGAGGGAAATGTACTTCTTGCTGGAGGTAACCAGTAAATAGATAGGATTCCAACCAATATATACCTATGCTACTGGAAGTGAGCAGGCACAGACCTATCCCTGTGCATAGTACATATTCTTGTCTCAATTTTTCTCCAGAAGAGACACTCATTCACTTTCCCAGGACATCTGATTTTTCATATCGAATTATATCAAAATCAAACTCTTAATATATTTTTAGAAAACATGAGCTTATTATTCTTTTTTGCAACTTTAGAAACTTTTTATATTGAGTTCTAAATTTTCTCTATTCTTCTAGGCCCACCCCCTACATTAAGAAAGGAAAGATTATAATACCCATTCAATACATTTAAAGCCATTCAAAATATATTTCCATATTAACCAAGTAAAAAAAAGCAAGAAAAATAAAAGGGAATAATATGCTTCAATACACACTCAGAGCTCATCAGTTTTCTCTGTGGGGGTGCATAATATTTTTCATCATGAGTCCTTTGGAATTATAATGGATTATTATATTAAACAGAATCTAATTCTTTTAGTTAATTGTCTTTACAATGTTCCTGTTGCAGTATAAAATGTTCTCCTGGTTCTCATTTCATTTTGCATCCATTCATATGTTCTCTAAGGTTTTTCTGAAACCTTCCCCTTTGTAATTTCTTACAGCACAGCAGTATTTCATCATAATGATATGCCACAATTTGTTCAACTATTTCCCAGTTTATGGGCATCCTTTCAGTTTGCAATTATTTGCTAAGAAAAAAAAGACTTGTTATAAATATTTTTGTACATGTGGGACCTTTCACTTTTTACTTTGATTTCTTTGGTAAAGAAACCTAGTACTGATATTATTGTGTCAAAGGGTAAAATCAATTTTATAACCTTTGGGGCCTGAGTCTAAATTGTTCTCCAGAATGGTTTGATCAGTTTGCAATTCCACCAAGTACATGAATGTACCTATTTTTCTACAACCACTCTAGCATTTGTTATTTTGTTTTCTATCCTGTTTCTTAGTAGGAGAGCCATGGCACACTCTCTGAGTTCTTTTCTTTTAAATTTCTCTAATCATCTTAAATTTAGAGTATTTTATATGACAATCAAAACATTTGATTCCTTCTAAATTTGGATTTGTTTTGTCTGTTCAAAACTGTTTTAATTTCATGTAATGAAAATTACCCATTTTACTTCTCATGATCCTTTCATTTCTTGTTTAGTCGTTACTCTTCCTACAGCTATTGATGTGACAAAATATTTTTCCATGCTAACTCTAATTTATTTATGATATCACCCTTTTTGTCTAAATCATGCACTCATTTTTACCTTATTTGGCATATCATGTAAGATGATGGTATATACATAATTTTTAACAGACTACTTTCTAGTTTTTCCAGCCATTTTGTACAACAATGAGCTCCTTCCCCTAGATTACTATGGTCATTCATATATTGTGGACTTAATCTATTCCCCTGATCAGTTACTCTATATCTCATTCAGTATCAGATTATTTTAATAACTACCACTCTAAACTATAGTTTGATATCTGGTACTAAGAGACCTCCTTTCTTCAGATTTTTTATTTATTACCTCAATATTCTTCACTTTTTTTTTCCAAATGAATTTGCTGTGATTTTTTTCTTACTCTATGAAATACTTTTGAAGTTTGGTACAACATTGATTGATTAAATTAATTTAGGTAGGGTTTTTGTTTTATTATATTGGTTCATCCTATCCATAAACATTAATATTTCTCCAATTTAGATCCTCTAGCATTCTTTTGTATTCTTTTCGACACAGTATCCATATTCTCAATCTTCACATCAGAGATTTATGAAGACAAAGGAACCTTTTTATTATAACTTGCAATTAAGTTTTGATCTTTGGCTCTATATAGGCTCATGGTAAGTTATTACTACTTGCCATTAGTACTTTGAAGGGGGGCCCAGCATTTCCCATTAGTTATAATTCTTTTCATTAGAATACCAAGATTAGTATAGCCCCTCAATCTCTCTGTTTTTCTTCTTTTCTTGACCAGGTTATTCATGTGACCTGAGCTTTCCTGAATTTCTAAGGAAAGGAAGGAAAGTAGTATACCCATTTTGTTGGTCCCCCCACCCTACAATACAAGGTTCTATACTTTTGCTAGAATGCTCCTCAGGAAGCAAGACAGTTTCCAAGGGTTATGGCTCTGCCCACAGGTGTGGAATCACTTACAATCTGGAATCCAATATTCCCACAAAGATTTTCTCCATATCTAAATATATATTCTTGGAGGTTGAAGAGTTGTCATGCATCTAAAGCAAATTTTTCTCCTGCTAGACACAAGTATTAATCACACAACAAACACTTATTTTAGGATCTACTATTATTAGGTATTGATGAGGTTCTGGGGATGAAAATATAAAATAGAAGTTACTACACCCAGGGAGCATTGTGTTCATAAGAAATAACATATGCATATATGTGTTTATATATGTATACTGTGAAAAAAGAGAAAAGAGATGATGATATGAAGAGCAACCTAGTCAGGACATACATGGCTAGTAATCACGTTTATTAAGATAGGAAAAGGAGTGTTTAAAATAACATAAAGAGCACACCAAAGTATACATTAAAAGTGTATGCCACCGTATGTTAGAAAAAAGTGCATGAAGTTCAACTCTGAAGCACATTGTTTTTAAATGAAAAGCCACAAGAATTTGAAAAACAAAGAGAAAAAACATTGTAGAAATAAACATAGGTGAGTAAATGAGAATTCTCAAGTATACTCAAGAGTGAAAGAAAATGCAAATGGACTAAGGAATCAAAAGAAAGGAAGGAACAAATAAAAATAAGTAAATATATGGGAGATTTGAAATCTAGCATTTCAAATTCAGATATGGAAGAGAGTAAAAGCTCTGCTATATAACTTTCTGTTCATTACTTACATGCCAACAGAGCATTTATTACCATAACAAGACCCCTTTTAATAATCCTGTAAAAGAGAAGGTTAAAAGAAAGATCTATTATGAAGAGAAATTAGGTGTGGGTTCTTTTTGCAATTTTTATTTTGGTTTTATCTTTTTTTTTAAAATAGAAAAATTTATGAAGGTTTGAAATTCCATTTGCTCTTCTTTTAAAAACAAAGGAAAAATGTTCTATTGAAAAGATAAGAAGATGGACATAGTGGTTCTGTGGTAAAGAATTGTTGAAGTTGTATGTGAATTTAGTTTCATCAAATTTAACATTGCATCAGCCACAAGCAGAACTCACTATCTTACACAGTCAGTATAGAACTTTTGTAATTAGCAAATGATTGCAAAGCAAAGAATATCTGCCATAAAATCAGAACTCACTAACCTATTCACTAATGCCACTCTTATTTAAATTCATTTTTCCAGACTACAAATGGCTATAACTATTAATAATCCTTTTCTAACATTTTTCAATCCATGTTCTTTTCCTCTGTCCCACCTCCCTGTTTCCCACACTTCATCCCCTTCCCCAATAAAGTAGGTAATATGTTATAGGATGAACATGTATTATCAGGTAATATATATTTCCTTGTTCATCATGCTGTGAAACAAGACAAACTGTTTACAATTCATGGAGAAAATAAAGTGAAGAATGATATACTTCAATCCAAATTTAGATTCCATCAGTTCCTTTTCTAGAAGTGTACAGCCTTTTTCATCATGAGTCCCTTGGTATTGTCCTACATCCTTGTCTTATTGATAAATTATCATACATAGGTGATCATTGAACATTATTACTGTTATTATATGCAACATTCTGCTGGTTCTGCTCACTTTATTTTGCATTGCTTCATATAAGTCTTTCCAGGTGATTTTGTTGTTGTTGTTGTTTATCTTGCTTGTCATTTCTTATGGCACAATAGTATATCATTACAGTCATATGCCACAACTTGTTCAGCCATTCTGCAACTGGTGGACATTCCTTCAGTTTTTAGTTCTCTGCCCTTCTTTTCCTTCACAATGCATCTAGAAATCTGTCATTTGGAATCTATATAATTTTCCTTTGAAGATGTTTGCATATTCATACTGAATTTCACTACTTGAAATAATGAAGTCCATGAATTTTAAGCCTGTTTTCCAAAGTAGTATTACTTATATTATATCAGCAACCTTCATCCTGATTGGCAGGAAAGCAATATAAGTACTTAAATACCATACCATTCCCAGAGCAGATTTTTTTAAAATGTTTTGATGAGTATGAATCTATAGTATGAACTTAAGAACTATCAAACAGCTCTCTTGGATTTTGCAACACATTTAGAAGTGAGGGCTGGCTTCCATGCAATCCCGTTTTTTCATTGTATAGAAGAGTCATTCATAGAATAATTCTCTTGTCTTTGGAAATAATATGGAGCTATTTCAGGGCAGAGAAGTTGAATTTTTAAGGGATGCTGATAAAATTGTTTTTTACTATCTAGCACAGGATCTGGGACTAGTAGGCACTTAATAGATATATTAATTCCTAAAATTTGTGAATATAATGGTCATAAGTAGAGTTCTTCCAGATGATCTCTTTGGGGAAGCACTGTTATCAATGCTTTTTCTGCTACTGTACTGCAGCTCTATTTCACACACAATTCTAAATCAATAGACCTGAAGTTGGTTCCTCATGACTCATACAGAGTGAACTTATGAATTTTTGAAGGGAATTTTTTTCTCATTGCTAATAAGATTTTGGTTATTATCATAGGCGTATTGATATATTTTGTTTTTACATTACCTTCATTCCCAAATAGATCCTTCCCCTTCCTTTCCCAGAGGATAATAACGTTAAAAAATAAGAAAGAAAAGACAGTTCAGCAAAACTAAGCAATATGTCAACCCACCCTAATAGACTATCATATATACCAGTCTACAGCAGAGTATCCCTACATCTGCAAAGAAGAAATGTGTATTTTTTCTCCTTTTTGAATAAAAGTTTAGCATTTATTTTGATTTTTTCTTTTCTTTTATTAAATTGTACTATCTTTTTTCTGTTTATTTCACTTGGTGTCAGATCATACATCTTCCCTGTATTTTTCATATTCATAAAAGTCTATTATATTCGTATTTAGATTTTCCCTCATCAATGACCATTGAATTTTTTTCTAGTTCTTTACTTCTATAACTGATCTGAATATTTTGGTTTATGTGGTATTTTTCTTTCTGTCTTTGATTTCTTGGCAATAAGAAAAACAATGGAAGTCACTATATCAAAAGATGTGGGATATTTCATGTGATTCTTAAAGACTTTTTCATTTATTTCTATGTTGAGCATTGTTTTTATGATTGAGGTTTCTGGAAGTTTTACATTCAAATAATTGAGTTATCACTATAGTTGATTATTTGACCCACCCTTTTTAGAATTTTTGTTCTCTCCAAAACTCACCTGGGGAAACAAGCATGGAAATCAAAACAGAAGTCTTGTTTCTGTAGACATTAGAATTTTTGATTCTAAGAAAACCTTTTGGTGAGGAACAATCCTGATTGGTTGTTTGTGTTTTATATTTAGTTTATCATATTTTTATATCTGATTAAAACAAATATACTGTTGTACTGGATGAATATGCTTTAAATGAGTTCAATATTATTTTGGAATTGAGATTTTACTTAAACCATGAGATTAAGAACTGAAAGAGGTTTTGGAATCTAGTTCAATACTCAATTTTTACAAATTAAAAAAAAAACTGATCCCTAGTGAGGGAAATTCCTTACTGATGTCACACGCAAATGACAGAGGTAGGACTTGAAATTGTGTCCTCTGATTCCAAATTCAATACTCTTTCTGCAATACCACACTATGTTTTGAAAGGATCAAGGAAAGGTAAAATGCATTTAAGAAAATATTACTGAAAATACCCCACTATGCATGCAAGTGCATAAAAAGATGGAGATATAGAAAGATGGAAGTGGCAGGATGCTTGAAACATTGCACAACGGCTTGATGAGTTTCCATGGAAACAGCTAAACTTGAATGCATGGGTGCATAAGCCAGTCATACCAGGTGCCTGTTATTGGTTTGGAGGAGGAAAAAATTATATTTCCATGACAGTTACAGATTAGCTGAGCAAGTAGCTTTCTAAAGTGATGCACTTGCAAAAAATAGATAACCGCTGTCCAGAATGAAAATGTTTGTATTCTCTAGCGCCAGCTGGGTAATTAGATCTCCCCTCAGAAAGGGCCAGATTGCAGTTTCTGCTGCCTGACCATTTTGCCCAAGATAGCAGGATCTTCCACAGAGAAGCAATTTTCTGGGGAAAAAAAATCTCATAAAATTGTAGGTAGAGAGTGAGAAAGAAAATTGAGAATGGAAGAAAATTTGCCCCCAAAGAGAGTAGCTATTCAGGCATCTCAAAGGTTATTAAAATAAGACAGGAATAGAAATGGGCGTGTAAACAAAGGAAAGTATGAAATATTTATAATGACATTGAAATATAGAGTCAATTGATAGGGAAATGCAAAACATATATTCTATGGGATTGGCTGAATCAAAAGGTACATAAGAATGAAGAGAAAATCTGTGAGTTTTTTTTAAAGGAGTCATGATAAGATTCTTGTGGAATGTCTTACTTATATATTGACCGGGATAAATATGAAGCACAATGGTAGGTCTGAAAACTTTCAAAGTAATACTAGATCCCTCAATAATGAAAGTTATCAAATATTCTTCCTAAACAATGCTCTTGATTGCGTTGAACATTTATAGAATCATGATTATGTGTTTTAGAAGATGAAAAACAGAGATAAAAGGTAGGCTGAACCTCAGGGAATTTTAGGTATAGCTGGAAAAAGATAAGAATATATAAAAAACATGATAACAATTAAAGTCCACCGATGAAGAAGTGTATGAAAGCGATAGACATCATGGCATCCTCCTTTAATGACCTGATATTGAAAAGACTGAGGTTAGTGGTTAACTTGAGCTCAGGAATTCTGAGTTACAGCAAGAAAAGCTAATAAATAAGGTGTTTGCCTTTACTCTGTCACCAATATAGTTGTCACCCATGAGAAGGAGTGGGACACCAGGATACCTTATAAGGATCAAACTACCTCAGGTGTAAAGCAGTGTAGATTACGAGATATAAGGAGTTGACTGCTCTTTTAGACTAGACAAATTGGGAAGTTTAGTTTTAGGGGAATCAGTTTATCTTGTTGTGCTTCTTTTGAATATCAAATTTTGTCATCAAGTTTTCTTTTTGGCTTTGGCTATTCATGAATCCCTGGAATTCCTCTATTTCATTAAATGCATATTTATTCCTCCAAATTGTTAATTTTGCTCTGTTCCTCTGGGTATGTGATTTTTTATTGTAGATGTACATCATTTACTTTGTAGAATATAATAGTCCATGCCTCCTGATCCTTTAATGGAGAAGTTGCTAGGTCTTATGTAATCCGTTTTTTGGTTCTACAATATTTAATTTTTTCCCCTGACTGTATGTAACATTTTTTCGTTGACTTGAAAGTTCTGAAATTTGGCTATAATAGTCATAGGACTTGTAAATTTGATATTTCTTTCAGGAGGTGATAGGTAGATTCTTGCAATTTCAATTTTCTCTTCTTATTCAAAAACATCAAGGTATACTTTTCCCCAATAATTTCTTTCAATATGGTTCCTTTTTTTTAATCATAGCTTTGAGTCAATCCAATGATGTTTAGTTTGTCTCTCCTGGATCTACTTCCCAGGTCAAATGTTTTAAAAAATTAGGGATTTCCAATTTTCTTCTATTTGTTCATTCTTTTAGATTTGTTTTATTTTTTCTTACTGTCTCATGAAGTTGTTAGCTTCCATTTGTCCAATTCTAATTTTTAGGGAGCCATTTTCTTCTTTGTGTCTTTATACTTTTTTTCTTTCTTAGGGAGCAATTTTCCTCTTTAATGTATTGTATTTCCTTTTTTAGAGAACTGTTTTCTTCAGTAAGTTTTTATTCTAATTTGTAAATTTTTTTCATCAGCCTTCTTTGCTAATTTTTCTTTTAAGTTTTGTATTTTTTGTCTTTCTTATTTTGGAGCTCTCCCAGGGGTTCATTTTGGGATAAACATCCTTTTGCTTTTTTCTTTGAGGCATCACATGTTTCCATTTTGGAGTTTCTCTTCTCTTCTGACTTATATATTTTGGTTTTCTGTTTTACTGCAATATTTTTCTAGCTTCAGGCTGTTTCTCAGTCTTTTATTCATTTGGCTTTTCCCCCTTGGTTTTGTCTATGTGCTGAATGTAGCTCCATGCCTGGGTTGAAGGGAAAACTATCCCATGATTGTACTGTTCCTGAGTTCAGTTCAGCTGTCTTGGTTTCAGATTGCACACTGCAGAGGAAGACCAAGTAGGTCTTCTGTATGGTGGTTTTTGGTTATTCAGTTTAGCTAGTTCAAGCTTCATTCTGTTTAATCTTGCCATGGTGAGACCTTGTTGGGCTGAGTTCTTCTCATTGCTGCTCATGCTGGACTGTGCCCAGCCTCTGTTCCAGCTGGACTATGCAGGGCTGGTTTCTTCCCAGTGCTTCTTGATCTAAATTGAATTGATTTCTGCTTTTACCCTGCTGAGGCTGAACCAAGCTAGCTGTGATCTTTCCCCTTTCATATGTGCTACATGTATTGTGTTGGAGTTCTGATGAGCCTTGTTCAGTATGCTCTCATTTTACCCCAGTGAGATGAGTCCTCTTTGCTGTCTCTTTACATTGTTCTATTCTGTAACAATCACTCCTTCTTTTTTTGGTTCTACCATACCAGTATTCATTCTGAGAAGTTTTTGTTCTTATATGGCCTTTGGGAGGCTGGTTGGCAGGCTTTTAATATTTCTTACTCCACTATCTTGGCCTAATCTTTTCAGTATTCTTCAATTCAGTTGTCAAGGTCTGTGGACTCTGTAGTAGACACACCACTACCATTGTGCCACAAGCAAGACCAATTTACACTATTTATTGAATAAGTGTCTGCTGTTTTTCATCTGGTGAATTAAGGGTTTCTCCTCTAAATACTAGTGTTTCAAGACCATTGCCCTTTCCCCATACATCTGTAGCAGGCATATATCATCATTAAATAGCTTGGGGAAGTTTCTTCTCTCTTTAATACTGGATCATTTTTCTTATTAATTCTCATCCTAAGTTCTAAGGCAATCAAGGAGTATAGAGTAATAATTCCTTTTGAATTAATATAAATGAAGAATATTTCTTATTAACTAATCAATCAGTTCTCTTCCACCTTTCCAGTTCACTGAGAGAAATCTCATTTTCCTCATGAGATTTCATTCATTTCTGCATATATCACCCTCTTAGTCTCATAGGATTAAATAAATATCCACTGTTTTTTAGAACATACAATGTATTAACAATGTAACAAACAATACAAAAACATTTATATATGTATTGAAGGATCATAAGAGAAAGCCACCCCTATCCATATAACTGGAACCACTGGCCTCAACGTTATCACAGTCCCACTGTTCAGTTCTTTATAAATCACAAAGTAATTCAAGAATTTTCATCAAGATATGTTGTCCATATCATATCTTCTTGATGGGATATAATTTAAATCTAGCTTTTGAAGACAAAAGTTCTTTTTGCTCTTTCCCTCCCTGCTTAGCTCTCTCCAGGAATGACTTTTATCAGGCTTTCTACAATGGATAATACATTTTCTGGTTTCTCTTAAAAATAAAGTCTCTGTGAGAGTGCCTGTTGCAGCTAGGATTACACATTTTTCACGGGGCATTCTTCCCTGATCATGGGCACAATATTCATTCAACTGTTTCAACATTTACAATATTTTTAAAAACACTGTAAAAAAGAACTCTTTAAACAAAAATGTATGTAATTTTAAAAAGAATTTTTAATCTATTTAATCAGGTTCCCCAAGTCTTACATTCATTTAGTAAATATTTATTCTACTTTTTAAAAGAAAGTAAATTATTAGTTCATTGCCAATTCTAGTTCGTTCTCTGATGTGTTAGCTATATTTGTAATCTGATATCCTTAATTTCCTCTTCACTAGACTTATAAACAACATATGGTAGAATCCTGTTTTCTAAACCACTCTGCTAACCACTTCAGTTTTATGGGTGACTTCATTCCATTTATATTCACAGTTATTATGACCATATGTATATTCCCCTTCACCTTGACTTCCTCTTTAAATCTTTTCCTTTCTTATTTCACTTTTTCCCTCCAAACCAGTGGTTTCCATTTAATCACTCTCCCTATTCCCCCTCCCTTATATTACTCATCTTTCCACCATCACCCTTCTTATTCCCCTAAATCATTTTTAGGATCTTTTAATCACACATCCAACTTTTCCCTCCCTTATATTACTCCCCTCCCCAAAACCCACTTCCTTATTCTTCTTCTACTTTTCAATAGGGTAAGATAGGATTCTATACACCAAAAGAATCTGGCTGTTCCTTCCACAGAGTCAATTCCAATGAGAGAGATGTTTAAGTATTACCCATCAACACCATCATTGTCCCCCTCCCCTTTAATAACTTCTTCCTCCTACACTGGGATTCTTTTGTGATATAATGTGCCCCATTTTATTTCTCTCTTCATATTTCTCTTAGTGTAATCCTATTTTGCACCCATTGATATTTTTGCATTTTATCCTAAACAGATTACTACTATACCTATGTCTGTATTCTTCTTAGATAATAATATCAATTTTTAAGAGTTATAGATATAATCTTTCCATTAAGAAAATAAACAATTAGACTTCGTTAAAACCCTTTTTTCTCTTCATTTGTCTTTTTTTGATTCTTTTGAATTTGAAATTAGACATTGAATTTCTAGTTTAAGTCTGAACTTTTTCTTCAGGAATGTTCAGAAATCTTCTATTTTATTAAATGACTATACTTTCCCTGAAAGAATATAGTCACCATCTATTGAGATAATCATGTGATTTTTGTTTGTTTGCTTGTTGATATGGTCAATTATGTGGATGGTTTTCCTAATGTTGAACCATCCTTGAATTCCTGGTGTAAATCCCATCTGATCATGGTGGATAATCCTCTTGATCACTTGCTGGATTCTTTTTCCTAGTATTCTATTTAAGATTTTTTGCTTCTATGTTCATTAGCGAGATTGGTCTGTAGTTTTCTTTCTCTGTTTTTAATATACCTGGATTTGGAATCATTATCATATTTATATCATAAAAGGAGTTTGGTAGAACTCCTTCTTTGCTTATTATATCAAATAATTTGTATAGTATTGGAATTAGTTGCTCTTCGAAGGTTTGATAGAATTCACTTGTGAATCCATATGGTCCTAGGGATTTTTTTAGGGAGTACTTGGATGGCTTGTTCAATTTCTTTTTCTGATATGGGATTATTTAGGTATTAAATTTCTTCTACTGTTAATCTAGACAATTCATATTTTTGTAAATATTCATCTATCTCACCTAGATTGTTATATTTACTGCCATATGATTGGGCAAAATAGTTTTTAATGATTGCCCTGATTTCCTCTTCATTAGAGATTAGGTCTCCCCTTTCATCTTTGATATTGATGACTTGGTTTATTTCTTTCTCTTTTTTAATTAGATTGACCAATACTTTGTCTCTTTTGTTTGTTTTTTCAAAGTACCAGCTTCTAGTCTTATATATTTATTCAATAGTTCTTATACATTCAATTTTATTGATTTCTCCTTTAATTTTTATAATCTCTAATTTGTTCTTTATCTGGGGATTTTTAATTTGTTTCCTTTCTAGTTTTTTTTT
>NC_058134.1:113622077-113644570 GCF_016433145.1 Gracilinanus agilis | reverse complement strand
ATATATATATATATATATATATATATATATATATATATACTTTTTTGAGGGGAACAGGTTATTAAACTTTTATCTTCATGCCCTTAATTTAAGCCCAGGTCTTCTGCCTCTTGTTCTAGTGCCCTTTGCAGTATATAATTAAACCTAGAAAAATAGTTTTAAAGTCAAACAATGGCAGAAAATTCCCATCAACAATAAGCAGAACAAGTGATTATGGAATTGATTAACTTTCCCAAACTAGACTTAGGGCTTCGGAAACTATACATACAACTCATTTCATAGTTTTGGTAGTTGTTGTTTCTTACTTTTAACATTTTATATGTAACCCAGAAATGCCTTATATTTACATAGCACTTCAAGTGCTTTCTTCATATCTTCTCATGAGGGAATTTTCTAAGTAGTATCATCCTTATTTTATAGATAAAGAAATTGAGACTTAGAAAAGATAAAGAGTAACAGCCATGCAGCTCAGATGTGAAAAAGCCAAGATTTGAAAAACAGAGTGCAGTGTTGACTCCACTTCATGAAAATACAACAGAAATATTTGAATGGGAAAAGACAGAAAGGCATTAACTAGACAGGGAGACATGGAGATTTTAAAACCTGGGAAGCCTCAGTCTGTGGATACTTTTCATGTCTTCATACTTCACCCATCTAAAACTTTTGACCACTTTTCCATAATGACAAAATGTTCCAAATTTGTTTTAGTTATAAATCCATTTGGCATTTCTTCCTGTCACAACCTATTAAGCATATAGTTACTAGGTCTATTCAATCTTTTAGGTTATTGTTTTGAATACATTTTCTTACAGTTGTTCACTGAAGCAAAGTTACTTAGCAAGTGTAACATCCAGCTGGAAGATGAACAATAAAACCAAGTGCTAATTGCAAGAGTCAGGCAGTAGAATTCTGTTCCCAAGAAACTTACATACTTCAGCCTATCTATTTAGTTGCAGAGGACCCATAAGTTGCTGCCCAAGTGTCTAAGGAATGTTCTTTCATTCTAAAAACATTATTTAAAAAAGAAACTCCCTTACACAATTGCTGCAATCCTGATCAATGGTGCAGTCTGGATAACATAGAAGGCATGGTATGTGGAATGACTTTTGAGAATTAAAGCAGAGTAAGGGCAGTAAATGGTCAAGGTGATTCATGGACTGTTAGTCACTAGAGCCTCTTCAACTTCTCTGTAGAAATCTTTTCAGCTTCGCCTATAAAGATGAAAAATATTTGCAGTGGGACAGTGAACTGGAAAATATATTTAAAAGAATAATTCTCTGGCAGTCCAGTGACAAAAGACAGTCAAGAAAAACTAAATGGATTTTTTTCTGCCTCAAATTTCTCAGAATGGAATGTAATCATCCCACCAGAAAAGAAATCTATTTTTAACAGTAGAAAGTTTTTAGTAGGGTGGGTGGGAATAGGGAAAGCTACAAGGTTGGGGGAGGCAGGAGGGATTTCAGTCTTAAGAGATCCAAAGGCAAGACTAAGAAAGAAGGGAAGAGCAAAGCTTTCACATTGCTTCCAAGTCACAACCCAACCCTCGTTCTTAAGTCATAAACTTATTTAGTACTGTTTACCTATATCATATAGACCTATCATATAGCCTTAGGTTTCCATTATAAATTTCTACAACTATCTGATAACATTGACAGTTTTGAATCTAAGAGTTTATGGTTTTGTGATTAGAGTATTATCATGTAAGGTAGATAAAGAGACTACTCTGAAAGTCAGTTTTACCTCCAATGTGACTAACAATAACTATAGAATTAATCCAAATAGGAGCAGGTCATATTCCATGGTCATCATTCATTCTCATGTTAATAAATTGTACCAGCCTACATATAAACAATTGGGGAAGAACACTGGTATCAATGTAACTAAGAGGCATCTTCTGTACTTATTTATAATTTATGCACATCAGTTTTCCCCAAGTAATCTTTCTGCTCTCAAGGCCTCTTTCTTTAAAATATTAGTGGCAAAAGGCTAGGTTTTTTAAAAAAATAAACTAATTTTGTCTGAACACAGAAGTCTCAGTTTGATGGTCTCCTGTGATCCCTCATGGTTCCAGGATTTTCTATTGTGCTGTTAACCACTTAAATAAAAGGTCAGCATCCAATATGGATGTCCCATATTGCTGATGTTAAAAAGTAAAAATTAGAACTTTCTGGGGTTTTCTGAACTAGGATTCTTTCTAAAGACTTTATTCTTAAGACACTGTATTATACTCTGGTTATGTGTTCTGCAGCTGGACTGTGTAAGATTGCTTACTTAGCACATGAGGCAAATGGTCCCATTGAGCAAACTGGTCCCTCTGGAAAAGATGAATTGAAGTAGTCTGCTGATCGATGTTAACAAACTTCTAGTGAGACATGCATTTTTAGGAGAAGAGTAAAATCTCTGAATCATCCTACCCCTTATTCAATGACATACCAAAACAGAGGATACATCCATTAAGTTAAGTCATTAGCGAAATTCTATTATAGATCACCCACCCCCACCATACATGCTTGTTGCACTGTTACATGCCTCACAACACAAACTGCCTATAAATCTCCAACCCATTCAAAAAACGTACCATATTTCTCATGGGAAGCTCTGGCAAAAGTCTTAGAAAGTACAACTTAGATTGATTTTGTTATTTTTTACTTACCTATTTCTTGAATAAAAAGGTATTACTTGGAAAATGTTGAGTTAATGGGTAATGGCAGAGATAGAAAATACAAACAATACAGCATCAATAAAATATATTGAGACTGTTGAAAAGAAAAGGAAATTTAGAAGGTGTAAATACAAATGGCTTTTTTTTACTATCATTCTATGTTTAATATACATGTTATAAAAATAAACATAATTAAAGTTCACAATTTCATATACAATTTCCCTTTTCATTCTTTGCATATTGTAATCCTCATGTTAATGAATGATTTTCAAGATGATAATAAAAATAATATTAAAACTAAAAGAAAGTGTGATTTATGATCCTTCCCCATTCTCCTCACCAAGATTTTACAGTCTAAGAAGACACTACTTGCAACTAAAAAATGACAAGATTAACTGAAATTATAAAAAGAGTTGGTGCCAGTTTTACCTTTTTTTCCTATAAAAAGGATACTATATACAGCACAAAATGGAAACCATCTAGGGCAGAAGATTGGTTTTGAGTGGCATAGTGAGGGTTGCCCTGAGCAAAACTATGAAAAAAGATAAAATTGTTCTTTGTCACCCTCCCACTCCCACTGTCAGCTCCCATTTTTTTTCTATCATATTGCTCCTTACCCTTTTCTCTGACTCTGTATGTCATGGCTATCTATTATATTAGATAAGAAGTTTTGGTGTTTTGGCTAAGACTACATAGTTTAGAGAAATAGGATGAGACCATGATTTAGGTGATTGAGAATCCAGTGTTGGTTCTGACAACAGATCACATATCCTTGAACACAACTTACTTCACTTTTTGAAATCTCAGTTTCCTCGTCTAAGAATAAGTAAGGTAGACTAGATAATCTCCAAAGTTCCCTCCAGTCACACTATACTATAATTTGAGTATAATGAATCCTGAAGAATTAACTGAAAACTAAAATACTAATCGATGATGTATTCAAGTATTTGCCTATTGAAGGTATTTATATTTTAAAAGAAGCTTTTGAAGATGTAATTGCATTCAAACCCCCAAGGAATGAAGTTCAAATGGTGGTTTGAATGTATGATTGATATTTTGAGATATATGACTTTCTAATAAGATCTATCTTAAACTTGACAGGGAGAGATTTTTGAGAAAATCATATTTCCAATATACTCTCTCACCTTTCTACTCTTCCAACTATTCTCTTGACAAGTTGCATAACTGTGGAAGGTTAATAGAGGTTTTGCCCTAGAGTGGAAAATTTAGAAGGTGAAAAAAAAATAATGTGTCCACTTCCTGAAGTAGAGAAGGAAGGGAGAGAACTATGAGCTCAGGAAATAGTTTAAATTTTTGATGTTATTAAATCATTTGAATAAATGTCTTTTATGGTTGTAACACTATTATAGTGGAAGGCACATTAGTGAAGGCCTAGGAATAATTATGTTAAAAGAATAACCCCACAGATTACCTCTAGATATCTAAAGATAATAACCACCCCTTTGTGAGTAGAAGTTTAGTTAGAAAGCAGACATGAAAGGAGCATTAAATAATGTATTGGAGTAGCTGAAATTTTTCTATATTATTCTTACTCTCTTCCAATTTTTATGTAAGAAGACATTGGATGACACAAGGCATTATATACTATAAGTGTAAATTTTCATTATTTTGAAATTTGAAGTTTTAAAAACATTCTCATATTCAAGACTAGACAAGCTGATTTCACAAATAAAGCAGTGCCAGCTGTGCCAACAGTAGGAGGAACCTCTTCAAATAATAAAAAGATGAGGAGAAAAGTTTCGTTAGAAGTACCATGCTATTTTTTTTAAAGTAAAGAGGTTGACCAAAACTTGGTTCTTAGGGGTTGAAACTGGCCAAGTACAGTGGTTTCCATACTCATACTTAAAGATTAGCATAGTATATCTTAAAAAGCTGAGACACCTACAGGTCTGAGAGAATAAATCTAATGGCCTGAAATTGAGTGTTGAGAAGACATCATATTACCATAGGTTTAGAGCTGGAAACAATCAGATAAGTCTTTATTTCCAACTACTTCCATTTAACATATGAGGCAACTGAGGCCCAGTTAATTTAATTAGTTTTGTCCAAGGTCATATAGTCAATAATGTTCTGAGGCAACATTCAAATCAATATTTGATTCCTAGACTATAGTCTACCTACTAAAAGGGTTAAATTAGGAGATTGACCATCTAAGGGAGCAGCTTTTAATTACTTAAATTTCAATGAAAATATAGTAGAGTTGTAAATTAATATTATCCCTTTAAGTCAGAGAAAAGAAAGCTTCTAGCAGCTTTTAATAATTAACTATTTAGTTTCATTAAAATGGAGATAGTAAAAGAATATAGTAAAATGTATATAGTAAAGGAGGGAAATATTGGAAAGAGGCAGAAAAAGAAATTTCCTAATGTCTATACTAGTTGTCCTATATCTACCTATAACTGCCTATAATTACTATCTAAAAAAACTACCTATAACTTCCTGTACTTACCACTAATAACAACCACCCCACAAAGTTCCAACCCAATCCACCCAATCAAAACCAACCCAATCAGTGTCTAATCTAATTCCAATTAGGTCAGTCAGCAAAGACCAACCACCACACAAAAAGTTCAAGAAAGAAAAGAAACCTAACAGCCCAAACAAAAAACCCCAAACCCCACAAACCAAAAAGACCTCTAAAGGTTAAAGTCAAAAGTTCTCTAAAGGCTAAAGCCCTCTCAGTAAGATCAGGCTCGCCTTTCATATTCCAGCAATTAAATTTCAACCACCAACCCAACCCAGCAGCCAACTTCCCCACAACTGCCAACACCTAACTGTCAGCAACTGACCCCCTGACCAACTGATGCTCACCCCTTTTATATCCCCTTCTTACCTCACTTCCTGTCTCTCTAGTTTCGACTTCCTTTCACTGTGGGCTAATTAATCCCTACACATCTCTATGGTAAGAAGACCTCCAGGTCCCACATTAAATTAGAGAAAAGGAATAAAGAATTCCTTTTAACATTACTATACCACACACTGGACTGGATCATTCTCAGTACAAGATCTAAAAGAGGGAGTAAGAAGAATGAAGGAGGAAATACCCAGAGAGAAAAAAACATCCTGTTTCCTTTTATGTATAAATGAGGCCCAGAGTACATCAATAAAACTTATGTAATTTGGCCTTTTGACTCATTATTTCATCCTCTCTGCATGTTCTCCAAAAGTACTTAATGGGAAACTCATTTAATATATCTAATAAAGAGTAATGTGCTAATTGTAGGCAGCAAATGAAGACAAAGGTCTGTGATCTATTCCACAAGTAAATCTAGAGCTATAGAAAATTGTAGAAGTAGTGCTGGCCAGCAGTCAGTAGGGAGGCATTAACAAGCCAAATTCTATGGCTTCTTGTTAGATTATTGACCCAACTTGTCATACATTCCACCTCCTAATGAGATGGAGATACTGTATCTGTGGCATCAAGGTAGCAAGAATCAGTCATGCTAAATTGCATTTAACATAATACAAAATGTAATCTGAATAGACCATTATTATGGAATATTAAGATTATACAAGGTTATAATGATTAAAAAACTATCAAAAAAGAAAAGCCGGATAAAAGAATTTGTGTATCTATGGTACTATCTAAGAGAGAAGGATTCTGGCCAATCTCTCAAGTAAGGTTTTTCCATTCCTGGATGACTTCAAGCAGAGCCTAGATGAGCACTTCAGGGTTGCAGAGGTGAACTCTAAGGTCCCTTCTCACTCTGAGTGTCTCAGAGTCTGTAAACTTAGATCACCAAATTGCACAACATTTAACTGGTTCCCAGTATTTTACAGAAATCATGAAAGTCTAGTCATTATGTTAGAATAATGCTTCTATAAGTATGTCTGGATTTAGAAGTTTATAGTGAGCCCTGCCAAAATGTCAGTGTGATTTCCCACATATGGCTATGTCCTTAATTGTTAGCAAACTTTTGCCCTGTCTCCCAGGGGGGACATGAATATACTCCCTTTCTTTCTGGTCTTTATTGGTGTCATTTCTTCCTTTGTAAACAATCATCTCAGGAAGAAGAATCCAAAAGGAGTCATTTCTTTTCTCCTTGTTCTCTTTGGCTGCTTCCCAACCACCCCAGTTATGCAGCTCTGGATTCTGTCTGACACTTCTTAACTACTGACATTTAGCAGATGCTCCTTGAAGAAATGGAGGAGGGCTAAGGTGAGGCAGGGTGTGATATAAGTAATTAGAGTAAAAATGTCTCAATTACCAAGATGTTCCCACAGGGTCTCCTTCTGTTAGTAAGTCTGGTGCAGGAAAGACTCTCTTTAGGGAAAAAGGTTGAGTGAAGGGAGATACTGAACTAGGTCAAAGGTAAGTTAAGGCCAGAGAAATATAAAACCCAGAATCATAAAATTTCAACATTGGAAATCACTGCAGAGATTGTCTTGCACAATTCACACCTAAGTAGGAATTCTCTTTCTAACATCACTGAACAAGTAGCCATTCATCATCCATCTGAAGGTCTTTGGGGATAGGAAATATATCAAATATTCAAGCTTTCCATTCTGCTTTCAACAAGGTTAATATTTAGAAATACTTTTGTTGCTACTCTTGTTTTACAGACCAGTGATATCTTCTCTGCCACTTACTACATTTTCTCCTAGCTCTGCCCTCTGGAGCTATGTGGGAAAAATCTAATCTCTCTTAATCAGGACAGCCCTTTGAATATTAGAATCAGTAATCACATATGCACAAAGTATTCTTTTCTTTTGGCCAAGATTTTCCACTTCCTTCTACCAGACATTGATGGACACAGCAGATATGATTCTTATTTAAACAATTAAAAAGGAATAAATCAATACCTAAAATAATTCAAGATTCACTTTTGTATAGTAAGCAAACTGAAAATGTAGGTGATCCAATCATTTTAGTTATTGTAATGATCAATTCCAATCATTGAGGATGATATAGCATTTGTTCTATTATCTTCTGTACTGATGAATGTCAGTGAAGGCCAATTGGTTCTCACAAATGACTTGTACCTCATTCAGACTGTTATGGACCCAGGGTCCCATTTTAAACATATTAGATTAAATGATTTGATGTTATCAATTATCAAGAAGGTCTTGGACTCAGAGGAATGTGTTTACGCTAAAAAAAATCACAGGAGATTTATTTATAAATAATGATGAAAGGGTGAATTGCTTGACATTGAAAACTCTTTTAAAAGGCCCTTTTATCCTCCAGCATCTCCAGAAGTCTGTTCAAGCTTATGGTTTCCATGATACTACATGTCCATCTTTAACCTTTCCAAACATCAGGATCTTTCCACATAAGTCTTGTATTCTCATTATGTGGTCAAAGTATTTAAGCTTCAGCTTAAGAATTTGTACTTCCAGACTCCCTGGTTAAGATGGCGGCAGAGTGAAAAGCAACTGCTTAATATCTCCTAACCGAAACATATAGGACTCCTCAAGAAGACATAAAAACAAATCCAGAGTAATGAAGGGACCCCACAACAGGGCGCAGCATTGGAGGTACGTGAAATCAGGGCATTTCCATGCTATAAAGGGTTCAAACAGCTCTCACTAAAAAGTGAGCTGAGCAACACCCTCCCCAACCCCACACCACCTACAGTGCCAAAGGCAGCACACAAGAGTTAGAGTAAGTTTGGGGCACTCATTAAGTCTTTGGCAGCTACCTGGGGTCACCAGGGCCTGCTCCTGAGAGCAGCAAGACTTAAGACCCAAAGAGGCTAAAGAACTCGCAGAATTTGAACATAGACCCTGAGTGCAGGAACAAGTGGAGGCATGGATGCAAGTGAAGACATGGATCCTGAGCTCAGGAGAGGACCTTGAGTGGGGACCCAGTGCAGAGGGGTGCACAACTGTGGAAGCAGTACCCTGAGACTGTTAAAGTAGCTTCAGGCAGAGGAACAAGCAAGGGGACCACCAGGAGGCTTGACCCTGAGAACAAGTAGACCTGAGACCTCAGGAGCCTAAAGAGTGCAGACAGACCCTGAGTGTGAGGATAAACCTGAGAGGGTGCAGGGCTAACAATGGCAAGACAGAGATAAGAACCCCAAAAGAAAAAGATCATCAAGAAGAAATCTAACACTCAACAACTTTTACACAGATAAAATACAGACAACAGAGCAAACAGCAGAGGAGAAAAACAAGTAATCATATCAAAACCTTCCCAAGACAGTGAAAATTGGCCACAAGCTATTGAAGAGTTCAAATCTGAGATGATGAGAAAGATGGAAGAGATTTGGTGAGAGAAGTGGGAAATAGCTCAAAAAGAAGTTTACAATTTAGAGGACAGAAACTCCTATTGGAGAAAGATTCCCCCCAAAATCAAACAAAATGGTAAGCAAATTGGAAACCAAATCTGGCAAGAAAATAACAGGTTAAAAGGCAGAATTTCACAATTGGAAAGTGAGGCAAGTAAATTGAAGACCAGAAATAATCAGACTGAAAAGGAAAACCAAAAGATTATAGCATAAAACCAGTCCCTAAAGGCTAGAATTGAGCAATTAGAAGATAATGATCTCTCAAGATAGCAAGAACAAATAAAACAAAGTCAAAAGCCTGATAAAATAGAAGGAAACATAAAATATCTCAATGAGAAAGTGACAGATCAAGAAAACAGGTCTAGAAGAGACAATCTGAGAATCATTGGTCTTCCTGAAAAAGCAGAAATTAATAGAAATTTGGCCTCCATTCTAAAATATTCAGCAAAATTGCCCTGAAGTTCTACAACAAGAGGGCAATATAGACATTGAAAGGATCCATAGACCATCCTCTACACTAGACCCAGAAAAGACAACCCCCAGGAATATAATAGCCCAATTCAAGAGCTTCCAAGTAAAAGAAAAAAATGTTACAAGAAGCCAGAAAGAGACAATTCAGATATCAAGGAGCACCAATCAGGATCACACAGGATCTGACAGCCTCCACACTAAAAGACCACACGGCTTGAAATACGATATTCAGAAAGGAAAGAGAACTGGGTCTACAAAGAAAGATCACCTACCAATCAAAACTAACTATATACTTCCAGGGGAAAGTTGGGCATTCAATAAGATAATAGATTTCCAAGTATTTGCACAGAAAAGACAAGGACTAGATGGAAAGTTCGATATTCAACCACAAAAACCAAGAGAAACATGAAAATGTAAATAAGAAACAGAAGGGAAAGAAAGAAAACATTTTTAAATTTGCCTCTTTCAGGGCTTCAGGAATATCTAATTATTTGTATTCCTATTTGGAGAAATGTTATGTGTAATTCTCTGTAAGGGACTCTATTCACTATTATAGTATTCACTATTATAGTAATTAGAAGAATTATTCATAGGGAGAGGTTGGAATACTAAATGGTATAACATAATATGGGGGTGGGAAAGAGGGGGGGTGAACAGTAGAGGACACAAAGAGAAACTTGAGATAATAAGAAAAATAAGATATTCTATTACACACAAAGTTAGCATGGGAAGGGGAAGGGATGAATACTATTATAAGAAGGAGAGGAAGAGAGCATTAAGAGGTAATATTTAAACCTTACTCTCAGTTTAATTAACACTGAGAGGGAAGAGTAGCTTTATCCATTGGGCTATAAAACTCTATCTAACCCTACTGAGAAAGTCAGAAGTGATAAACCAAAGGGAGCAGGGTAGTGGGGAGGTCAAAAAAGGGAGGGAAAGAGAGATAGGAGGAGATTCATGAGGCCTTGCAAATAAAAACAGGAGAATAATAAGGGAGGGAGTTAGAAAGGGTAGTAAATCAAGGGAGGGGACAAGGGTTATTGTCATAAAGCAAACCACTGTTTTAAAAGGAAATAGTGTAAGAAGAAGGAGTAGAACTTGGAGAGGATACCAAAATGTTGGTGAAAACACAACTGATAATTATAACTCTGAATGTGAATGGGATGAACTCGCCCATAAAACAGAAACAAATGGCAAAGTGGATTAGAAAGCAAAATCCTACCATATGTTGTCTACAACAAACACATATGAGGTGGGTGGAAATACACAAGTTTAAGGTAAAGGGCTTGAGCAAAATCCTTTGGGCATCAAATGAGAAAAAGAAGGCAGCTGTGGGAATTATGATTTCTAACAAAGTCTAAGTAAAATAGATATGATTAAAAAAAGACAGGGAAGGTCATTACATCCTGATTAAATTCAATATAGATAATGAGGAAATAACATTGCTCAATATGTATGCACCAAAAGGAATAGCAACCAAATTCCTAAAGAAGAAACTGGCAGATCTCAAGAAGGAAATAGATGGTAAAACCATACTATTGGAAGATCTAAATATTCCTCTTTCAGATCTAGATAAATCAAACCAAAAACTAAATAAGAAAGAGTTAAGAGAGATGGATGAAGTCCTAGAAAAATTAGATTTAATAGATATGTGGAGAAAAATAAATAGGGACAAAAGGGAATAAACTTTCTTTTCAGCTGCACATGATATATTCACAAAGATTGACCATGTAATAGGGCATAGAAACATTGCAAACAAATGTAAAAAAGCAGAAATAATAAACATAACCTTCTAAGATTATAATGCAATAAAAATAATAATTAGTAAGGGAACCTGGACAGGCAAATAAACTAATTGGAAATTAAACAATATGATTCTCCAAAACCAGCTAGTCAAAGAAGAAATCATAGAAACAATCAACGATTTCATTGAAGAGAATGACAATGATGAGACATCCTACCAAACTCTTTGGGATGTAGCTAAGGCATTACTCAGGGGGAAATTTATATCTTTGAATGCATATATTAACAAATTAGGGAGGGCAGAGATTAATAAATTGGGCATGCAACTTAAAAAATTAGAAAGCGAACAAATTAAAAATCCCCAGATGAAAACTAAATTAGAAATACTAAAAATCAAGGGAGAAATTAATAAAATCAAAAGTAAAAGAACTATTTAATTAATAAATAAGACTAGGAGCTGGTATTTTGAAAAAACAGATAAAATAGACAAAGTACTGATCAATCTAATAAAAAAAAGGAAAGAAGAAAAACAAATTGACGTTATCAAATATGAAAAGGAAGAACTCACTTTGAATGAAGGGGAAATTAAGGCAATCATTAAAAAACTATTTTGCCCAATTATATGGCAATAAATATAGCAACCTAGAAAAAAAAGGATGAATATTTACAAAAATACAAATTGCCTAGATTAACAGCAGAAGAAATAGAATACCTAAATAATCCCATATCAGAAAAATAAATTGAACAAGCCATCAAAGAACTCCCTAAGAAAAATTCACCAGGGCCTGATGGATTCACAAGTGAATTCTATCAGACATTGAAAGAGCAACTAATCACAATACTATACAAATTATTTGATATAATAAGCAAAGAAGGAGTCCTACCAAATTCCTTTTATGACACAAATATAGTACTGATTCCAAAGCCAGCTAGATAAGAAACAGAGAAAGAAAACTACAGATCAATCTCCCTAATGAACATAGATGCAAAAATCATAAATAGAATACTAGCAAAGAGACTCCAGCAAATGATCAAGAGGCTCATCCACCATGATTAGGTGGGATTCATACCAGGAATGCAAGGATGGTTCAACATTACGAAAACCATCTACATAATTGACCATATCAACAGTCTAACAAACAAAAATCTCATGATTATCTCAATAGATGCTGAAAAAACCTTTGACAAAATATAGTACCCATTCCTATTGAAAACCCTGGAAAGTATAGGAATAGGACATTTCCTAAAAATAATAAACAATATATACCTAAAACCATCAATTAGCATCATATGCAATGGAGATAAATTAGAAGCCTTTCCAATGAGATCAGAAGTGAAAGAAGGATGCCCATTACCACCTCTATTATTTAACATTGTACTAGAAACACTCGCAGTAGCAATTAGAGAAGAACAAGAAATTGAAGGTATTACAGTAGGCAATGAGGAGACTAAGCTATCACTCTTTGCAGATGATATGATGGTCTATTTAAAAAATCCTAGAGAATCAACTAAGAAGCTTGTAGAAATAATCAACAACTTTAGCAAAGTTACAGGATACAAGATAAATGCCCATAAATCATCAGCATTTCTATATATTTCAAACACATCATAGCAGCAAGAAATAGAAAGAGAAACACAATTTAAAATCACGCTAGACAATATAAAATATTTAGGAATCTATCTACCAAAACAAACACAGGAATTACAAGAAAACAACTACAAGACACTTTCCAAACAATTACAACTAGATCTAAACAATTGGAAAAACATTGATTGCTCATAGGCAGGATGAGCTAACATAATAAAAATGACCATTCTACCCAAATTAATTTACCTATTTAGCACCATACCTATCAAACTACCAAAAAACTTATTTTACTGAATTAAGAAATACTATAACAAAGTTCATTTGGAAGAACAAAAGATCAATAATATCAAGGGAAATAATGAAAAAAAAGTGAAGGAAGGGGGCTGAGCAGTACCAGATATTAAACTGTACTATAAAGCAGTGGTCATCAAAAGGGTATGGTACTGGCTAAGAGACAGAAGGGAGGATCAGTGGAATAGACTTGGGGTAAGTGACATCAGCAAGACAGTGTATGATAAGCCCAAAGAGCCCAACTTTTAGGACAAAAATCCACTATTTGACAAAAACTGCTGGGAAATTTGGAAAACAATATGGGAGAGATTAGGTTTAGATCAACATCTCACAGCCTCCACGAAGATAAATTCAGAATGGGTGAACAACTTGAATATAAAGAGGGAAACTATAAAGAAGTTAAGTGAACATAGAATAGTTTACTTGTCAGATCTCTGGGAAAGGAAATATTTTAAAACCAAACAAGAGTTAGAGAAAAATACAAAATGTAAAATAAATGATTTTGATTATATCAAACTAAAAAGTTTTTGTACAAACAAAAACAATATAGCCAAAATCAGAAGGGAAACAACAAATTGGGAAAAAATCTGTATAACAAAAAATTCTGACAGGGGTCTAATTACTCAAATATACAATGAGTTTTAAACCAATTGTATAAAAAATCAAGCCATTCCCCAATTGATAAATGGGCAAGAGGCATTAATAGGCAATTTTCAGATAAATCAAAACTATCAATAAGCACATGAGAAAGTGTTCTAAATCTCTAACAATTAGAGAAATGCAAATATCAAAACAACTCTGAGGTATCACCTCACACCTAGCAGATTGGCTAAAATGAAAGAAGGGAAGAGTAATGAATGCTGGAGGGGATGTGGCAAAACTTGTACATTAATGCATTTCTGGTGGAGTTGTGAACTGATCCAACCATTCTGGATGGCAATTTGGAACTATGCTCAAAGGGCTATAAAAGAATACCTGCCCTTTGATCGAGCTATACCATTGTTGTGTTTGTGTCACAAAGAGATCATAGATAATGAGACTTATATGAAAATATTTATAGCTGTGCTTTTCATGGTGGCAAAAAACTGGAAAATGAGGGTATGCCCTTCAATTGGGGAATGGCTGAACAAATTGTGGTATATGGTGGTGATGGAATACTATTGTGCTCAAAGGAATAATAAACTGGAGAAATTCCATGTGAACTGGAAAGACCTCCAGGAATTGATGCAGAGCAAAAGGAGCAGAGCCAGAAGAACATTGTATACAGAGACCAATACACTGTGGTAAAATAGAATGTAATTGACTTCTGTACCAGAAGCAATGCAATGACCCAGGACAATTCTGAGGGACTTTTGGAAAAGAAAGCTACCCACATTCAGAGGAAGAAGTACAGGAGTGGAAACAGAAGAAAAACAATTGCTTGAACACATGGGTTGAGGAGAACATCATTGGGGATGTAGAGTGAAAACTACCACACCAATGCATCTATCAACAATTTGGAAATAGGTCTTGATCAATGACACATGTTAAAACCAGTGGAAATATGCATCAGCCATGGTGGGGGGGACTTCAGGGGGATAAAGGGGAAATAAAGAGCATGAATTAAGTAACCATGTTTACTTTTCTAAAAAATAAATATTAATAAATGTTTTAAAAAAGAATTTGTACTTCCAGTGAACTAATTTCTCTATGTACTAAATACTTTTTTTCTCCTTGTTGTTCAAGGGACTCTCAAAAATCTTCTCCAGCACCACAGTCCAAAGACACTGATTCTACACTGCACACATTTCCTTATAGTCCAACTCTCACAGTAACATAATACTAATGGAAAAACATAGCTTTGACTATATATACTTTTGTCAGAAAGATATCTCTGCTTTATTGCATGCTGTATATATTTGCCATATCTTTTCTTCCAAGGAACAAGTGTCATTTAATGTCATTGCTTCAGCCACTGCCTATAGTAATCTTTTAGCCCAACAATATAAAATCAGACAACGTTTCCATTTCTTCTCCCACTATTCACCAGGAAGTTATGGGATCAGTTGCCATGATCTTAAGGTTTGTTTTTTTTAAATGTTAAAGTTAAAGCCAGCTTTTACCCATACTCCTTTCATCAAGAAGCTTCTTATTTTTTCTTCACTTTCTGCTATGTGTGTTATATTTGTATATTTTGAGGTTGTTGATATTTCTCCCAGAAACCTTAACTACAGGTTTTGTTCATCCATTCATTCATGATATACTCAGCATATAAGGTGACAATATGCAGCCTCATCATGCACCTTTCCTTAAAACATTTGTTCCATGTTTTATTCCAACTGCTGCTTCTTTGTCTGCATGCATGTCCCTCAACAAGTAAAATTTCATAGTACTCTCATCTCTTTGAAGATTTGTCCCATTTTGTTGATATCCATACTGTTAAAGAGTTTGGTGTAGTCAGTGAAGCAGAAGTAGATGTTTTTTTTTTTGTTTTTTTTCCTGGAAATCCATTGCTTACTTCATAATCCAGTGAATGTAAATAATTTGGTCTCTATTTTCTCTGTCTCTTTGAAAAACATCCTGAACTTCTAGTGTTTCTTGGTTCACATATTACTGAAATGTAGCTTACAGAATCTTATGTATAACCTTTCTGTCATGTGAGATAAGCACAATTATTCAGTAATATGGACATTCTTTGATTTTTACCCTTCTCTATAATTGGGACATGAACTGATCTTTTTCAATCCAGTGGTCACTATTGAGCTTTTGAAATTTGCTGGCATATTGAGTAGAGCACTTCAATATAATCATCTTTTATGATCTTCAATAACTCAGATGGAATTAAACCACTTCCATTAGCCTTGTTGTTATAATTGATTTTTAATGCCCACTTGACTTTATTCTTTAGTATGTATGCCTCTAGATCAGTAACCACATTGTCATAATTATGGCACCCTATTTGGTGATGTTAAGATCTTTCTTGTATACTTCTGCATATTCATGCCACTTCTTAATCTATTATATTAAATCTCTCCCATTTTTATCATGCCCATATTTGCATGAAACATTCCCTTGATATCTCTATTTGTCTTGAAGAGATCTATTGTCTTCCCCATTCTATAATTTTCTTCTATTTCTTTTCATTGCTAACTTATAAATACCTTAGCTTTTCTTGCTATTCTCTCGAATTCAGGATTCATTTGGGTATATTTTCCCCTTTTTCTTTATATTTCAGTACCCTTCTTTTCTCAGTTATTTGCAAAGCCTCATAAGCCATTTTGCTTTCTTATTCTTCTTTGCTTTGGGATGATTTTTTGTTTGTTGCTGCCTCTTGTACAATATTGCAAACCTTTATCCATAGTTCTTCAAGTACCCTATATATCAGTGCTAATTGCTTTAAATTCTTCAACACTTCTCTTTCGTATTCATCAGGGATGCTATTTAGGTCATACCTACGTGGTCTGATTATTTTCCTTACTCTTCAATTTAAGTTTGAATTTTCCACTAAGAAGCTCAAGAACTGAGTCAAGTCAGCTCCAGGTATCATTTGAATTTATTCTATAGAACTTCTCCTGCTTTGACTGTAAAGTATATAATAAATCTAATGTCAATATTGACCATTTGCTGATGTCCGTGTAAAGAGGTCCTCTTTTGGGATGCTGAAAAAAGAGTGTTTCCTGTTAACAGTAAAACTCTATTAGTCTCTGTCCCATTTCATTTTGTATGTGAAGTCCAAACTTACCTGTTATTTCATTTATCTTTTGATTTCCTAATTTAGCATTCCAATCCCCTACAATAAATTTAATATCTTTTATTTGTTATCATTTTTAGATGTTGTAGATCTTCATATAAGTGATCAAATTTGGTCTGTTCAACACCAGTTAAGAACTGATATATATTTGTATTACTGAGATGTTGAACAGTTTGCCTTGTATTAGAACAGATAACATTTTGTCATTTTAGAGATAATACCAGTACTGTATTTTTCTTTTACTGACTGTGAGGACTATTCCAATTCTTCTAAGTAATTCTTGCTCAAGTAGTATATGTAATGATGATCTGAATTAAATTTAGCCATTCCCACATATTTACGCTTGCTGATGCCCAAGATATTCATGTTTAATCTTTCCATTTTCTTCTTGACCACATCCAGCTTACTTTGGTTCATAGATATTACATTCCAGGTTTCTATGCAATATTGATTTTTATGGCACTAGATTTTCCTTTCTTCCTCAAACACATCTGCAATGGATCATCCTTTTGGTGTTGGGCCAGTCACTACATTCTTTCTGATGCTACTTGTAGTTTTCCTCCATTTTCCCCAAGATATCTTCTAACCTGATGAGTTCACCTTCCAGTACCATACCTTTTATATTTTAATACTTTCCATTGGGTTTTCTTTGCACAAATACTGGAATAGCTTCCCATTCCCACTTTAGTGGATTACCTTTTACCAGAACTCTACCTCTTGGGTAATCCTGTACCACATAGCTCATAATTTCATAAAGCTATTCAAGCCAGTCAGTCATGACATGAAAGTGACCCAGTTTTTAAATTTAATATCATCTGGGACTGGGGGATCTAAGTTTAATTTTGTCTCTGAAGTTTAATACCTATTTGACTTTGTGCAAATTAATCACGCAACTTCTCTGTGTCTCTGTACCTCCTAATTTTCTCATTAGGTACAATGCTTCTTGTATTTAGAACTCTATACCATGCCTTCCTTCCTCATGAAATTCATTAGTAAGTAATCTCATTATGCTACAAAATTGACCTTGCCTGGTTTAACCACATCTAATCTTCTGTCCTTCTTATTAGATCTTTTGCCTGGAGGGTAGGACATAGACTCCAGGGATTTTATTTTAAAAGGAGTTTCAGGGTTTTTTAGCCACTTCACAGTAGCTTACACTTCTTTTAGAATTCTACCAGACACCCATTTTCATCTTCCTTTAATGAGCTATCTTTTCCCATTGGATATAATTTCCTTGGGGTGAGATATAGTCTTTGTTTTCTTTGTGTTTATATTCTCAATGCTTAGAACAGTGCCCAACACCTAGAAGATACATAACAAATGTTTATATTGACTGACTGAATTTCTCATTTGTCTCTGAAGATGTCTCTAGCTCTAAATCCACTATTCTAGTATCCAGCCTACAGGGAGGGGAAACCTACCTTTTTTTGAGGGATTATAAATTACACAACAGTAATGAAATTATTTATTTGTTACTACTGATCAAATATGAACTTCACATTCTGTGAAATAAAAAATTGGCTTTAGAGCAACTACATCTCTCTTTGCCAAATGTTATCCCTTGAAGATAAAAATTCTGTAAAGCAATTATTTTTTCCTGCCTATCATACTTTTCTCATAATCCTGAAGAAGTGCCACTTGACTAGAGGGAGTAAGGTAATGTCTTCTCAGGACAACAGGTTTGATTTTTCTAAAATCACTCAGCATTACAAAGAATAATACCATTGTGTGATTTGAAAAGTAATACCAGATTGCAATACCATAATGATTTTGTTCTTTCCCAAGTATTATATGTAATATCTAGGCTCTTGTCCTCAGATGAGAAGTATCTAATCATGGTGACATTGTCTTCTCAGGCCTACATAACTGAGAGAAACAGAGAGAGACAGAACGGTTCAAGATAGCACATGATTTTGCCTATCTCTATAAGAAATATAACTATTAAAATAACAGGATATATTTACATGACTATTCACTAATTCCTAAGCATTAAAAAGTACATACAATACAATATGATTTCATTTTTTAAATAAATACTTATTATTTCTCTTTCCAATATTTCCAATCCAACCTTTCCTTATTTCTTAGTGGGAAAAAAGAAAAATAAAACATTTGTAACATACATGAATAGTCAAATAACCAAATTCCTATATTGGTCATATAAAAAAATCAACATCTCAATTGCATCTTGAGCCCATCACCTCTCTGTCAAGAGGTGGGTACTCTGAAATGATATTTGATCGAACATTTTAAGTTTTTCAATTTTGTTCCTTTTACAGTGTTTTTATTATTGTTTACAATCATTCTCTTATTCAGAGGGACTTATGAGAAAGAATGTGTAACCTTAGAATCCCAAGTGGGGTACAAGCCAACGGAACCCCATGATGCCAGGGCAGTTAAAGACAGTTGGAATGAGGGTATATAAAGGGGTATCTCAAGCTCTGAGACACGCTCATTCTGGGATTGGGGTATTGGGAGGAAAGATGGTGGTAGAAGATACTTAGGCCTAGCAAACTTCTGACCAGAAGAACTTAGTGTTATCTAACCTTTTACCCTCATAGACAGCATATCAAGGTTGTCTCTCATTTGCCCTGATTCAATACTGTGATAGAAAGATCCTGCTAGCAGTTATCAGAAACAGATCTTCTGAGGCAATAAACCTACAATCAACACCATCTACAATCCATCTTGAATTTATTCATATCTTTGTATTGTGAAATAGAAATATCTATAATGGAGGATAGGGAAAGATTTCTGTTGGGGCTTCTGCCCTGCTTTGGGAGAAGTCATCTTTAATCACCACAGATTGCTAGAAAGTTTTGTCCTATCGCTCTTACCTCTTATTTTCCCTTTACCCTCTGCCCCTCTAGTCATTAAAGTATTATTTCTACTAAGTCAGTTAGTGTGAAAATCCTTTGAACAAGACAGGTGGGGTCAAAATCTTCTTACTTTAGAGACATCTCCACTACTCTGTTCCAATGGCAGTTGGAAATCTGAGGGATTGGCTGTGAATTCACTTTGAATATATCACCCATCGTTTGTTGGAGATAACATCCAATAATTAGAGACGTCAATTTCTTGTGGGAATACTTTTGTGATATCAAGTTCAGCTTGTGGAGAAGTTTTTGTCAGATAATACAAGAATCCATTTCCTCACCTTTCTCTTTAGTTAAGATCAACTGACGGGCTTCTGTACTGGCAGTAGAGGGGAGTGGAGTTATAACTGCATTACTACCCATCCCCCGAGGCTTGGGTTTTCCCCTCCCAGCATCTTGAGTCTTGTTCCTTACAACTGCTATCCACATCCAGAGAAAGAACTGTGGGACTAGAAACACAGAAGAAAAACATTTGCTTGATCTTATGGTTTGATGGGAATATGATTATAGATCTGGACTCTAAATGATCTCTCTATTAAAAATATTAATAATATGTAATAGATCTTGGTCAATGATGCATATAAGACCCAGCTGAAGGAGAGGGGAGGGAGGAGGAAAGGGAAAAAACATGAATCATGTAACCCTGGGGGAAAAAAGAATATGTTTTGCTAGAAAAAAAAATAAAAACATTCTCCTGGCTCTGCTCACTTCATTATTTGTTCAAATATTCTTCCTAGAGTTCTCTAAAATTATATACATTCCTAATTGTATGTAAGTGTAACTTCTTATTAACTTTTCACCAGTTATCAATAATTGCCTAATTTAATATGAATCCAATTCCCTTTATAGGCTAAATAGAATTGATCTGAATTTTTCTTGGGTAATAACTCTTCTAGATTCTGCACTTTAGTCATAATCCATTGACATTTTTAATGACAGAATCTGAGAGTTCAGAAACTTTCCCAGGTCTTCTAATACTATTTATATCTAAACAGAAATATTTCTACCTCTTGCATTTCCTTGCCATGTGACATCAACTGGCATTTATAGTTACTAATTTCCTTGTTTCAGGCAACGCATTTTGCATTATATAATTAGCCTAATTGCCCTACCTAGGATTTTCTGTGTACCTATTATCCAAGGAGACAAATGGCTAAATATCTTCCATACCAGGAAAATTTTCCTTCTATATGGTTTCCCTCTGCTTCAAGAAACTGAGTCTTATGTCTCCAATAGTCAACAAATGCAGAAAAAGGATGAAGTGCCCTTCACTTGTTTAGTTTCATTATAACTGTTTTCTCTCCACATCAAGAAAAAGTGAAAAGGATCAACATTTTTAATGGCCTATTATGTGACAGGGAGGGTGCTAAATGTTTTTAAAATATTATCCCATTTACTATAATTCTCCAGTTAGTTAGAAAGAGGTACTTCCGCTTAATTGATCCAGGAATTAGTGCACTTTGTAGTGTGAACTTTTTTTTTTAACATTTATTAATATTCATTTTTAACATGGTTACATGATTCATGCTCCACCTTTCCCCTTCAACCCCCCCCCCCCCACCCTTGGCCGATGCGCGTTTCCACTAGTTTTGTCATGTGTCCTTGAACAAGACCAATTTCCAAATTGTTGGTAGTTGCATTGGTGTGGTAGTTTCGAGTCTACACCCTCAGTCATGTCCACCCCGACCCATGCGTTCAAGCAGTTGTTTTTCCTATATGTTTCCTCTCCTGCAGTCCTTCCTCTGAATGTGGGTAGCTTCTTTACCATAAATCCCTCAGAATTGTCCTGGGTCATTGCATTGCTGCTGGTACAGAAGTCCATTACATTCAATTTTTCCACAGTATATCAGTCTCTGTGTATAGAGTTCTTCTGGCTCTGCTCCTTTCGCTCTGCATCAGTTCCCGGAGGTCTCTCCAGTTCGCCTGGAACTTCTCCAATTTATTATTCCTTTTAGCACAATAGTATTCCATCACCCGCATATACCACAGTTTGTTCAGCCATTCCCCAATTGAAGGACATTCCCTCCTTTTCCAATTTGTTGCCACCACAAAAAGCGCAGCTATGAATATTTTCGTACAAGTCTGTTTATCTATGATCTCTTTGGGGTACAAACCCAGCAATGGTATGGCTGGATCAAAGGGCAGGCATTCTTTTATAGCCCTTTGAGCGTGATTCCAAATTGCCAGCCAGAATGGCTGGATCAGTTCACAACTCCACCAGCAATGCATCAATGTCCCAATTTTGTCACATCCCCTCCAGGATTCATTACTCTCCCCTTCTTTCATTTTAGCCAATCTGCTAGGTGTGAGGTGATACCTCAGAGTTGTTTTGATTTGCATTTCTCTAATTATTAGAGATTTGGAACACTTTCTCATGTGCTTATTGATACTTTTGATTTCTTTACCTGAAAATTGCCTATTCATGTCTCTTGCCCATTTATCAATTGGGGAATGGCTTGATGTTTTATACAATTGCTTTAACTCCTTGTATATTTGAGTGATTAGACCCCTGTCAGAGTTTTTCGTTATAAAGATTTTTTCCCAATTTGTTGTTTCCCTTCTGATTTTGACTATATTGTTTTTGTTTGTACAAAAACTTTTTAGTTTAAAATAGTCAAAGCCATTTAATTTACATTTTGTAATTTTCTCTAACTCTTGCTTGGTTTTAAAGTCTTTCCTTTCCCATAGATCTGACAAGTATACTATTCTGTGTTCACGTAACATGTTTATAGTTTCCCTCTTTATATTCAAGTCGTTCACCCATTCTGAATTTATCTTGGTGTAGGGTGTGAGATGTTGATCTAGACCTAATCTCTCCCATATTGTTTTCCACATTTCCCAGCAGTTTTTGTCAAATAGTGGATTCATGTCCCAAAAG
>NC_058134.1:113601865-113617077 GCF_016433145.1 Gracilinanus agilis | reverse complement strand
TAGAATATTCTATTTTCTTATTCGCTCAAGTTTCTCTTGGTGTCCCATGCTATTCTCCCCCCTCTTTCCCATCCCCCATGCCATTTTAGATTATTTAGTGTTCCACCCTCACCCTGTTAATTATTCTTCTGATTACTATAATAGTGAATATTATAATAGTGAATAGAGTTCACTACAGAGAATTAAACATAACATTTCTCTACAAAGGAATACAGATAATTAGATCTCACTGAGGCCCTTAAAAAGGCAAATTTAAAAATTCTAAGTTTTCTTTCTTTCCCCTCTGTATCTTATTTACCTTTTCAGGTTTCTCTCGATTTTTGTGGTTGGATATCGAACTTTCCATTTAGCCCCGGTCTTTTCTGTGCAAATACCTGGAATTCTTCAATTTTGTTGAATGCCCATACTTTCCCTTGGAAATATATAGTCAATTTTGATGGGTAGTTGATCCATGGTTGCAGGCCCAGCTCTCTTGCCTTTCTGAATATTGTATTCCACGCCTTGCGGTCTTTTAGTGTTGAGGCTGCCAGATCCTGTGTGATCCTGATTGTTGCTCCTTGATATTTGAATTGTTTCTTTCTGGCTTCTTGTAAGATTTTTTCTTTTGCTTGGAAACTCTTGAATTTTGCAATGATGTTTCTTGGTGTTTTCCTTTCTTGATCGAATGCCGCAGGTGTTCTATGAATCCTTTCAATGTCTATATTGCCCTCTTGTTGTAGGATTTCAGGGCAATTTTGCTGAATTATTTCTGTTAGTATAGAGTCCAGGTTTTTATTAATTTCTGGTTTTTCTGGAAGACCAATTATTCTCAAATTGTCTCTTCTAGACCGGTTTTCTTGGTCTGTCACTCTCTCATTGAGATATTTCATGTTTCCTTATATTTTTTCAGTCTTTTGGCTTTGTTTTATTTGTTCTTGTTGTCTTGAGAGATCATTAGTTTCTACTTGCTCAATTCTAGCCTTTAGGGATTGATTTTCGGCTATAATCTTTTGGTTTTCGGCCATAATCTTCTGGTAATCGGCCATAATCTTTTGGTTTTCGGCCATAATCTTCTTGTTTTCGGCCATAATCTTCTGGTATTCCTTTTCAATCTGGTCATTTCTTGTGTTCAATTTGCTTATCAGGTCATTTGGTTTCTGAGCCTTGCTTTCCAGTTGCAAGATTCTACCTTTTAAGCTGTTATTTTCTTGCCAGATCTCTTCCATTTTCCTCAGAATCTCAGATTTGAACTCTTCCATAGCTTGTGAGGAGTTTTCCTTATTTGGGGAGGGTCTGGATGGTTGTTTGTTCTCCTCCTCTGTTTGCTCGGTTGTCTGGATTTTCTCTGTGTAGAAGCTGTCGAGTGTTAAAGACTTCTTTTTTTTGTTATTATTCTTTCTCTTCTGAATTTCCTGTAACTGATTAGCCATCATTAGCCCAGCTGCTTCTCAGGTTTATCCTCGCTCTCTGTGTCTGTCTGAGATCTATTGGCTCTTGAGGTCTGAGTTCTAGTTTTTTCCAAGGTCAAGCCCCCTGGTGGATTCCCTTGCTTGATCCTCTGCAGGAAGTTCCTTTACAAGTCTCAGGGAGCTACTTCCACAGTCGTATACCCGTCTGCACTGGTTCCCCACTTAGGCTTTAGTTCCTGGCTGTGATTGCCTCCACCCACGCCTCTGCTCAGCCGGCACCCACGCCTCTGCTCAGCGGGCACTCTGCGCCCAGCGTCCACTCTCTGCTCCCGCGCTCAGATTTCGCGTGCGTTCTTGACTTAATGGGGTCCTATGTCTTGCTGCTCTCAGGAACAGGTCCCGGAGCTGCCGATGACTCGATGGGTGCCCCAAACTTACTCTATTTCTTTTTAGCTGGGTTCGGAGCTATAGGTGAGTGTGGAGGGGTTGGGGGTGGGGCGGTTGCTCAGCTCGCGATTGAGTGAGAGCCCTTTTTAGCCTGGAACTGTCTCGATTCCACATACCTTCCACGCTGTGCCCTGTTGTGGGGTTCCTCCGTTCGTCTGGACTTGTTTTTATGTCCCCTTGAGGAGTTTTGTGTGTTTTGGTCAGGAGAGGTTAAGAGCTGCTTCTTACTCTGCCGCCATCTTAACATGGAAGTCCTGTAGTGTGAACTTTTTATTATTATTTGTGGGGGTTTTTTTTGGATGGTGAGAAGGTATAGAGCTTTACATTTTTATTTTGACTCATTCTTATTAATGCAATTTTAATGTGGTGTGGCCTTCTGGTAAATGCTTCATCTCATTTCTTTTGCTTTTCCCACCCCTTCTTTGAACATTTAAAGTCACATTATAAACTAACTAAAACAGAACCAGAACATACAGTGTTAACAGGATAACATAATAACTTCCTTCTTTTCACCATTTCTCTTAACTAACTCACCATCCTAAATTCTTCCAGTGGCCTTTTTATGAGAAGTGTTTTGTCCCAGGTGAAGAAATGTGTTTGTGTGTGTGTGTGTGTGTGCTTGTGTGTGTATACACACATATGTATATGTATTGTATAATTTTCATGAAATCCAAGATTTAAAATTTTTTGAGAGAAATTTCAGGAAAAGAAGCCCTCTAACTCCCCAAATCAAGAAAATGAACTTTTTGGAGAAGGTATCATAAAGAAATCTAAAAGAAACCTAGACTTCATCAGAAGATCCAGAATGAACTTTGGGATGTATTGAATGAATTGAAGGGGTTGAACACATTTATTCTGAATGTAAACTCTTATGCCAAAGGGAATTGATCCCTTTTTGGCTTTTTGTCAATGCACCTACCAATCATTGGTTTTGCTTTCTCTCTTTTATTTCCCTCTTATCTACAACTATTGTAATTTCCTCTTAGAAAGTACAATATTTTATGCACCTTTAGCTAGAAGATCTTTAGAGATATAATCTGATTATGTTAAATTATTCATTGGGGAGACTAGTCTCCCAAAGAATCACAGTGAGGATTATAAAGATAGGATTAACTCTTCCATTATCAATTTTTAGCTAATCAAATCAAGAACTAAAAGTACCCCTACTTACCATTAAGTATGAGAGTTCACAAGTCACTTACTATAAGTGACAGCTTCAAAGGCCACCTCCCTCCTCCCCTTGGGCAGTTCTAGGCAAATTGAAAGACTGTCATTGATTTCTGTGAAGAAGGAGGAATGACAGGAAGTGACATGAGATGTAGTCCCTTCCTGGCTTCTGGAGAGATAGGTTGAAGAAATTCCTGCTTTGACTTTGGAGGAAGCTGCATTGGTGCAACCCTGGCTGAAGACACCATTGTTCATTGGAGCTTCAGTATGACATTCCCTTCAGCATGAGTTCTGTGGAGAGACCCTTTTTTGGATCTTGCATTGGCTTGCTGTTGAGTGACTTGGACTTCCATGTAGAGATTGAAACTTTGTCAGGGAATGAGTTGAATTTCATTGCATCACCACTTAGGGTAGGGTAGGCAACTCTTTACTTCTTTCCCTCCTACATTTCATACATCAACTGTTTCTCTTTCTCATTATAAATAAAAGCTGCTAACAGTCTTTTGTTGTTTTTTTTTTCTGGCTTAGGGATAATATTTTGAATTTGGCAACCACAACATTGAATTTATAACTCTCTTATTTAGTCAAACCCCCAATTTAATCCTTACAGTATATGTATATGTATATGTATATGTATATGTATATGTATATGTATATGTATATGTATATGCATATGCATATGTATATGTATATGTGTATGTATATGTGTATGTGTATGTGTATGTGTATGTGTGTATGCATATGTGTATATGTATACACATATGTATGTGTATATGTGTATGTATATGTATATGTGTATGTATATGTGGGTATGTATGTATATGTGTATGTATATATACGTATATATATATGTATATGTGCATGTATATGTGTATGTGTGTATGTGTAGGTGTATGTGTATGTGTAGGTGTAGGTGTAGTTGTAGGTGTAGCTGTATATGTATATGTATATGTATGGGAGTGGGTGGGTGTGTACACATATATGTATATGTATATATTACATATACATATATGTGTGTATAAATGACCAAATAAATCTTACTCAACTTTGAAATTTTCATTTGATTTTATATAAAGAGACACATAGAGGATAAATACCTAGTAATTTGATAATATAAAACATTGTGAAGGATATTTCTCTTTTTCATGTTATTACTCAATAACAATCAAAAATTATACTTACTTCCCACCTGTGTGACTGGGGCCAGTCATTTAATCACCCAAGTTTGTTGTTCCTTTCTGTAAAATGAGGGGATTAAGCTAGGTAAAGACTGAAGTTACTAACAGCTTTAGATCTAGGTATTGTGGCCTCTAACTAGGATTTTGAGGTATCTGAGCACTAATGTCTCATCTTGTTTTGAAAGAACATTTGAGTCCATTATTCACATAGAGTAGTAGGAAATATGCTTATGATTGTAGAGAGCCAAATAGAGAAATAGGGTCAGGATAGGGCCTGTTATCTGGATTCCCTAAGTGACCAATCCAGGCTGAGGCAGTCTTTGTGTTTGGTCCTGGTCACCTGAGCCCTGAAAAGCTCTGGTACCAGCAGGTTGGTTAATCCAAAAACAACTTGACCCCTCCAAGATGCTATTGGGAGTCATTTAGAGAAATAGAGTCTGTAATAGATATTTTTATCTGGATACCATTACAAAATCATCAGCAATTAAAACTGTGTGTATGATTTTTTCTGTACTGCATGTCAGGTAGCAGACCAAATGGGCCATCTAAGGAAAAAATCTGAGACTCCTCTTTTGACTCCTTTTCAGATCCCTACCTTTTCTCAATATTCTTATTGGAAAGCTTTGAGACCTTAGCAGACCAACAGCTACTGAGTTAACAATTTCTCTCCTTGATAATTAAGAAGCCTGAATTCTAAACAATATAGTCAAGTCCGGACACAGACAAAGATAGAGATAAGACTTTATCTGACCAGGTGCAGTACTATATTTCAAGATGACAGAACTCAATTAGTAAAAATCTCTATGAAATATGTTTCTGCTCCCAGAATTAACCCCCTACTAATTGGTGGTTGGAATTTGGCCTTTGAGTCTGGATGTATCTCTCTACATTTTAGACTTTAATGGGTTGTGTATGATTTGTAACCCCTTCACATCTCTGAATCTTTCTCTGTGTTCTTTGTTTGAAATGAGTATATAAATAAACTCTAAACCCCATAGCAGTTGGAGCAGCCATGGACTAACCACTAGTCTGGCTGTTGCCTATTCAAGCCTTCCCTGCTGCAGTATTAAACTAGCCCCAGGGTAAAATAGCTCACATTGCCAAGCCTAGCAAGGCAGCAGCTAAGGAGAAAGATTCAGAATTCCCATTCCAAAGGCAAAAAAAGACTAAGAAAAGGAGGAAATAGCAGAAGAAATACTTAATGCTCAAAAATTTCTATGAAGACAGATACAAAAGCACAGAATCAATAGTGGATGGTGCAATACTAGGAACCATATGCAGAACTTCAACAACAACAAAAATGGAATTTTAGATCTCAATTAGTCCCAAGCTCTGGAAGAATTGAAAAAGTAATTAAAAAACCAAATTAGACAGGTAAAAGAAAAATGGGAAAAAGAAATAGAAGTATTGCAAAAATAAAATTATAGCTTAAAAAAGCAAAATTTGTCAACTGGAAAAAGAGGCAAACAAATTCAAAGAAGAAAAAAGTGGTGTTTTTTTAAAAATAGAATTGATCTACTAGAAAAGAGGCAAAAAATTCCAATGAAATAAGTGTGCCATGAAAACTAAAACGGAATGAATGAAAAAGGAAGATTAAAAGATCATGAAAAGAAATTCAGTCTTTAAAAATTAGAATTGGGCAAATAGAAGCTAAAGACTTTATAAGACATCAAGAAACAATAAAACAAAATCAAAACAACAAAAAAATGGGGGAAAATGAACTATCTCATTCAAAAACAACTGACCTAGAAAATAGATCCAAGAGAGACAATTTTAAAATCATTTTAATGCCTGAAAGTCCTGATTTTTTTAAAAAAAAGTCATATTACAAGACATCACATTACAAGAAATTATCTAAGAAAACTGCCCTGATATTCTTGATAAAGAAAATAAAATAGAAATTAAAATACCCTACAGATCATCTCCTGAAATAAATCTCCAAATGACAACTACCAGGAATATTACAGCTAAGTTCAAGAGCTCTGAGGCCAAGGAGAAAAATACTTCAAGCAGCCAGAAAAAAAAGTAAAATATCATAGAGCCTTGGTCCAGATTACACAGTGTCTGTTAGCTTCCACAATGAAAGTGTGGAATATGACATTCCAGAAGTCAAGGGAACTGATTTTACAACCAAGATACACGTATTCATTAAAACTGATAATATTCTTTCAGAGGAAAGTGTGGATATTTAATAAAAAAGAAAATTTCCAGGAATTCTTGAAGAAAAGGTCAGAATTAAACTTAAAATTTGGTATCCAAATAAAAAATATGATGGTAGCATAAAAAGTAAATAAGAAAGAAAAAAATTAAGTGCTTCAATAAGGACAGATTGTTTTTATTGATTATATTACTTAGATATGGAAAGACAGTATCTGTAACTGAAAATTTGTTATCATTATAGTAGTTAGGATAAGTATACATAGACAGAGGGTGTGGTAGTAAGCTGTTTAGGATGATAAGTAAAAAAAATAGGGGTGAAAAGAGGATTATAATAAGAGAAATTATAATAAAAGAAATATAATAAGAGAGAAGTAAAAGAAGTAAATTATATCACATAAAGAGGCATGAGGGTTAGGGGAAACTATTATAGTGGAAGGGAGGATGAGGGTGATGACAAGTAATACTTAAACCTCACTCTCATTGGAATTGGCTCAGAGAGAAAGAAATATCAGATTCATTGGACGTATATAATCTTATCTTACCATTTTAGAGAAGTAGAAGGGGAATAGGGAAAATAGTGATGGAAAGGGAAATAACATAAGGGAGGGAGAAATTTGGAGGGTGATTAAAAGACTCTATAGTGAAATAGAAGAGGATAAGAATCATGATGGTGGGAAGGGGAGTAATTTAAAGGAAGAGAAAGTGGGGTAGTGATTAAAATCAAAATACTGGTATGGAGGGAAAGAGTGAAAGGAGAAGGGACAGGAATAAAAGAGAAAATCAAGGTGAAGGGAAATACACATATGCTAGTCATAACTGTAAATATAAATGGAGTGAACTCACCCATAAAATGGAAGCAGATAACAGAATTGATTAAAAAACAGACTCCTACCATATATTGTTTATAAGAAACACATTTAAGAGAGGTCAACACACAGAATAAAAATAACCCTCTGAAATAGAATAAATTGTGCTTCAACTGAGACAAAAAAAAACATTAGTAGCAATCATGATCTCAGACAAATCTAAAGCAAAAATAGTTCTTATTAAAAGAGATAAGGAAGGTATGCATCTTGATTAAATGTAGTATAGACAAGAAAGAAATATCAATACTTAACTTATATGCACCAAATGGTATCTCATCCAGATTTTTAAGGGAGAAACTAAAGGAACTTAAGAAGGAAATAGACAGTAAAACTTTACTAGTAGGGAACCTCAACTTTTCCATGACAGAACTAGATCAATCTAACCATAAAAAAATTAAGAAAAGTAAGGAAAGTGAATGAAATTTTAGAAAAGTTAGATTTAATAGATATTTGGAGAAAATTGAATAGAAATAAAAAGGAATATACCTTTTATTAGTAGCACATTGTACATATACAAAAACTGACCATGTACTAGGCAAAAAAAACTTATAACCAAATGGAAAAGAGAAGAAATTATAAATGCAAAATTTTCAGATCATAATCCAATAAAATTATAATCATTAAGGGTTTATGGAAAGGCAAATTAAAAATTAATTGGAAACTAAACATTTTAATTCTTCAAAACGGGTGGGTCAAAGAACAAAACATGGAAACAATTGCTGATTCATTGAAGAAAATGACAATCAGGAGACACAGATAAAAATTTATGGGATATAGCCAAAGCAGTACTGGGGGGAGGATTTCTATCTCTGAGTACTTATATCAATAAAATAGAGAAAAAGGAGATCAATGAATTGGATATGCAACTAAAAAGAATAGAAAAAGAACAAAATAAAAATCCCCAGTTAAAGACTAAATTGGAAATTCTAAAAATCAAAGGAGATAATAATTAAATTAAAATTAAAAGAACTCTTGAACTAATAAATAAGAGTAGGGGCTGGTTCTATTAAAAATAGAGTACTACTTAATTTGTTTTACAAAAGAATAAAGAGATTCAATTTACCAGCATCAAAAAATGAAAAGGGTGATTTTGTCACTAATGAAAAGGAAATTAAAACAATTATTAGGAGTTATTTCACCCAATTATATGACAATAAATTTGATAATCTAGGTGAAATGGATGAATATTTTAAAAATATAAATTGCCTAAATAACCAAAAGAAGAAATAAAATAGTTAAATAATCCCATCTCAGAAAAAGAAATTGATTGAATGAATGAATGAATGAATGAATGAATGAATGAATGAACTCTCCAAGAAAAAAATCCCCAGGACCAGATGGATTCACAAGTGAATTCTATCAATCATTTAAATAACAATTAATCCCAATTCTATACAAACTATTTGGTGAAATAATCAAAGTAGGAGTCCTACACAATTCTTCTTATGACACAAATCTGGTGCTAATACCTAAGCCAGGAAGACCAAAATCAGAGAAAGAAAATTCTAGACCAATTTCCTTAATAAAATATATTGATGCAAAAATCTTAAATAAAATACTAGCAAAGAGACTGCAACAGTATATCATAAGAATTATTGACTGAGGACAAGTGATATTTATACTTTTTATTAAAGGCTGGTTTAATATTAGGAAAACCATCACCATAAAAGTCCATATCAATAATTAAACTAGAAGATATCACATGATTATCTTAAAAAGATACAGAAAAAGCCTTTGACAAAATACAATACCCATTCCTATTGAAAACACTAGAAAATATAGAAATAAAAGGGCTTTTCCTCAAAATAATATGTAATATTTACTTAAATGTATCAGCAAGTATCTTCTACTATGGGAATAGATTAGAAGCCTTTCCAGTAAGATCAGGAGTGAAGCAAGGATACCCATTATTACCACTATTATTCAATATAGTACTAGAAATGCTAGTTTTAGTGATTTTAGAAGAAAAAAACTGAAGGCATTAAAGTAGGCAATAAGGAAATTAAAATATCACTCTTTGTAGATTAAATGATAATATACTTAGAGAATCCCAGAAAACCAACTAAAATCTAGTTGAAATAATTAATAATTTTAGAAAAATTGCAGGATACAAAATAAACCCACAAAAATCATAAGCATTTTTATAGTTTCCAACAAAATTCAGTGGCAAGAATTAAAGAGAGAAACTTCATTTAAAATCATTATAGACAATACAAAATAGTTGGGGATCTATTTGCCAAGACAAATATAGGAATTATATGAACACAATTACAAAACAATTTTCACATCAATAAAATTCGATCTAAACAATCAGAAAAATATCAATCACTCATGGATAGTCTGAGCTAATACATTAAAAATGATAATCCTACCTAAATTAATTGACTTATTCAGTGCCATACTAATCAAACTAGCAAAAAACTGTTTTATAGAACAAAAAAATAATAAAATTCATCTGGAAGAACAAAAGGTCAAGAATATCAAGGGAATTAATGAAAAAAAATGTGAAGGATTGTGGCCTAGCAATACCAGATATTTAAATGTACTATAAAGGGGGGCAGCTGTGTAGCTCAGTGGATTGAGAGTCAGGCCTAGAGATGGGAGGTCCTAAGTTCAAGTCTGGCCTCAGACACTTTCCAGCTGTGTGACCCTGGGCAAGTCACTTGACCTCCATTGCCCACCCTTCTACTCTTCCACCTAGGAGCCAATACACAGTAGTTAAGGGTTTAAAAATACAAATAAAAAATGTACTATAAAGTAGTAATTATCAAAACAATATAGTACTGGCTAAAAAAATAGAAAGGTAGATCAATGGAATGGACTAGTGGTAAATTTAGTGTTTGACAGTCCCAAAGTTCCCAGTTTTGGGGACAAGTACTCTTTATTTGACACAAATTGCTGAGAAAATTGTAAAACAGTATAGCAAAAATTAGGTTTAGATTAACATCTCACCCTATACCAAGATAAGGTCAAAATGGCTATATGATTTAAAAATTAAGAGTGATATTATAAGTAAACTAGGTAGAATGTAGTTTACCTGTCAGATACATGGAAAAGGGAAGAATGTGTGACTAAGCAAAAAACAGAGGACAACATAAGATGTAAAATGAATAATTTTGATTATATTAAAATAAAAAGGGGTTGTACAAACCAAACCAATGCAACCAACATTAGCAGGGAAGCTAAATGTCTCATTTCTCAATTATATAAAGAACTAAGTCAAATGTATAACAATCTAATTTATTACCCAATTGATAAATGGTCAAGGCATATGAATAGACAGTTTTCAGATGAAGAAATCAAAGCTATCAATAATTATGTGAAAAAATGTTCTAAATTTTTCCTAATTAGAGAAATGCAAATTAAAATAACTCTGAGGTACCATTTTATACACAGCAGATTGGCCAATATGACAGTAAAGGAAAATAATGTTACATGGGATGTAGTAAAATTGGGCTATAATGCATTGCTATTGGATTTGTGAATTGTTTTGACTATTCTGAAGAGCAATTTGAAATTACGTCTCAAGGGGTAAAAGAAGAGTATCTTTTGATCCATCAATTCCACTACTAGGTCTTTATCCCAAATAGATTTTTTTTAAAAAAGGAAATGAATTGTTTGTACAAAAATATTTATAGCTTCACTTTTTGTGGTGGCAAAGAATTGGAAACTAAAGGAATGTCCCTCAGTTGGAAAATGGCTGAAAAAAGGAATAATGAACAGAATGAATTCAGAAAGAACTGGAACAACCTATGTGAACCGATACAGACAGAAATAAGCAGAACCAGGAGAACATTTTACACAGTAACTGAAATATTGTGGGATGATCAAACATGATACTTTGCTGCTAACAGCAATGCAATGAACCAGGACAATGCTGAGGGACTTAGAAAAAGAATGCTAACAACCTCTAGAAAAAGAAGTATTGGAGTAGAAATGCAGATGAAAGCATATCATTTTTCACTTGTTTATTTAGTTATATGATTTGGGGGTTTTGGTTTTATAAAATAATTCAGTTACAAAGATGAACAATATAGAAATCTGTTTTGCATGATAATACATAAATAACCTAGAGGGGAAAGATGCTGAAGGCCTGGATTCAGTCTGTAAAATTAGGGCTTTCTATTATAGGGGATCTACAGGTAACATTCTATAAATTTGTTCTACATAGAACTTACTATACTCTATTTTTGTTCCATTAGAATATCTGGGTGGCACAGACTAGAGATAAGTTTTAAAGCCTGGCAAAATGAACTCAGGACTTTGACTCTATGGGGAAAACAGCATTGTATGCATTAATCAGAAGAAAAAAAAAACCAAAGTCTTTGTGACCATTATTGAAATAAGACATTCTATTGTTGCAAAAGAAAAAATAGTGAAATTGACCAAGTAGTTCCCAAAATGAACATTGTATTTATTCCTAGAGAAACAAATGTCTAAAGTTAAAGGACATTTAAGACACTCAATTTCAATCCCTGCATAGTCTTTCAAAAACTTTTGGGGTCCAGTAAATTTTAAGAATGCTGACAATGATTGTTGAACTCATATGACGAGTAATGATTTTTGTTTTGCTGAGGATAGCATGAAATACATGATTTCTTGATGGTTACACTTAAATATTAGACTTTTGAGTTTGGCTTAGAACTCATACCTTTGGCATTTCTGAATCTAGACTTAGGCTTAACTTAATGCCAACTGTTTCTGGAAGAACATATATTGCATTAACCTTCCCCTGAGATCTACTACCACCAAGTCACAAAAGAGTCCAGAGTGACAGAAGCACTAATTGAAAAAGATAGCTGAACAATAAGAGCCATTTCAGTTCTGTCAAGCTGCCATGTTCCTTTGCCAGGACAGTCCTATCAGTGCTTCAAAAATGGTGACTATGGAAAAAACTTTAACTGATAATGGCTTTTGGGAAGGCTCAAGAAGTAAAACAGGAGGTTGAATTTTCTCTTAAGACTGAATAAATTAATTATATCCTTTTCCCATTTTGTCCTTTTTTCACATGCCCATTCATCTCTTTACTGACTAAAAAACCAACAGTCATTGCTTTGGGAAGGTGGTACAGATTGCCTAGGAAATAGAAACAGAAACCATAGTTGTGGCACTAAATTTTGAAGTTTTTATTATGAATCTTTCTTCATTTTTATTTATATCCCTGCTAAGTTTGGTCACTGAAGTAAACGTCATGGAATAATTTTGTGGAAATTTTAAATGACGTTTTTATTTAATATTTTTCATTACTTTATATGCTTGAATTTTCAAAGACCAAGTACAATCAAGTAACGATATGCTAATGCAATACTAATTTCATGTTTTTGCTTTTTTATTTCATTTTCTTATAAAGCAATATCTAATTTCTGGGGCTACTTTTCATTTTAGGGCTAGGTGCCTAATATATCCCTTAGCCTCTTTCCCAACCTAGTGTGCAATCAATGAAACAAAAATATATAAGGAATATATAAGGAAAAGTTCATCAAAACTTTTTAGCCTATCAACATTTGTGCCTGATTATATATGTAATGTTTACCTTCCAGATACCCCCACATCTGTATTGAAAGGAAGAAAAAAATATTGATGCTTCTCTGGGGCCATTTGGTTACTCTAATTAGTCTAAGGTTTTGTTGTTAATTACTGTACTTTCTATATATTTGTAATTTAATGTTCAATATATTTCCTGCTCCTTCTTACTTCATTCTTTCTTATTTTGTATGTCTTCCTGTCCTCTCAAGTGTTCATATGGTGCACTTTAAGGATTTTATTTATTATTGATGTAGCTTTGGAACTAGATGTGGTTCTGGAAACAATCTAGTTGAACTCCAGGATGAGTTCTCTAGTAGCTCTAAGAAGTGGTTGTCAATTTTCCCTTAAAGATCTCCACTAGAAGGACATTCCTTATCTTGAGTCAACTGTTTCTGTTTTGGACATAATTCTTAGGAACGTTTTGCTTCTATTGAGTTAAAATTTACCTTTACAACCATTTCTCCAAATTCTCATCTCTACTCCATATAATAACGTAAAAATTGAATTGTTGCATTATATAACAACCCTTCTGATACTTTAAGACATTTATTATCACTATTTGTCTCCTCCATATTCCCTCTTTATTTTAACTCAAGCAAAAATCTTCATTTCCCCAGTGAAGATATTATTAGTTCTTGCCACTGCCCATTGTATGGCTTTAATTATCAGGCTTCTGTTGCTTCATCACCCTAACTGATTTCTTTGTATCTCTTCTCTACCTCATCACTGAACTTAAAATGCTATGCCTGGAATGGAACACAGTATCTAATGTGATGTAACATGGGAAAGGAGAGCATTGCTTCCCTTTTCTGGACTTTCTTTTAATGTGCAAGATCCTATTAAATTTTCTGGTTGCCATGACACATTGCTAACTGTTTGAACATACAGTTTCCTATATCTTCTTCACATAAATTTTTTATATGATATGTCCAACATCTGCCACGTTTTGTATGACTTGAATATTATATGTAGCAAATTATATCATGGAGTTTGAGATGTGAGAATAAGAAATAAAAATGAAAAGAAAGGTCTGACCTAAAATATCTTCTAATGTAGATGCACAATCCAAGAATAACTTGGGTCATTAAATCATATTTTCAAAAGGTTGAAAATTTTTTTCTGTTTCCAAGAGACAAGATGGTAGTTAGGAACAGTCCAAGTTCACCAAATCTACCTACAAACATCACAAAAATACTCCTCAAAACAAATAAAATGTTGGTGTTTCTTAGAATATGTTATAATAGCTTTATCTTAGTGTGATGTGATTCATTTTTCCCAGACTCATATCCAATTAGTAATAGCACCTCACTTTTGAATTAGTTGAAAGGGAAAGACAAATTTTGTTGCTTTAGGGAAGTTTGCTCATTAAGAAAACATCATGAAGGCAGGTAGTACCTATGCAGTGCAGTCAAAAAGCAGTAGAGAGAAGGATTAATCAAAGTATATAGAAAGAAGTGAAAAAGGAGATTTTGTCCCCTTTGTGGTTTTCTTTGGAGTCCTGGAGCATCTAATATTCCAGGGAGGATGCTTCTTGTTGGTTGTCAATGATTAAATTAATTGAAATTAGTTTTGAAAAGTGAAAAGACCAACTTCCCCCAGTTAAGCTGAGTCTCCTTAGGCTAGTCATGACTAATTTTGTTCATAAAGAGCATATCCATAGGAATAGAGAATATATATTTCAATACATTCATGGAGCATTTATCTAGAGATATAATTCAGTGAACAAAGAAATACTAATCAACCTGCATCTTAGTCACAGAACCATTAAATAAAATGAAATATGAGTCAAACTCTAAGGGAGTAAGAGATATTAACAGAACTGTGAATTTCATGTGAGAATGTATAAAAGAGATATTGAAAATTGAATGATTGCATTTGAATGTGTATATACTCCGTATGATGTACACTATTTTGCTTGCATGAATTTTAAGGTTATAGAAATGGCACATTTATCCATATTCCATTGCCACTTGGAGTTATTTTAATTTATATGATTATATAAGAGAATATGTCCATACTTAAGGAAAAGTGTATTTTTCCTTATGTTTTCTTCTTTGAAATGCAGCATATACTCATTTCCCCCATCTCAAATTCAGCTATATTTCCTTAATAATCAATCAATTAATATGCATTTTAAATTCTCATCATATGCTAAATCTAAATACTTTGGATATGTAAACAAAAGTGAAACAAGCTTTGCTCGTATATTCTATTGGGGAGATGTGAAATTCCCTAACAGACTGTTGCCTAAAAGCTATATAGAGATTACAAACTTGATAAGATAAATATCTACTTCATTAATCTATGCATTTCCATCTTGTGACTAGCACAGATACATTTATAAAGAGTTTAATCTTATTTTAAAAACTTATATGTGGATAAAATATTACCCTAAAGAAATGTAATACACATAAAGGAGAAAGAGAGAGAGAGAGAGAGAGAGAGAGAGAGAGAGAGAGAGAGAGAGAGAGAGAGAGAGA
>NC_058134.1:113573594-113601477 GCF_016433145.1 Gracilinanus agilis | reverse complement strand
GAGAAAGAGAGAGAGAGAGAGAGAGAGAGAGAGAGAGAGAGAGAGAGAGAGAGAGAGAGAGAGAGATTGAGAAAGAGATTCTGCATATTCTTCTATGAAAAGAAGAAGAAAAGAAGATAGATTGGACAGTAGGAACAAATATTAGAAAGAAACTTAAGAGTAGGGATAGGCAGTGGAACTATAATTTCATTCACTGGAATGAGAAATTCAGAATTTTCAAAAAGACTCCCTTCTTTAATTTGTATTGCTAAAAATTGGCTTTTAGAGTGACTTTAGATGCTAATTAATCAAGCAACATGCATTCATTGATCACATGTACCAAGTTCAATTCTGGGGTTTGGAGTGGATACAAAAATGGAATATTCCATGCTTTTGTGAATCTTACATCCTTATCTGAGACAACATGTACATAAAAAATAAATATAAAATTCACAAATAAACAATAAAGTAATGGGGAGTGATATTAACATCTGAGAGAAGTTAATAAAGTCCTGATATAGGAAGTGGTGCTTGAAAAAAAAAAAAACAACAGCTAGAGATACTATGAAGCAGAATGAGGAGGGAATTCATTATAGGCATGAAGGACACAAGTCATACAAAATCAGAGAGAGAGAGGAGATGAAATATCTTATATGAGGAGTAACAAACAGGTCTATGAATGGAAGAGGTGTATGATATACCTGGTCAGATAGGCAAGAACCAAACTACCAAGAACTCTAAATGACAGAGTTTATTGGTTGTCCTTGAAATAATAGGGGGCATTGAAGCTTATTGTGTGAGTGAATAATGACCTAAAAGTATCATTTTGCCAAATGTGCAGAAGTTGGATTGGAAAGTTAAGAATTCTGTGGTAAAGATCCCAATTAGGGGGCTATTTCAATAGTTCATGTGGGTTATAGGTTTAAAATAATTGTAACCATGAGTTGAAAGAAGGGGATGTATAAGAAATGTCTTGGAAATAGAATCACAAATTTTTGCAACTAATATCAGATAATCCAACTTTTATTTTACAAATGAGGAAAACTGTGATGCAGATGTGGCATGTATTTACCTTCTGTCATAAGTGTATCAGAGCTAGCATCTAAACACAGCTATTCTAAGTCTATTCTTTTTTCATGATGGTGCTGAATTTACTCCCTCTCCCTATTTTAAGAGATCAGTCATCTCTGTCTTGGTCAGACTTGTCATTGGCACAGGGAAAGAAGTGAATAGAGGTGGGTGGAAAGCATCTGGGGGAAAAGAGATCCTAGAATCTAAAATCTGCTACTTCAATGAGTTAAAGGGGAATTGAGGATAACTGAGAGACACAAATAAGAAAATGTGTCTTAAGTTCTTTGCTAGTAGAAAATATATATCTGGCGAGCTACCAGTTACATTAAATTTTCTTTCTACTAAGATCAGACAGTGGTGACTGGAACATCTTCTCTGTTTTTCTGCCAGACTACTGGTTGATTCTACCCCTTCATTAACTAATCAATTTGTGAACTGAACATGGACTAGATTCAATAGGCAAGAGAAGGATGGGAAAAAAAATGGCTACCATAATAGAACTGCAATTATTTGGGATAAGATGTGTTTTATTGTAAGCTCTGTTTTCATAAGTATTCATTCAAGTCTCTTGGATCTCCTACTCATTCTACATGAAGTAGGTGTTTCGTTTTTTAGGACAGAGAAGATAGACAACAGAATCACATTAGCCCTGAAATCAATGTACTCAGCAAGTATTTGTTAACTCCCTACAGAAGAATGAAAACATATTGTAACCTAAGTCAGGAGACTCTGAAGATTCAAGGATCAATTGTGTCATATATTGCCTGTGACTTTGGGTGAGCCATCTAAAATCTCTCAGCCTCAGTTTACTTTTCTGAAAAATTTAGATAATATGCTTGTACTGCACATCATCATAGAATTATTTGAGCAAAGTGAGGCTGTGTAGGACCATGGAAAGAGTAATGAGATTGCATCACTGAGCTCAAATACTGACTTTGGGCAAATCACTGCATGTACATCTCTGGGCTTCAAGCTTCTTATCTGTAAAACGAGGGGGTAAAACTAGTTGATTTCTAAATTCCTTACTAGATTTAAGTTTATGATACAATAGCATTCAAATCTTAAAGAACTATATAAATGAAAGTTATGTTTTATTATTGTTCTCATTCTAATCATATATAGAAAATGGGATCACTACTGATCATCAGGATTCATCACTATCCCATATTACTTCATTTTTCTACAGACAACTCTGAGAGGATAGTCATACACACACACACACACACACACACACACACACACACATATATATATATATAATCTGATCATTTAAAATAAGGAAATCAAAATATCATCCTTTAGATATAATCATAAAATCTCAATGTGAATATTTCCCTAATTAAACATTCAGTATTCCCTAGAAAAGCTCCTTTAATTATTGTAAACCTCTAATTATCAGAAGGTTCTTATATTTAACCAAAGCTTCCACTTTTCCAGTTCACTCTCTGGTTTTAGTTATGCTTTCTTGAACACCCCAGACCAAGTGTTCTCAGTCTTCTACATGACAATATTGTCTATATAAGAAGACAGCTCTCATTTTATCTTCATCATGTTACATAACTTTAATTTCTTCATTTGTTATGTATCAGGGGGGCTAATGAGGAGGGGGATATGCTTGGAGAGCAAGATGGAATCAGTGCAACAATCCCCTCCTCACTCTCTGTTAGCCACTAATACTGTGAGACTTACGGGAGTCTCCTTGGAAATAGGGGGATCCTGAGGAAGGTATGCAACCCCACCAAGGATGGAGGGAAGGCTTTCACACTAGATGAGATATGAGGAGACCTGATTCGATGTTGTTCAGAACTGGGACTCACACAAACCTCTTCCCCTCCTCACCACAGGTGGTCAGGTTTAAAGATGGAACTCTGCCTCATTTAACTGCAGCACTCCTTCCCTTAACTGCCTCACCCATAAATTTAAACGCAATCTGACTTTTCTAGTTTTTATTGAAGATAACAAGGTAAAGGATAAGGGTACAGGAATATGATGGTGGATAGTGGGTGCAGGACACCCTAAAGTTTAACCCCTTCCAGGTCCTTCACCTTGTGGAGACCAATTCAGTCTCAACACAAAGCTTTTCCTGCCCTTCCTGCTAATTCTTTGGCTATATATCTATTCAGTTTGTTATAATATATCACAGACATGGTTTGGCAAGATTCAAGGAATGAAGGGTTCAGGGATCCGCTCCCAAAGGACTCCAGAATCCTCAAACACTGATTGGCGCATCTTGAACTCAGGAGATAGCAAGATGTCAGTGAAACAATGGTAGCTGGTCTTCTCAATAGGAGCCTCAAGGATGTCTTCAGGTTGCTCAGAGCTCATTTTCTTCATATCCCCTTCATGAGTTCTTACCCCCAAAGACCCCTTTCCCTGGAAAATCCTTCCCAGAAATCCCCACTCTTCCAACTGTCACTTTCTCTCTTCCTCTTCAAAGATTCTGCTCTCCCTCCTAGAATTCCTTCCCTTGCCTCCATTTTAGTTACTACAGAGCATATTTATTTTCTCAACTCTAATTCACTAATAATCCTTAAAATATATCACCCTGAATTGAAGACATACTTTCTGTCCAGAGCAAATAAGGGGGAGAAATATTTTTCCCCATGAATTTTTACTATAATTGTATTAGCACAACTTAGAAACTGGAAGGAGGGCCTAAACCTGTTACATTGAGGTAGAGAACTCCTAGTGAGGAGTGCTCTACCAGTACTGGTTCATTTCTATTATAGAGAGATATAAAAAAAGGAAAATGCAGGCTTAAGTGTATCCTCTGACAGATGCTAAATGTGGGACTTTGGACAACTAAGTCATTTAATTTTTCAATGCACCTATATCCTTAAGAAAGCACTGGCTTGTGTTTACTTTGCAGCAGATATACTGAAACTGAAATGATAAAGAGAAAATTAATAGGACCTCTATGCTAATATGATATGCAAATTCATGAAGGGTTCCACATTCAAGTAAACTTTCTTTGATTTTGGCAACAGATATGCTAAAACTGAAATGATATAGAGAAGATTAATATGGCCTTTATGGAACAATAATATGTTAACTCATAAAGAGTTCCATATTTTAAATAAGCTCTCCTTTGTTTTCTTTTGTCAAAAGAGAAAGCATTATTTTTTAATCATCCTTGCAATTTATATTAAATTGTCATCAGCTAGAGATCCTAAATTTTTCTCTGTAAAATGCTATCATAAAGAATTTTCCCCTAATCTGTACTTTGTGTAATTATTGGAAGTTTTAAATTGAGAACAAGACTTTGCATTTATTCCTCCTAAGTTTCATTATTTTTGGTTAGAGTTCCAGTTTTCAATCTTGTCTAGATAATTTTTAAACTTGATTTTGTCATCTAACTCTCCAAGACTAATTTCATCTGTACATTTAATGAGCTTGTTTCCTATATCTTCCTCCTAGTGATACTAAAATGTTGATAAGAACAAAGGAATAACTTTTTTATAGTTCAAACTTATATAATAAGCATTTATTAAGCATCTGCTGTAAGGCACCATACAAAATGCTTGTGATATAAAAACAAAATTAAAAATTATTCTACTTTAAAAGAATTTATATTCTAAAAACTGCCTCCATGTTGACATTGACACCTTACCAAGTGCCTTTTCCATATTTAAGCATTTACATAGTGATCTAGTACTACTGTCACTCAGCTCATATTTCTCCACTTTATCAACTTTGATATTTTATTCTGGAATAATTTAGAAAATGCATTGCTGACATGAAGTTATGATATATCTCACAAAGTTATCACTCTTTGGAGATGTCATGATAGTATACTTAGAAAATCCTAGAAAATAAATTAAAAAACTAATTAAAACAAAAGCTTTAGCAAAGTTGCAGTATATAAAATAAATCCACATAAATCAACAGCATTTCAACATACTATTGATGAATGAAGTTCAACAGCAGGAGACAGAAAAAGAAATGTCACTGAAAATAACTCTAACTAGCTGTCAAATCCTAATTATTGAGACAAACCAGGAACTATATGAATACAATTACAAAACACTTTTTACACAAATAAGGTCAGGTCTAAATGACTGGGAACACATTTATTGCAGAAGGGAAGGTAGAGACAATATAATAAAAATACCAAATTTACCCTAAATTAATTTAACTATTCAGTGGCACACCAATTAAACCATCAAAAACTCATTTTATGGAGTTAGAAAAAATAATTACAAATTCTATCTGGAAGAACAAAGGTCAAGAATACCAAGGAATTTAATGAAAAATAAAATTGAAAGAAGGTGGGTTATCTGTAACTGATATCAAACTATATGATAAAGTGATAATCATATGGTACTAGCTAAGAAATAGAAGAGTGAATAAATGGAATAGCTTAAGTACTCAACACACTATACAAAATGGCTGTATTAAACTAATATTTGATAAATCTAAAAAACCATGGTTTTGGGAGAAGAACTCACTATGTGATAAAATTGCTGAAAAACTGGAAAACAGTATGGTAGAATCCAGGGATAGCACTACATTTATATCATATACCAAGATAAAGTCAAAATACATACATGCTTTAGAAATAAAGGATGTTACTATAAACAAATTAAGGGAGCACATAATAATCTACCTGTCTGGTTTTTAGTTAAAGGGAAGAATTTATGACCAAACAGGACAAAAAGAACATTATGAGATACAAAATGAATAATTTTGATTACATTAAAATAAAATAGTTACAGAAACAAAACAAGGGAAACAACAAACTGGGAAAAAATTTTAAAGTAGTTGTCTCTGACAAGGCCTCATATTTCAAATAGAGAGAGAACTGAGACAAATGTATAAGAATATTAGTGATTCACCAGCTGATAAATGGTAAAAGGATTTGAAAAAGCAGTTCCCAGTTGAAAAAATTTAAACTATCTATAGTCATATAAAAATGTTTCTTGATTAAAGAAATGCAAATTCAAACTATTCTGAGGTACCAGCTCACATCCAACAAATTGGATAAAATGATGAAAAAATTAAATGAGAAATATTGGTGTGGCTATGGGAAAACTGAGGCATGAATACACTATTGGTGGAGCTATGACCTAATATAACCATTCTGGAGAGGAATTTGGATCCATACCCAAAGGAGAAAAAAAAAAGATATACCCTTTACCCAACAATACTATTATTAGATCTGTATCCCAAAGATATAAAAGAAATGGGGAATGGACCTACTCATACAGAAGTATTTCTGAAGCTTTTTTGTAGTCACAAAGAATTGAATGGCCATGAGTTGGGGATGTCCATCAACTTGGAAATGAATTAAAAAGTTGTGGTATGTGATTATAATGGAATACTATTGTGCCATGATTACTGACAAACAGGACAATTTCAGAAAAGCCCAGAAATATATAAATAGCTCAATGCAAAGTGAAGTGAGCACAACCAGAACACTATACACAGCAATATCAATATTTGGAAAATGAGGGAATGTCCTTCAATTGGGGAATGGCTAAAAAAATTGTTGTATCTGCTGGTGATGGAATACTATTGTGCTAAAAGTAATAATGAACTGGATGAATTCCATGTGAACTGTGTAATGAGGAATAAAAAGGGAAGTAGGCTTAAATATTAAAATGTGGGTCCAGAAGGGTGCAAGGATGACAGGAGTGACTGAAGGCAGGACCAAACAAGTAGGGAGACTAAGTTTTAAGAGCTAAGGAGGTGACTGTTACTGAACTGGCAGTTAGGCCCAATTGCCACTCTGTAGTATCTAGACTAGGCCTATGGAAACCAGCAAGTAAAGGCGAGAGTTTTATAACACTTTTAATTAGGGACAACTAAGATAAAGGATGGGAATAGGGGTAACTACACTCTTCAGACTAAGGGCAAACCCAGGGTCAGGGAAGGGAGTTATCTACACTAACTGAGACTTAAGCAAGACAGGGCCCAGAGACTAGCAAAGACTGAAGTGGATATCCTCACAGTAGTGTCCAGTCTCACTCCAGTGGTGTTTATGCTCCTCCAGTTTCTGCTGTACTTTGCAGGTGGGTAGATTCTGGGAGCTGACCCAGCCCAAGTTGACCTGCAACTCAGGTTGGGATTAATAGTCTCTACCAAAATCTCCCACAAGTAAGTCTCGGTCTTTCCACAGCATCTCTGGTAAACTGAGGTCTCCTTGGGTCAGTTGCAACTTGCTCCAACCACCACAGAGTCTCTCTCAGTACCCAAGAAGACACTTCCTGCTTCTTCATTCCATCTTGGAATTCTCCAGCCCTTCCTGCTAGGTCCACATAAACTATATATAAACTAATAACTAAGTAATCCTCACAACAGTTCCCCCCTTTGCACAAAGCCAAAATTCACAACATTTTGGTATTAGTGGACTACAAACTAAACTAAAATTCTAACCCAAAATAACAAACAACCTACACTAACTCTATTCTATCTAACACTATCCTACTCTACCCTACACTAGGGATTTTAACAAGGAAATATATAAGGATAAATACATTGAACAGTAACATAGTTCAAAGCATAAAGCAACCAATAACAATGCAAAATTTCCAACAAAATCAACAGCAAATATGAAATATCAACACAAAATCAAAACAAACATCAAACATAACTCCTATTCTAATACAGAAATATCTTACCAACTAATAAATGCAAACAATTTTGAAAAATACATTTTAACACAACATTGCATAAGTCTTTTTATCAAAATTAAAGCAGAACATCAAACCCACTTATGCAAATTACATCTAAATGTTTGCAACTCAATTATATCACAGTATTCACAGAATTTACAGTCATACACATATATACATATGATATATACATACAATATATACATAACATATATAGTATGATATACATATATGTACACATAATATATACACATCTAATATACATATGTACACCCTTTACACATATACAATACTTACACTATAATACAGTTTATAATATACACATACTATTTACACAACTATTTACATTATTTTGTGATATGTGATCTGTAGTATGTTATATGTTCTTCATGTAATGCAGTTTTGTTATGTTTGTTGTATCTGCCCTGTAATGTACATTAGTAACTTATTTTATCCTCTAATCTAATCTAATACTAATACTAAACTATTCTAAACTACCCCTGTGATATTAGTATATTAATCTAGCTACATTTACCTAAATAACTAGGCAATCTTGGCTATCTTGGCTATGTGGGGAGGCGGAAGGGGGGTGAAGAGGAAAGTAAGAACATGAATCACTTAATCATGGATAATTTTTCTAAAAAATAAAAATTATTAAATAAAAATAAAATAAAACAAAATAGGGTTTCTGCTTCTCTTCCATTGAAATATGGATGAATTAGGAGGTCCTTTGATATATGATTTGTTCCAAAACTTAGAGCCTCTGATTCAAAATTTAGAATTCTTTCCCCTACTACATGAGGTAAAACTAGGAGCAACTTTTTCTAAAAGATTTGCTGCAGTGCCTCCTCGGATACATATTACTTTTTTTTTTAAACCAATGCTGGAGTAAGCAACTTAGTCTATGTCACTCATGAAGACTAGAAAATATAATGTATGTGAAAAAAAATCAGATGGTAAGAAAATATCATGTGCTAATAAGCAATGGTTTCAGCATTTGTGAGTTATTAGGATGGTTCATCATTTTCAAGAAGAAATTATATTTTTGACCTTTTCCCTGATTTCATATGTATTAGAAGTAACACTTGAATTCAGGTCTGGCTTCAAAACTACCCTCTGTCTACCATACCACTCTAGAAGCAATGAAGTCCACCTAGGTCACATACATCCATTGCCTTAAAAAAACAAGTAGGAAAACATATAGGACCAGGTAGCAGCAATTAAGGATTGCTTGGCTTCTATTCAGCAAATTTTGAAATGTCTAAAGAAATTAGAGATGTATTAGTTGATTTGAGGACTTGCTTTCTTATTAGGCATCATAGAGAAAGACAAAGTGTTGTGTGCAGATGCAAAGCATGGAATCCCTGCAAAGGTACAGGGATAGCCTCACCCAGAATTCCAGGGGACCCTCCTGGAGAACTTTGGGTGAGGAGGCAGTTGAGAAGGGTTGGAGACAGTTAATTGGTGGGAGTGGATGTGAGCAGACATTCTGCTTGCTACTCCTGACTTGGGGGTTTCTCCGGAGGTGGCCATTGTAGCATAAGCCAGTGGTTTCTACTCATAGGGTTAACCTATTTGTTATTACTATTCTTCATTAATATAATTATATAATTACTTAGTGATTAGAGAGTAAGATATTTATCAATAGCAAGAGAGCCAGTTTTAGTTAAGTGCTTCATCCCCTCCAGTGAGGAGGGGGGGAAGGGGGCATCAATTTAACAGTTCAGGGTCACCTTTCCTTTATCCTAAAACCTTCATTAATTTCTCTAATTTTCCTTGTTAATTCCTAATATAACTTTTTACCTTCAAATCTGTGCCTGATAATTATTTGGGAAGATACTTATAATTCAGTCTGTACATTTAGTTTGAATCCTGTTGGCTGCCAGTTTAAGAAGATCTCCTCTGTCCTCAACTGTTAGATAACTAATTTCTATATACTCATCATACTGACCTGTGAGGAATACAAATTTAAGAAAAGGAACATCAATTGGGGTTTCAGCCATAACTGAAATTTACCAGAGGAATCTTATTCCTGTCTTCATTACCAACTGAAGCAGAAGCAGTTAGAGGGGTACGGGTTTGAGAATCAGGAGTGTTTTACCCCCTCCTTTCCTCACTGTAGCCTGTCAATCTCTGGCTCTTGACTTAAAGCTCTATTTGGCCCTGACACATTTATCTGCTTCTCCGAACTATCTGTTATTATCATCATAACAAAAGGTAGGAGAAAACAACACAGGAAAGGAATTCATCATGGGAAAGCATGGAGTAGGCATCTGTAATGAAAATGGAGAGCTCTTTAGGGATTTCTGCACCTTCAACGATCTTGTTATTGGGGGCACTATATTCCCACACAAGAAAATTCATAAGTCAACCTGGACTTCGCCTGATGGAAGGACGGAAAATCAGATAGATCACATCACAGTTTCCCGCAAGTGGAGAAGAAGCCTTCTAGATGTTAGAGCAAGATGTGGTGCAGATGTGGCCTCGGACCACCAACTCCTGGTGGCAACTTTTAGAACCAAGTTGAAATCATTCAACGACCTTTCAGGCAGATTACAGCATAAGCTCAACGTGCAAGACCTAAAAACCAGAGAGGAAAAAGAAGCATTCAATTGCGAAATCAAGAACAAGTTCGCGGCCTTGACAGGACTCATGAGAGAGACAGTCGAAGACCACTGGACCAAACTCCAGCAGACCTGGAAGACCACCTGCGCAGAGGTCCTGAGAAAGAGAGAGAGAAAGCTCAAGGAATGGTTAACACAAGAGACTTGGGCCAAGATACAACAGAGAAGAGATTTGAAACAGAAGATCAGCCAGTGCCAAGATCAACAGGAGAAAGAAGAACTTCGAACACAGTACTGGGAAATTAACCGTCAAGTCAAGAAGAGCGCAAGATATGACAAGAGACGGTTCATTCACGATATGACCAAAGAAGCAGAAACAGCAGCTGGGCAGGGGAACATGAAGAGGCTATACGAAATAACAAGAACTCTATCGGGAAAGAATTAAAACCCTAGCAAGCCAGGGAAGGACAAGACTGGCAAGACAATAACAAGCGATGCAGGGCAGAGAGCCCGATGGGCAGAGCATTTCGAAGAAATCCTGAACCAACCGCCTCCACCAACTGTTCCGGACATACCACCAGCCACCGAATTGCTTCAGGTGAACACGGGCCCATCTACCAAAGTTGAGATCATCAAAGCCATCAAGACCATGAAAAATGGTAAGGCTGCAGTTCCAGACGGCATCCCCCCTGAGGCACTCAAGGCAGACTCAGAAATGTCAGTGGAGATGCTACAACCCCTCCTGCAGAAGATCTGGGAACAGGAAAAAGTCCCGACAGACTGGAAACTAGGCTACCTAGTGAAGCTACCCAAGAAAGGTGACCTATCCCAATGCAGCAACTGGTGAGGAATCATGCTTCTATCCGCTCCCAGCAAAATCCTGACCAGAGTCATCTTAGCAAGACTGAAGGAGGCCTTGGACAAGAAGCTGAGAATAGAACAAGCAGGGTTTCGTCAGCACAGATCGTGCACTGACCATATCGTCACCCTGAGAATCATCATCGAACAGTCCATCGAGTGGCAGTCTCCCCTCTACATGACTTTTGTAGATTTCGAGAAGGCATTTGACGGCGTGGACAGGAGCATCATCTGGAGATTGATGCAGCATTACGGGATTCCCCCAAAGCTCATCAACATCATCCAGCGGTTATACGAAGACTCTACCTGCCAGGTCATCCATAATGAGAAACTGATGGCTCCCTTCACAGTGAAAACCGGAGTGAAGCAAGGCTGCATGCTTTCACCCCTTATCTTCTTGATGGTCATAGATTGGACCATGAGAAGAATTACCAAGGACAACAATACGGGCATTCAATGGACTCACACCAAACAGCTCAAGGACCTTGACTTCGCAGATGACATCTGTCTCCTTTCTCACAAGCAGCAGGATGCGCAAGCCAAACTTGCACGACTCTCTGAAGAAGCGGAGAAGACAGGTCTGAAGATCAACAAGAGGAAGACCGAGGTGATCACAGTCAACAGCAAACAGGACCTGCCAATCCAACTACAGAGAGAAAACATCAAGGATACGGACCACTTCACCTATTTGGGTAGCATCGTCAGTAAGGAAGGCGGAGCAGATGAGGACATCAGAAACTGAATCAACAAAGCCAGACAGGCATTTAACACTCTGCGGTCTGTCTGGATCTCCAAAGCACTGTCCCTCGTCACTAAGCTCGGAATCTTCAATACCAACGTAAAGGCCGTCCTCCTATATGGATCAGAAAGCTGGAGAGTGATGAGCGCTAACACCAACAAACTCCAGGTCTTTGTTAACAGATGTCTATGTCACATCTTGAACATCAGATGGCCTGAAAAGATCTCCAATGCTAGTCTCTGGGAAAGAACATTCCAGTACCCCATTAGTCAGGACATAAAGAAACGTAAGTGGAGATGGATAGGACATACGCTACGAAAACCAGAAGACAACGTAGCCAGACAAGCATTGAGCTGGAACCCTTCAGGGAGGAGGAAAGTTGGAAGACCAAAACAGACCTGGGGAAGATCTGCTGAAAATGAAACAAAAACGGTCGGAATGACATGGGCCCAGCTGGGGGAAGTTGCCCAGAACAGAGTCTGTTGGCGTGAGATGGTTGCGGCCCTATGCTCCTAAAGGAGTCAACAGGAATAATAATAATAATAATATGATCTCTGGCTATAGTATGCAGATATTTGATGACAGAAATCTTTACTCAGTCTATCTAGAATACTCAATGATATTAGTGATTTTGTTCATATAACTTCTAAAGCTTTGTCTTAAAAGGCAGTGCAGTGTAATGGCTGGAGCATAGGACTTGATTCATGTCTCAGCTGCTTATTACTAATGTGACCCTGAGCATGTTACAAAACTTCTTCTGTCCTTAGTTTTCTCATATGTAAAATGAGGGGACTAGACTCAGTGACTTGCAAGTTCCCCATCCAGCCCTACTTATATGTTTTTATCTCATATGAACTTTCTAGACTAGTGAATTTTATTCTTTAATCTGCTTACATATTCATTCCTTTGCTTTGCTGATTTTGTTTACTGCCTTATCCCCAGCTCTGACATGACTTTCATAAGTAAGTGGCCCACAAAATGAATAGACATTCTAGTTACAGATTCATCATTGATTGATATGCTAGCACCTTCTGGTAGCTTATAGAGCCAAGTGAAATTGACTGCAATTCCACTAGACTCCACAGGATGGAAGCCTTATCTCCATTAATGGTACTTAAGTCTGTGTATGAGAATCCTTAGAATCCTCTCTATTCCAGGTTCTCAATCAAGCAATTATCATCTCGCCAGTACCTAAGTTACTAGCTAAAGGTCTTGCCTCTATTTTTATTATCTGTAGCTAGGACCTTTAAAGCATCTAAGATAGAGAAAGAATAAACACAGTGAAGATGTGAAGTTTTTCATATATTCCTTTTTCATGTGTTGGTATTTTTGTCTAGCCATATTGGGCAAAATGTTGTTCTTCATACATGATGCTCAATCACCCATCTGCATGCTTTTGCACTATGGCTAGAATGTTCTCCCTCTCCATATCTGCCTCCTTGAATCCCAGACTTACTTCAAGCCTCCAATAAAATGGCACTTTCTAAAGACATGCTGGCTCCTAATTTCTTCCTCTCTATGGTTACTTTGTGCATTTACTCTGTATATACCTTGTATATACCTATTTAGGTAAATGTTATCTCTCCCAGTAGACTTGAAGGGCAAGGACTGCTTGGGCCCCTTCTTTGGATCATCAGACCTTACAATAGTGCCTGGTACATTGTAAGCATTGAATAAATGCTTCTTGATGGATCAGTTGTTTGATGGATTGTTCTCATTGTAAAAGCTTATTACCTGATTTGAATTAAGCTTAATTGCTTTAGGAGAATAGTATTTGGCATTTTGCCTGGGTTGTAAAGCTCAATGTTGCCTCCTTAATGTTTCTGTTATTAGTAGTTTTCTTTGTGATGATGTTTGCCAGAATAGAAATATTGAGAAGAAAAACATGCTTGTACGTCTTTAAAATAATGTGTATATATGTATATATATATATGTATATATATGTGTGTGTGTGATATCATGCCTATTTATATGCCTATATATCTTCATATATGTGTGATGTGCTTATTTATACATTATATATATATATACATATATTTATATATATCTTCTATTCTGTGTTCAACAGTGAGGTTGTCAGCTGAGTCTATCAGTGAAGTGACAGGGCAGACAGAGAAGAACTATCTCTAGAGTGACTAATCCCAATTGAGACAGATATTCTATCTGAACTAGTTAGACTAAGAGGGGGTTGGAGGAGGGAGAGGGGTTTATCTGCTATAAAAGGTTGTGTTTCTGAGTATAACAATGTGTGCAGCAGAAGATAATGGGGATAGTTCTGAGAGGATAGAACTACAGATAAAACTAGGAGATGCTCTCAGGAGATGAGTGTAATAGATCAGACTAAAAAGACCAGTTATAGGGTCTCAGAAATGTAAGGGTTATCTGTTCTAGTCTCAAAGTGCAATTACCCTCCATGACATGGCAGTAAATAGGTGTCCAACTTTTACTTAAATATGTCTAACAATAGAGAACTCACAACCAGTAGACAATCCATGACATTTTCCGATAGTACTACTTGTTAAAAGGTAGCATTGCAGTATTGGCTCAGCATCCTTCTTTCATAGGAGGAAGAGAGAATGTGCAAATAGAGGCAGCTAGAGTAATTAATGATGAGCCAGCACCCTAAAGGAATTATGCTAACCTCTGCACTGAGTTCTATCCTCTTACCTTCCAGATACATTATTTAATGTACCTGCAAAAGTCTCCTTCTTTCCCATCTATTCACACATAAAATCCCAGTCCCTTAACATCTGTGGAATTATAGAATCTAAAGGTTGCCTGTTCCAAGCTATATTCTTGGGATTTAACTAACTACACAGGAGATTGTTTCAACATTTCAAATCAAAGCAGGACTGAGAATGGAAACGAGTTGGAAAACCTACATGTCTTGTACTCTTTTTTGTCCATGTGTGTATGTATTCAGTTTGTATACTGTTAACAAACCCTGTGGATCAACTAGGCATATATCTTTGCCTTTGTTACTGGAAACCTTCAGTTCTCTGACAAGCACAAGCCAAATCAGTTTTGATCCTTGTCTCATTCTTCTCATTACCAAGCCATACATTTTGCTAATTATTCACAGAATCAGGTAGAATTAAAATGAACTTTAGAAATAATCAAATATAATCCTCTTATTTTACCACAAGAACGTGAGGATCATGGAGATTATAGAGCTTATCCAAAACAATGTAGCTAGTTAGAGATAAAAAAGTATAATTTGAATCCAGATCTTCAGTATCAGATTTTTGGTTAACCTTTCAATTGAATTCTGCAGCCTCTTTCCCATCATGATGGGAAATGATATTTTAGAGGAGAAAAGATGTCAGTAATCAACCAGTCAAATCCTTTTATTTTATATCAGAAATTTGAAGTCCAGAGAGTTTCTGAATTGCTCAAAATCACAGAGGAAATAGCAATGCTGGGATTCAAATTTAAGGTTTCTGATTCAAGACCCAGTGTTCTGTAACTGTTATTCCCTTGGTACTGTAGAGCATTGAAATCCATTTTTTCTTCCTCTTTTTTAAATGAGGAAATCTATTCTTATTCTATAAAGTTGTTCATCAAGGCAACACATAAGAATCTGATAATGCACTGGAAAGCTAGCTTTAATTGGTTTCCTATCATGGTCATTTTCCCCCAATACCCTTTATTTGTCTGGGAACCTATGATCTCAGGATACTTTGGATAACTATCCAAGACTACTATGTTCAGGTCCAATCCCTTTATGTCTCCTTGAATAGAGTGGATCACTTACTTATTTAGGGAAATGTTCAGTAAGAAGAATGAGTAGCAGAGATTGGACCCAGACCAACAACTATTTTTACACAGTCCTTTCTGCATCTGTTTTGTTCTGCATTCCTTCTGGTATTTTCTTGCTAAATTTTTTTATTTCTACTTTTCTTTCTTGCTGCAAAAGCTTCTCTGTACATAGCAACTAGTTAGCTATTAGCCCCACCATGCACATTTTTTCTTAAATGAATAAGAAATAAATTCATCCTTTTCTCTATGGACTTAAGAACCAAAAAGGTGACTTTTTCATTTCTCCCTCTCCTTCAGAGAGAAGAATTCCTATAGGTATATTTGAAAATACTCTATCATACCCAGGTCTACAGTATGATCATGGACAAATGTGAAGGATGGGGGTCTAGCAGTACCAGATATTAAAAAGTACTATAAAGCAGTGATCATCAAAACAATATGGTATTGTCTGAGAGACAGAAGGGAGGATCAATGGGATAGACCTGGGGTAAATTACCTCAACATACTAGTATTCTATAAACCCAAAGATCCCAGCTTTGGGGACAAGAATTCACTATTTGTCAAAAACTGCTGGGAAAATTGGAAAACAGTATGAGAAAAATCAGGTCTAGATCAACATCGCACACCCTATGCCATGATAAATCAAAGTGGATAAATGACTTAAATGTAAAGAATAAAATCATAAATAAATTAGGTGAATGTAGAATAGTATAGCTGTCAGATCTGCGGGAAAGGAAGGAATTTAAAATCAAGCAAGAGACAGAGAACATTACAAAATGTAAAATGACTTATTTTGATTACATAAAATTAAAAAAGTTTTTGTACAAACAAAACCAATACAACCAAGATTAGAAGGAGAGCAACAAATTGGGGGGGGGGGGTGGTATTGTAACAAAACTCTCTGACAAAGGTTTAATTTCCCAAATATATAAGGAACCAAGTCAAATTTACAGAAAGTCAAGCCCTTCCCCAATCAAGAAATGGTCAAGGGACATGGAAAGGCATTTTTCAGAATAAGGAATCAAAACTATCAATAATCATATAAAAAGTGTTCTAAATCCCTTCTGATTAGATAAATGCAAATAAGAACAACTCTAATTTACCACCTTATACCTCGCAGATTGTGCAATATGGCAGCAAAGAAAGTGATAAATGATGGAGAGGATATGGCAAAATTGGGAGACTAACATACTTCTGGTGGAGTCGTGAATTAATCCAACCATTTTGGAAGGCAATTTGGAATTATGCCCAAAGAGCTTTTTTTTTTTTTTTAGAATTTTTTTTAAACCCTTGCTCTTCGGTGTATTGTCTCATAGGTGGAAGATTGGTAAGGGTGGGCAATGGGGGTCAAGTGACTTGCCCAGGGTCACACAGCTGGGAAGTGGCTGAGACCAGGTTTGAACCTAGGATCTCCTGTCTCTAGGCCTGACTCTCACTCCACTGAGCTACCCAGCTGCCCCCTTGCCCAAAGAGCTTTAAAAGAATGCCTGCCCTTTGATCCAGCCATGCCATTGCTGGGTCTGTACCCCAACGAGTTAATAAGGAAAAATACTTGTATAAAATTATTTATAGCTGTGCTCTTTGTTGTGTCAAAAAATTGGAAAATGAGGGGATGTCCATTGATTGGGGAATGGCTGAACAAACTGTGGTATCTGATGGTGATGGAATATTATTGTGCTTAAAGGAATGATGAACTAAAGGGTTTCTTTGTGAACTGAAAAGATCTCCAGGAATTGATGCAGAATGAAATGAGCAAAACCAGGAGAATATTGTACACAGAAACTGAAATATTCTGGCACAATCAAAAGCAACAGGCTTTTCTACTAACAGGAATTCTATGATCCAGGACAATACCAAGGAACTTATGTGAAAGAACACTATCCACATCCAGAGAAAGAACTGTGGTAGTAGAAAAGCAGAAGAAAAACATATGATCAATCACTTGGAATGATCATGTGATTTGGTGGGATATGATTAGAGTTTTGGCATTAACATCACTCTATTGCAAATATGAATTATATGGAAATGGGTTTTGAACAATGATATATGTATAACACAGTGGAGTTGCTTGTCAGCTCAGGGGATGGGCAGGAAAAGGAGTGGGGAAAATCATGAATCATGTAACCATGGAAAAATATTCTAAATAAATAATTTTTAAAAGGATGATCATGGACATAATTACACCAGGAGATTCAGAGGATTTTACTCCATTTTGAAATACTCAAGACTTAGCTGGAAATCCACAAACACAGTTTAATAATTCACTTTTTATTTGGTCTCTAAATATATCTGGGGTCCCTGTCTTAACCTAGACAATCAATTAAGCTTCACTATCTTGATGATTGATGGGAATCATAAAATCTCAGAAGCAGATTCAACCTTGGAAGTCACTGAGTCCAACCTCCAACTCAATGAATGAACATTCCTAAAAGGAATTACTCTGGAGAAATTGTCTCTAGTGATTGCTCAAAGATAAAAGCACAGACTCAGGGAGTTTATTTTGTTACACTCTAGTTACTATGATACATAGAGACATTGTTCTCCCCCTTGGAACTGAATTACCTTCTATCTGACCCTAGAATATCATTGGCTATTTAAAAAGTAGACCCTCTGTGACTTTATAGCATTATGTTGGGGTGGGGGAATGATAGGGATGCTATTCATGATGTCTATTTTATGGAATAGTTAATTACAGTGTGTTTCTATAAATGGCTTGAAATGGTTAATGCATTTTCACTGGAATCATTTCTGATTCGGAGTAGTGATCTGATAGTGTGGTTGAGAGTGAGTGAAAAGAAGCCAGAATTTTTCATATTCTTATGACTATGAATAAATTACAGTAGACTGTTGAGTCAAGCATTCATAAAAACCCAGCTCTGTCCAACTTCAAAGAAATGTTCTTTGGCGATCACCAAAAAAATGATGCTAGTTGCTAATATTTGTCTTAGTATTTCTCTGTTGCCAAACAGTTCAATAAATACCTGACAATACCTTGGGAGATGTTATGGGTTTTTCTTCACAACCTAATAAGTCTACAAAACATTACAACTTCTCAGGCATGAGTGAAGATTATTCCCTTTCTTGTTCTATAAGTGGGTCATGATAGAAGCCCAGACCTATAAAAAGAGGAAATCTTTCCAAAATAGATTTTCTAAAAGTCCATAATTCCTCAAAATCTAAAGGGGCTCAGAAAATGTTTCTAGGGATTCATTTTAATATTTTAATAATTTTCCTCAATTGTATGCAAAAACAATTTTTATTAATCTTTTTATTTTAAATTTTGAGTTCCAATGTCTCTCCCTCTCACTTCCCTGAGTTGGTAGGCAATTTGATGTAGATTTTACAAGAGCAATCATATCAAACATTTTCCATATCAGTCACTTTGTGGAAGAGAACTCAACCAAAAAAAAAGCAAGAAAGTGAAATTTAGTATATTTCAGTCTGCAATCAGACTCCAAAAGTTTTTTCCCCTGGAGGCAGATGGCATTTTTCATCATGAGTGCTTTGGGATTGTCTTGGATCACTATATTGCTGAAAAAAGCTCTCACATTTGTTCATAATACAATACCACTATTACTATTCAATGTTATCCTGGTTCTTCTCACCTTACTGCATCAGTTTATGTAAGTTTTCCCAGTTTTGTTTTCTGAAATAATCCTGCTCATCATTTTTAAAGCACAATAGTATTCCATTACAATCATATGCCACTTGTTTGTCCATTTCCCAGTTGATGTCATACCCTCACTTTCCAATATTTTGCTACTACAAAAAGAGTTGCCATAAACATATTTGTACAAATATACCCTTTACCCTTTTGAAAAGCTTTCTGGGATACAGAGCTAGAGAGGTATTGCTGAAGGAAATGATATTTACAGTTTTAGAGCCTCTTGAGTATAGTTCCAAAGTATTCTTCAGAATGTTTGGCTAAGTTCACAATGTCATCTGTAGAATATTAGTATTCTAATTTTCCCACACCCCTTCTAATATTTGTCATTTTTCTTTTAGTTGTTTTAATTTACATTTCTCTAATCAAGAGTGATTTAGAGCACTTTAACATCTGACCATACATAGGGTTAATGTCTTCATCTGAAAGCTGACTGTTAATATCCTTTGACCACTTATCAATTGGGAAATGATTTGTATTCTTATAAATTTAACTCAGTTCCCAACATATTTGACATGAGGACTTCATTAGGGATAATTTTTCTCAGCTTTCTGCTTTCTTTCTAATCTTAATTACATTGGTTTAGTTTATGAAAAACTAAATTAGATATAATCCAAATTATCCATTTAGATCTGAAAATGTTCCCTGTCTTTTGCTTGGTCCTAAGTTTCTCCTTTATCTATCTATAGATATGACGTGTAAATTTTTCTATGCTCCCCTAATTTGCCTATGGTATCACACTTTATACCTAAAATCAAATACTCATTTTGTCCTTACCTTGGTATTTGGTGTGAGATCCTGGTATGTGCCAAGTCTCTACCATACTGTTTTCCAGACTTCCTAGCAATTTTTATTACATGGTGAGTTCTTGTTCCCAAGACTTGGATCTTTGGATTTATCAAGCATTAATTTACTATGGTCATTTGCTATTCTGTATTCTGTGCCTAATCTTTCCCACTGATCAACCACTCTATTTCTTAGTGAATATCCATCTAATTGGTTTAACAATTACGGCTTTGTAGTACATTTTGAGATCTTGTATGGCTGTCTTCACATGTTTTTCATTGATCCCCTTTATGTTATTGACATTTTGTTCTTCCAGATGAGTTTTATTATTTTTCTAGTTCTATAAAATGTATAGTTGTGTATACAGATACAGTGATTTCTAGGTCAATGACAATTCGTAATAATAGTATTTACAAGACTCTTTCTTTCCAAATTTCAACTCCCTCTATCCTAACAAAAATCCTGGGAGGTAGATGCTATTATTATCCTCAAGTAAGCAAAATGAACAAACTGAGTTAAGTGACAACTTGCTCAGTATCACACAATTAGTAAGATTGTGAGGTTAGATTTCATTTCAGGTCCAGCACTTTATCACTCTATAACCACTGTCTCAGTCAGCTAAATAGTCATAATATAATAATAAAGACTTGTGTGATATTGAGTTTGTAGCCTGACCTCTTTACACTTTGATTTCACGTTTATGTATGATAAGGTTAAGAGGGCAGCTAGGTGGCTCAGTGGATAGAAAGCCAGGCCCAGAGATGGGAGATCCTGCATTCAAATCTGGCTTCATATACTTCTTAGCTGTGTGAACCTGGGCAAGTCACTTAATTCCCATTGTCTAGACTTTACCACTCTTCTGCTTTGGAACCAATGCACAATACTGATTCTAAGATTGAAGGTAAGGATTTAAAAAAAATAAATAAGGTCAAACAAAATTATGCCTAAGGTCCCTTCTGAACTAATATTCTATGATTTTCCAATAAACTTTCCCTATATCTGCATCCTCAACAACAGTAGGATTTGAAAATTATAACAAAGATCTTATTGTTGTTCCTTGAGCTACTCTAAATGTCTATCTTTGACCTTATAAAGAGCCTAGTTTCCCCACTTTGCATTATTTGAGTGGAGGCAAGGTATGGAGACTTAAAGAGATGATATGAATTTCAATTTCTTATAGAAAAATGGACATTATACCAGGGGCAGTTTAATAAAAAATAATTTTTTAATGGAGGAAAAGTTTACTATGGAGATTAATTAACTATGCCAGTGATGGGCAAAGTTTTTAAAGAAGGGGCCAAAGGAAAGGAAGTGCTCATCTGTCAGTCTATTTCTAAGGCAACTCTTTTGAAGTTTCATTGTATTGTATCCTATTCATTGTATTTGTCAGATTGGGAATAATGTCATGTGGCCGGATAGAGCATTTCCGGGGACCGCATCTGGCCCCAAGGGCCATAATTTGTCCATCACTGAGCTATGCAATTTCCATATTTTGAGAAGCATGTCATATAAAATTCTTTGGAAGTATTTTGATTTATGGATGTCTTTCCATTTGGTAGCCAATTAAGGTTTCTCACTTGTGACATATTTGTTTTTAGGGTTTTGTTTTTTAAATAAAAGGAAAAATAAAGTGGGAAGAAAGAAATGTCAAGCTTCATAATATTCATGGGCTTAGTTTAGAAATGGGGATTTTTTTCTTTGGAGAGAGAACATAGAAAATTTTTTATAATTAAGCTCCTGAACATTAGCCACAAAGTATATAATTTTTCTTTCAGAAAAGCCTCATCTTCATTAGAGTTCCAATTCATTTTCTTAAAAGAGTTAGGACAATGAAATCATCCATGATGATTCAAGTCACTGACCTCTTATTAATCAACAAGTTAGAAACTGAAGGAAGATTGTGGTGAAAATTTTCTCTATTCTAGATATCTCCTCCCATTAAAGTCCTTATCTTATGTTCACAGGCATGGAAGTGACTTGGGAAAATCTTGTTCCTTCAAGAAGATTGGGAGCTCAAAGAGCCACCATTTTCGTTTTGGGGTATATATGATGAGTACTGAGGGAAAATGGGGGGTATCTAGACTCCCCCCCCCTTGTTAGCTTTCAATTGGCCAGATCAGCTATTCACTCACCCACACCCCAGGGATGACCTATGAGGGAATAAACTCAAAAAGGTTCCCAACTGGAAAAGCTATAGTGGGGAAGTTGGAGGAAGGTGTTGGCAATTAGGTGTGACCCTAATGGGTTATATCCCAACCTCAGAGGCAGCACTATGGAGACAAGCCTCCCCAGTCTCAAGTTCTAGTCACTTTGCCCTTCAAGATGGTGATGGGTATTCATCTTCCCCTCAGCCACAAGACAGTCTTCCTACCCTCCAAGTAACAGCCCCACACTACCACTAATGAACTAATAAAGATTTATTAAAAGGATGAGGGAATTCAGGATAACAGGGTAAGGGATATTTGAAGATTTTTGAGGAAGGAGGGTCCAGAGATCACTTCTCTATCAACTATGAACCCCACAACAAGAGAGTAGTTCTGGTTTCTTCTGTAGATTTGACTCAGAAGCTCACTCTCCCTCCCCTCAAAGTATCCTATCCTTAATGCTATCTAACAAATCTAACAAATGGGGGAATAGCTGCAAGGAAGGGGTATAAAAGGGATCAAGGAAATGTCCCCCAAATGCCCACTCCCTCCAGAGTCAGGGTACTAAGGCCAATTATGGAGCACAACTCTTTCAGTTTCTTCGTCGTTGGCAATGAAGTCAGTAGAAAGGTTTTTCAGTTGAAATCTCCAGATTGCTCCTGAATTTTGGGTTCAGAAGAGTTGAATTCCTATCCAGAACCTCCCAGTAACCCCCAACGATCCACCCCTAAGGCCACCGGAGAGCTTGAATGTCCTCTCAGGAGTCCTTGGCCATTGGTCATTGGCAGTTTAGAATATTCAGAATTTTCACCAAACTCCCTCTTTCTCTGGCCCCTCCCAAACAGAATTCTCAGAGAGTCAGCTTCCAGCAGAGTTCAAAGATGAGTGCTTAGTTATCATTTACCTCAAATCCACACTTACAAAGCACAGTGAAAAGCTTGAATTATTTCCTGTTAACATTTGCTTTCACACAGGGGAAGTATTTACCAATGCAGCTTTCAATTGTAATAGGTAACTTCTGGAAAAAGATGGAGAACAGCTTGAGTGACAGATCATCCATTATAGAACTTGGAATTTACCCAGATGGCATGAGCCAAGGGCAAAAGACAGTTGAGACCACCTCTATAAAAGCCCAGGGGCTCAGCCACTCAAGATCTCAGTCTTGAGAAGGGATTTCTGGAGGGTACAGGGTGATGAAGGGTGGGTAGGCCTATAGACCTGCATATCTAGCATCTATACCTTATTGCCTCAAGAAGTTCATTCACTTATTACTAAACAAGGCTGAGAGATAACAATAACAGAGCTGTCAAGAAGATTATCACTATCCCTTCCTTTCCTTTCCTCTGGACCAGTGGTTCCCAAACTTTTTTGGCCTACCGCCCCCTTTCCAGAAAAAAATAATACTTAGGCCCCTGGAAATTAATTTTTTTAAATTTTAATAGGAAAGATAAATGTGTCTGTGGCCATCACCACTTTCTTGGATCTCTGCAGCACCCACCAGGGGGTGGTATCACCCATTTTGGGAATCACTGGTCTAGACCATGGTCTGGTCTGACCAGGGTCTGTGAGGGGGAAAAGAATCTCCAGCCAAATACCAACTTGTTGCTTACTGATTAGCTTATGTTAACTTTCATTAGATTTAGCATAGCTATTCTGAACACCTCTTTCCTTATCCTGAATCCTACCCTGCTGAGTCTATAGCATTAAACCCTTTGAAACTTAGTTCTTGTGAAGACTAAAATCCATTCCAAGGATAAGTGAATAACTACAACCAAAGGGGAAAGGGAAATTCACCTAAATCACAGTCAGTTAGCGTTATCCAATCAAATACCAATAACTAACCCTATTACCAACCTTTATCATCTAACCTAATCCCAAGCCAAGGAACCACAGGGACTGTTGAACAATATATACAGCTTTTCTCTTAATAAATTTGGCTTGGGCACTGTTTGTGGGGTCAGGTGCTTGGCTCAGTTGATCATCCATAAGCCCTAGTGGTTACCAGCACACCTTGGTGGCCATGCAGGCATCACTATTCCCACTCAGCCTAAATCCTCTTACCCCTGAGGATCTTGGGCCAGCTTGTCAGACTCATCTTATTGAAGCACCTTCCTTCCTTACCCCTGTTGTATAACACTGTGTACAAAGCAGTCTTCCCAGCAAGAAAGGAAAGAGGGTTAAGTTCACAGTGAATCACCATCAAAATGGATACAGGTTCACAAATACTATATATTAAGTTACATAAGGGTAACATTGCATTATTTGAGGGTTTCTCACCCCAGTGAAGATACAGATCCTTGAAGTATCAAAATGTTATTGCCACTAAATATTCTGCTTAGCTATAATGCTATATTTTTTCAAAAATTAGATATCAGAAATTGACATTTTTTTTCATTATTGGCATCACTGGATTCAAAAATACTTTTAAAATGCCAAAACTATTCATGAGATGGAGACAACTACTGTGCTGAGTCTCCAGCAGTCATTGGGATCTTGGTTGCTGGGATCTTGGGACTCTAGCCTGGAGGAAGTGAATTGTAGCCAAAACTGGACCAGACTCAGGGTGCTGACCACAGCTGGCAAGGAGAAATCTGGAGTAGAGTTATGGACAGGAGGATAGTCTTGTCCCAGCCACCACTTTCCATCTTGGTGGCCATAGCTTCATGAGGTTTTCTCATCAGGGCATATCCATCCCCATGGATAAACTCCATGCCAGGCTTAATCTAGTCAATCAATAGGGAATATAAGAAGCCTTCAGAGGGCAGGGAATGTCAATCTCTAACATCCCTCCACCATGGACTGTGTAGCTATAAGAATCCAGCTGACTGGGATCCTAGAGCAAAGACTGACAGAATACTTTGGTAACCGGACAGTAAGCACAGCTCCTTTCAATTTCCACACCTTAATCTACACCATTAGCTTCTGCTGCCAGTTGGGGAAGGTCTGACCTCAGGGCTCATTAATACTCCATCAGCCTAATCTAGTCAGTGAGCAGAGCAGAGCAGAGCAGAAAAGTCCATACAGGACAGAATACCCCAAATAAACAAAGGAGCAAGATTACAGCCAATGACAGAGGGGAAAGAAGGGAAAATATGAGCAAATACCAAAAAAATGAAAAAAGAAATTACAATTGACAGATTCTGTCCAGATTATTAACAAAGAACAAATGGAACAGAGGAAAACCAAGGAACACCAAGCAAAAATGCAGAAACTCCAGCAATTTGGACACATGCTATAAAGAACTCAAAACACAATTCAAAAAACAATTAAGAAAGGCTGAATACAATTGGGAAAATAACTTAAAAAGCAAAAGTCATCTGGAAACAGAGGCCGATGAACTAAAACAAAAAATAGTGTCCTGAATGCCAGAACTGACCAGCTTAAAAATAAGGCAAAGAAAGTGAAAGATGAACTAGAAAGAAAATCAAACTAGAAGGTAAATCACCAAAAAGCCAGAGATAAAATTCAGCCTTTAAAAATTAGAATCCAACAACTTGAAGCCAATGACTTCACAAGGTAACACATCTATAAAATAAAATTAAAAGAATGAAAAAATTGAGGAAAATAAATATGAAAAAAACTCATTGATAAAACTATAGACCCAGAAAATAGATCCAGGAGAGACAACTTAAAAATTATTTGACTACCAGAAATTGATGACAAAAGAAAAAGCCTGGACATCATTCTACAAGAAATTATCCCAGAAACTGGTCTGACATTCTTAAACAAAAGGGAAAAGTGGAGATTTAAAGAATCCACAGATCACCTCCTGCATTTACTCCACAACTGACAACTCCCAGGAATGTTATAGACAAATTCAAGAACTACCAGACCAAGGAAAAGATACTACAAAGCTTCTAAGAACAAACCATTGAAATATCATGGAACCACAGTTAAGATAACACTGGACCTGGCTGAATTCACACTGAAGGACTGGAAGGCATGGAATATGATATTCCAGAAAGCAAGGGAACTGGGTCTACAACCAAGAATCAACTACTCAGCAAAATTGACCATATTCTTGCAGGGGAAAGTATGGTCATTTAATAAAATAGAAGACTTCTAAGCATTCCTAAAGAAAAGATCTGACAAACATAAAATTTGATGTTCAAAAACAGAACTCAGGAGAATCACCAAAAGGTAATTAAAAAGGGGGGAAAAAACAACAAAACAAAAAATTTTAAGGGATCCAAAAAGTTATAATGATTTCTATTCCTATACTTAGAGGGAACAATGACAAACTATATAGTATTAAATATATATATATATCAGAGATAAAAAAATAGATAACACTAAGAGAAATGGGAAAAGAGATAAATTGGTAAAGAAGCACATGTGGGGAAGCAGGGAGAAGACCAATACAATGGAAGGGTAAAAGAGGTTGGAGACAGGTAATACTTAAATCTTACGCAAATTGAAATTGAATCAAAGAGGGAAGAACAATCACAGCCATTGGGGCAGAAAATTGTATTGTGCCCTATAGAGAAGAAGAAGGATAATAAATGGGTTACTAGGGAGGGGAGCAATACAAGGGAGGGGGACGGGGGATGTTTTTTAAAAGGCACTAGAGTAAGAGGGGAATCAATAAGAGGGGAGGGTATGGGAAGGGGATTAATATTAGGGAGGGGAAATGGGGGAGACTGACTAAAAACGAAAAGGTAGAAAGGATAAGAGAAAAGACAGAATCTAAAAATGAAGTCAAAATGGAGAGAAAGACACAGAAAGTAATCATAATAGTGAATGGGAATGGGATGAACTCACCAATAAAAAGGGAGCTGATAGCAGAATGGATTAAAAACCAGAATCCTACTATATGTTGTCTACAAGAAACACACTTGAGGCAGGTAGATATACACAGGTTAAAGGTAAGAGACTGAAGCAGAATTTACTGGGCTACAACTGAGACAAAGAAGGCAGGAGTACCAATCATGATCTTGGACAACGCTAAAGCTAAAATAGGTCTCACTAAAAGAGATAAGGAAGGTAATTACATCTTGATGAAAGAAAGTATAAATAATGATGAAATATCAATATTCAACATATATGCATCAAATGGTATAGCATTCAGATTTATAAAGGAGAAACTAAAGGAGCTTAATGAGGAAATAGATAGTAAAATTATACGAGTATGGGACCTTAACCTTCCCCTATCAGAACTAGATAAATTGAACCAAAAAATAAATAAGAAATAAGTAAGGGAAGTGATTGAAATGTTAGAAAAATTAGAGCTAATAGATAGCTGGAGAAAAATAAATAGGGATAAAAAGGATATACCTTTGTATATGGCACATATACAAAGATCTATACATACTGGGTCATAAAAACATTGTAAGCAAATAAAGGAAAGAAGAAATAATGAATGAAATTTTTTCAGACCATAATGCAATAAAAGCCATAATCAATAAGGGCTTGTGGAAAGGCAGATTTAAAACTAATTGGAAACTAAATAATCTAATTCTTCAAAACTTTTTGGTCAAAGAAAAAAATCAAAGAAACAATTATTGACTTCTTTGAAGAGAATAACAATGAGGAAATAACTCATCAAAATCTGCAGGATGCAGCTAAAGCAATACTCAGGGGAAAATTAATATCCCTGAGTACATATACCAACAAATTAGAGAGGGAAGAGGTCAATGAATTGGGCATGCAACTTAAAAAACTAGAAAGAGGACAAATTAAAAACCTCCAAATAAAAACTAAATTGA
>NC_058134.1:113540610-113565248 GCF_016433145.1 Gracilinanus agilis | reverse complement strand
AGAGGAGGGACTGCAGGAGAGGAAACATATAGGAAAAACAACTGCATGAACGCATGGGTCGGGGTGGACATGATTGAGGGTGTAGACTCGAAACTACCACACCAATGCAACTACCAACAATTTGGAAATTGGTCTTGATCAAGGACACATGACAAAACTAGTGGAAATGCGCATGGGTAAGGGGGGTGCGGGGGGGGTTGAAGGGGAAAGGAGGAGCATGAATCATGTAACCATGTTAAAAATGAATATTAATAAATGTAAAAAAAAAAAAAAAAGGAAGCAGATAGAAGAGTGGATTAGAAACCAAAATACTGCCATATGTTATCAACAAGAAACACATATGAGTTAGGTGGACATACACAGGTTTAAGGTGAAGGGCTTGAGCAAAATCCTTTGGGCATCAAATGAGAAAAGGAAGGCAGAAGTGGCTAATATGATTTCTGACAAAGCCAAAGTAAAAATAGATGTGATTAAAAAAGACAGGGAATGTCATTACATCCTGATTAAAGGCAGTATAGACAATGGGGAAAATAACATTGCTCAATATTTATGCACCAAATGGCATAGCAATCAGATTCATAAAGGAGAAACTGGCAGATCTCAAGAAGGAAATAGATAGTGGGAGATCTAAATATCTGTCTTTCATATCTAGATAAATCCAACCAAAAAATAAATAAGAAAGAGGTAAGAGAGATGAATGAAGTCCTAGAAAATTAGATTTAATAGATATATGGAGAAAAATAAATAGGAAAAAAAGAATACACCTTATTTTCAGTTATACATGGTATATTCACAAAGATTGACCATGTAATAGGGCATAGAAACATTGCAAACAAGGGCAAAAAAGCAGAAATAATAAATGTGCCCTTCTCAGATCATAATGCAATAAAAATAATAATTAGTAAGGGCACCTGGACAGGCAAATCAAAAACATTTTTGAAATTGATAATATGATTCTCCAAAACCAGCTAGTCAAAGAAGAAATCATAGAAACAAACAAAAATTTCATTGAAGAGAATAACAATGATGACATCGTACCAAACTGTGGGATGCAGCCAAGGCAGTATTCAAGAGGAAATTTATATCCTTGAGTGCATATATTAACAAATTAGGGAGGACAGAGATTAATGAATTGGGCTTGCAACTTAAAAAATTAGAAAGTGAGCAAATTAAAAATCCCCAGATGAAAACTAAATTAGAAATAATAAAAATCAAGGGAGAAATTAATAAAATAGAAAGTAAAAGAACTATTGAATTAATAAATAAGGCTAGAAGCTGGTATTTGGAAAAACAGATAAAATAGAAAAAGTACTGGTCAATCTAATAAAAAAGGAAAGAAGAAAACCAAATTGACAGTATCAAAGATGAAAAGGGAGACCTCACCTCTAATCAAGGGGAAATTAAGGCAATCATTAAAAATTATTTTACCCAATTATATGGCAATAAATATAGCAATCTAGGAGATATGGATGAATATTTACAAAAATACAAATTGCCTAGATTAACAGCAGAAGAAATAGAATACCTAAATAATCCCATATCAGAAAAAGAAATTGAACAAGCCATCAAAGAACTCCCTAAGAAAAAATCGTCAGGGCCTGATGGATTCACAAGTGAATTCTATCAGACATTCAAAGAGCAACTAATCCCAATATTACACAAATTATTTGATATAATAAGCAAAGAAGGAGTCCTACCAAATTCCTTTTATGACACAAATATGGTACTGATTCCAAAGCCAGCTAGATAAGAAACAGAGAAAGAAAACTACAGATCAATCTCCCTAATGAACATAGATGCGAAAATCTTAAATAGAATACTAGCAAAGAGACTCCAGCAAATGATCAAGAGGCTCATCCACCATGATTAGGTGGGATTCATACCAGGAATGCAAGGATGGTTCAACATTAGGAAAACCATCCATATAATTGACCATATCAACAATCTAAAAAACAGAAATCACATGATTATCTCAATAGATACTGAAAAAGCATTTGACAAAATACAGCATCCATTCCTATTGAAAACCCTGGAAAGTATAGGAATAGAAGAACCTTTCCTAAAAATAATAAACAGTATATACCTAAAACCATCAACAAGCATCATATGCAATGGGGATAAATTAAAATCATTTCCAATAAGATCAGGAGTAAAACAAGGATGCCCATTATCTCCTCTATTATTTATCCTCGTACTAGAAACATTAACAGTAGCAATTAGAGTAGAAAAAGAAATTGAAGGTATCAAAACAAGCAATGAGGAGACCAAGCTATCAGTCTTTGCAGATGATATGATGGTCTACTTAAAAAATCCTAGAGAATCAACTAAGAAGCTTGTAGAAATAATCAACAACTTTACCAAAGTTGCAGGATACAAAATAAATGCACATAAATAATCAGCATTTCTATATATTTCCAACACATCACAGCAGCAAGAGGTAGAAAGAGAAACACTATTTAAAATCACCCTAGACAATATAAAATACTTAGGAATCTATCTAACAAAACAAACACAGGAATTATGCGAAAACAACTACAAAACTTTCCAAACAATTAAAACTAGATCTAGGGGGCAGCTGGGTAGCTCAGTGGATTGAAAGCCAGGCCTAGAAAAGGGAGGTCCTAGGTCCAAATTTGGCCTAAGACACTTCCCAGCTGTGTGACCCTGGGCAAGTCACTTGACCCCCATTGCCTACCCTTACCACTCTTCTGCCTTGGAGCCAATACACAGTATTGACTCCAAGATGGAAGGTAAGGGTTTAAAAAAAAAAACAAAAAAACTAGATCTAAACAATTGGACAAATATTGATTGCTCATGGGTAGGACAAGCTAACATAATAAAAATGACCATTTTACCCAAATTAATTTACCTATTTAACGCCATACCTCTCCAACTACCAAAAAACTTTTTTACTGAATTAGGAAAAACTATAACAAAGTTCATTAGGAATAACAAAAGATCAAGAATATCAAGGGAAATAATGAAAAAAAAAATGTGAAGGAAGGGGGCCTAGCAATACAAGATATTAAACTGTACTATAAAGCAGCAGTCATCAAAACAGTATGTTACTGGCTAAGAAATAGAAGGGAGGATCAGTGGAATAGATTTGGGGTAAGTGACGTCAGCAAGACAGTGTATGATAAACCCAAAGAGCGGAACTTTTGGGACAAAAATCCACTATTTGACAAAAACTGCTGGGAAATTTGGAAAACAATATGGGAGAGAATAGGTTTAGAGCAATATCTCACACCCTACACCAAGATAAATTCAGAACGGGTGAATGACTTGAATATAAAGAGGGAAACTATAAATAAATTAAGTGAACACAGAATAGTACACTTGTCAGATCTCTGGGAAAGGAAAGATTTTAAAACCAAGCAAGAGTTAGAGAAAATTACAAAATGTAAATTACATAGTTTTGATTATATTAAACTAAAAAGCTTTTGTACAAACAAAAACAATGTAGTCAAAATCAGAAGGGAAACAACAAATTGGGAAAAAATCTTTATAACAAAAAACTCTGACAGTAGTCTAATTACTCAAATATACAGGGAGTTAAACCAACTGTATAAAAAAATCAAGTCATTCCCCAATTGATAAATGGGCAAGAGACATTAATAGGCAATTTTCAGATAAAGAAATCAAAACTATCAATAAGCACATGAGAAAGTGTTCTCAATTTCTAATAATTAGAGAAATGCAAATATCAAAACAACTCTGAGGTATCACCTCACACCTAGCAGATTGGCTAAAATGAAAGTAGGGGAGAGTAATGAATGTTGGAGGGTGGCAAAACTGGGCCATTAATGCATTGTTGGTGGAGTTGTGAACTGATCCAACCATTCTGGCTGGCAATTTGGAACTTTGCTCCCAAGGGGTATAAAAGAATGCCTGCCCTTTGATCCAGCCATACCTTTGTTGGGTTTGTACCCCAAAGAGATCATAGATAAACAGCCTTGTACGAAAATATTTATAGCTGCGCTTTTTGTGGTGGTAAAAAACTGGAAATGAGGGTATGCCCTTCAATTGGGGAATGGCTGAACAAATTGTGGTATATGCTTGTGATGGAATACTATTGTGCTCAAAGGAATAATAAACTGGAGGAATTCCATGTGAACTGGAAAGACCTCCAGCAATTGATGCAGAGTGAAAGGAGCAGAGCCAGAAGAACATTGTACCCGGAGACCAGGTAAAATAGAATGTAACGGACTTCTGTACTAGCAGCAATGCAATGACCCAGGATAGTTTTGAGGAATTTATGGAAAAGAATGCTACCCACATTCAGAGGAAGAAGTACAGGAGTGGAAACAGAAGAAAAACAACTGCTTGAACACATGGGTTGAGGCGGACATTATTGGGGATGTAGACTTGAAACTACCACACCAATGCAACTATCAACAATTTGGAAATAGGTCTTGATTAATGATCCATGTTAAAACCAGTGGAAATACACATCTGTCATAGAGGGGGGCGGAAGTTGGTGGGAGGGGGGGAGAAAGGGAAAGTAAGAGGATGAATTATGTAACCATGTTAACTTTTCAAAAAAAATTAATAATTGCTTAAAAAAGCAACTAAAAAAAAGTTAATGCCACTTAAGTCAAAATTACTTTTTAGTAGCTTTATTTACAAAAAGAGGGAAAGAGTGAAAGTAGAGAAATGTAGAAGATGGGTAGAGAAAATATCTAACCTAACACACTAAATATTTGCTCTGGCACTTGGCTCCACTTAGACAGGGCTTGTTAATCCCAACTGGAGGGCCCATTGATGAATTAACCAAGAGTTTCACCCATGTGGTCTACTCTGAGAGGGAGGCCTCTCTGTTGCTAATCTTTAGAGAAGTCCCAGGAAGGGGGGTCAGCTTTTTTCACTCACTCAACTCATAGCTCCAAGCTACAGTCCTAATCCAAATGGGAAGATCCAAGAGCAGTCTTACCAGAAGAATTCAAGTTTCCAGTCCCAGGACCTTCAAGCTGAAGATTCATGATTTAGACCTCAAAGACCCCAAAGACCCCCCTGACAGGAAGATTAGACCTTTTTTATGTACCTTTCTTTAGGGCACTGCCTGTCCCTTACTCCACTTTACAGGGACCAGTTGCAGTCTTTAAATTTGCTTAATATTGCCCAGGGGGGCAATCAGTAACTTCTGGAGGTGTATCTCACTTTAGTAAGTGGTTTGTGAAGTTATCCTACTTAATGTGAAGTAGGATTGTCTTTCACTTTTAGTTAATTAAATTTAAAAATAGGCAAGGGGAAAATCAATCCCATCTTGACAGCTTGATTGCATGGTTTGATGGGGATGTGATTGGGGATGTGGACTAAATGATCTCTTTACTGCAAATATTAATAATATACAAATAGGTATTGATCAATAATACATGTAAAACCAAGTGGAATTATTTGATAGCTACAGGAGTGGGAGGGTTGAGGGGAGGGAAAGAACATGAATCATGTAACCATGGAAAAATATTCTAAATTAATCAATTAAATAAACAATTTTTTAAATTGTAAATTTTGTGGTTCATGGGTCACATAGAAAAAGCAACAAATTGAAGTACACTCAAAGGGGGATACAAAAGAGCTATTATTTTACTATTTTGCAAAATTTAACATTTAAAATAAACAATGTAACAGAAGGTTACACTTTTATGTGCAATACCCTTTTTGTTCTTCTTTGTATATTGAAATATCTGAGTTTGCTAATGATTAAGTTCATACTACAGAAAAGAAAATTAAATAAAATAGCCAATTGAATTGGTATTCCTAAATCTTTAACAGAATTCCAAAGATACTAGCTTAAACTCACTCTTATTATCTTAGTTACTTTTGAGGTAGTTAACTTGTTTGAAAGCATGCAATAAGCATCTGGGATATGACAAGGAATTCATCAACCATGAATTTTAGAAGACATTTGTAGACAATGTAGTGGTATAGACCTGTAATCCCTGCTACCAGTATGACTGAGACTTGTGGATCACTTGAGTTAAGGAATTTTGAGTTGCAGTAGGCTAAACAACAATATAGTAAACTCTTTGGAATGGAGAGCTACCAGCATGCCTAAGAAAGGACAAACCAGTCCAGGTAAGAAAAACAAAGTTAAAGCCTCTGTGCTGATTAACATTAAAATCAATTCTCTGAGTCACTACTAGTTCTACCTTGGTAAGATAGGAACACCCAGTCTCAAAAATAAATGAAGATACATACAGAAAATAGAAGCCAAGACAGATTATAAAGGACTACAAAAGCATCACTAAAAATGGAAGAAAAGCAAAGCTACAATATTCAGATTCTGCTTTTGTTTTCTCTGTTAAAGAAAATTGTTTTTGTACACGGAAGGCTACATCAGAAATGGCAAATGGGGAATTTAAAATAAAGATAATTAGTGAGACAGTAATAGTAAAAAGGTGTCTGCTTTCCTCAAATAAAATTCAAGTCATCAGAAATTACTTTTATTTATTATCTGCAAAGCACTTGTGTGCAAAGTGTTATTCAAGGCACTAGAGAAGATAAAGAAAAAATATGGTCCCTGCCCTCACAGTTTAGGATTTAAATGGGAGGGGATCAAACAAGATCTTAGATCATAGATCATATGTTTAGAGCTATAAGGGACCTTTGTGGTGACTGAGCTCAGTCCCCTTGTTTTACAGATATACGAAGAAACATATCATACTCTAGTACAATCAGGACTGTGTAATGAATAAAAATGTTTGAACAACAATCAAAAGGTAGAAAGAATATAATGTAAAGAACATTTGGAATTAAATAATGAAACAGATTCAAATCTCAACTCTGCTACTTCAAAATGGTATAAACATTTGCCCCTTGATCAAATTGGATAATTTCTCTGAGTCTTAGTTTCCTCATGTAAAAGATGGAGAAGTTGGACTAGATACATTTGAAGGTCATTTTCAGGTATGATCTTAATGGAAGTCTTTAAGACGTAGCTGGTACCTGCTCATGGCATTGAAGAAAAATGAGAATTTCAATTGGCAGGGATGGAGAAGTGTCTTATTCCAGAAATGGGATATCAAGTGTGCAAATGATATATAAAGGCAGGAGGAAGTCACTAGAAATTAAGGGAGTAGCTATTAATTGTGATCAGTAAGAAACTGGGGTATAAAAGAAATTTAAAAAATTTAAAGAAAGGAAACAAACATTTATTAAATTCCTACTATGTGCTAGCCACTGCCTTTACAAATATATCATTTGATATTCACAACTTGAGAGATATATACTATTATTACCCCCAATTTATAATTAAGTGAGTCATAAAACTTTGCATTCTATAATAAGAAATTTTTCTCTTTTCCTGTAGGAAATAGGAAGATGTAGACATTTTTAATATATAGCAAGATTGTGACATGCTTAGGCTAGTGAATTATGAAAACTACTTTAGATGCAATGGGAAAGATGTATTGACTAGAAGAGAGACTAGTGACAGACCAGTTAGGATGCTATTAAAATTATTCAGACAAGAGTTCATTCAAGAATTAAAGTAGGATCAAGAAAAACAGTTTGCAGAAACAAACTAAATATAGGGAAATCATTATGGAGTCCAGGAGAAAACAGTAAAAGTGGCTAGCAGTAGTCAGTGAGATCATTGTTTGTCTGACAACCTTTGTATTCAAGATAGATTTTTTCCCCATGATAGTAGCACACTAATTTGCTTTAATAGATTGTCATTGCCATCATCAGAGACAGAAGTCCTGGTATACTGGTAATGATAATTTGTAAAGGTAGTGATGCTAGAGATATTGCAAAATAGAATCAATTAAATTTGGAAAGTGACTAGATATGGGAGTTAGGGCAGACAGAACAGTCAGAGAAGACTCTCAAGTTTCATTCTTTGATGTGATAAACACGATGTTAGGAAAAGGGATAGGATTTGGTGGAGGAGAAGAATCATGAATTTTATCTTGAATATATTCAGTTTGGTTTTCAGAGGACAGATGGAAAATTGTAACTGAGATTTAGGAAGAGATTGATGCTACTTATATTATTTCCAGAGTAATAGGAATGGCAGGATACTCTTTCACTATAGATCCAACGACCCAAGATTCTAATTGAGAAGGTTTCAGAAGTAATGTGTAGTGTTAGTGTACTTCCTAGGAAAGTTCACAGCATGCTCTCTTTTGTAATTAGCCACCAAGGTGGTTCTGATATATGCTATCACTGTAAGAGAAGTGGTCAGCACCACAGCACCTTACTGAGGTGAAGATGAAAGCAGCTGTGTTTCAGCACTAAGATGATGGATAGTAGCAGAGCCCCCAGAATAAGACTTCACTTTCTTGCCTTATGATGGCATATTGCCAGATATATTTAAACAGAAGGAAGGGTTTGACTAAATTTAATTACACTAAACAACCTTTTCCCTTTGAACTTCTTGGATTGTTCACAAAGTGCTGGTATCAACAGGTGAGTTTCTGGGACAAGGAAAAGACAAGGACATTACTGAAATATCTAGGTTCTTTGAAAAGAAACTTCCATGAAATGAGTGAATCTTTGTGTTTCTTCTTCAATTAACCAATCCAAACATATTTATTAAGTTCTTTTTATATGCAAGCTACTAAGGAAGGCAAAGTCTGGAGATGTGAGACAAAAATTAAACAGATCCTACATTCAAATGGCATGAATACTCTGGGTTGAGAACATGTTTATTTTTTGTTGTTGTTGTTGCTGTTGTTCAGTCATTTTCTGTTGTCCAATTCTTTGTGATCCCATTTGAGATTTTCTTGGCAAAGATACTGGCCTTTTCCTTCTCTACTTCATTTTACAGATGAGGAAACTGAGGCAAACAGGGTTAAGGGACTTGCTCAGTTACCAAGTGTCTGATGCTAGTTTTTCATTCAGTTCTTCTTAACTCCAGGAGTTCCATCAACTATACTGAATAGCTGTCCTAGATGAATTAATACATAGATACAAAATAAAAGTCAAAATAAATACAAGGGACATTTTAGTGAAGGGAACATCAAGGGACTGGGGTACTCAAGAATGCCTTTGAGTAGAGCCCATCACTTGAGAAAAGTTTTTGAGGAAAACAAAGGATCTAAAAGGGAGAGCTAAGATGAATATATATATATATATATATATATATATAATGAGAAAAATAGTCAATGCAAATATATGGCGATGGGAAGTGAAATGTCATGTTTAAAGAAGAGGAAAAAGGCCAATTTGCCTGGATCTGAGAATGAAGAAGTGGATGCAATATACAATAATTTGGGGGACATATGCTATAGTCAAGTTATGAAGGTTTTATGAGTTAAAGAGAATTTATTTCATGCCAGAAACATGGGGCAGCTAGGGTGCACAGTGGACAGAGCACCAATCATGGAATCAGGAAGATCTGAGTTCAAAACAGGCCTCAAACACATAATAGTTATGTGACTTTGGACAAATCATTTAACCCTATTTTGCCTCAGTTTTCTCATCTGTTAATTGAGCTAGAAAAGTTAATGGCAAACTACTCTGATGTTTTTGCCAAGTGAATCTTAAATGGGAACACAAAGAGTCAGACATGACTAAAAGTAACTGAATAAAAGAAGAAATATTTATTGGAAATTATTGCATGAGTTAAGTGATATGGTCAAATCTGATTTTAAGGAAAATCACTTTGTCTTCTGTATGTAGTAGGATGGATTGGAAAGAATCTAGGCAAGAGATAAAGAGGACTTGAATTCACTTGTGACTAAGATGTAAGTAGAGAGAAGGAAATGGATGCAGGGATATGTGAAAAGAGACATTCTCTTGTGCACTAACTTCCAGGAAAACAGAATGTGAAAAATGTCTATATCTACATATCTCTTCCCCTCTTGCATGGTTTCTTGTTAAAACCCTCGGTATCATTTCCATGTGGCAAGAGTTTAATGTTTTGGTAAGGATGGGATCTGTGATAAAAAATGAAATAAAACCTCTCAGAGATAACACTATTGGTATTTCTATTATGGTGCTTGTTCTAAAACTCTCCAATTATCCTAAATGCATGTCTGAAAGCCCAGACATAAGAGATCCATCCAAAGCCATATTAAAAGGAAAATGTATCTAAAAGGATTAGTTTTCTGGTGACCATCAGGAAGATGGCACAGGGAGCTCAGACTGTCAGAGAGCTTAGGCTGGCATCTAAGCAAGAAGCCTTTAGTGCAGTCTCCTTGTTTCTAATATTACTCTTGGATGCATGGCTTATTCAAAGGCATTGTGAATGTGGTTAGATCTGTTCCTTTGAGTATATAATGTCTGGATTTTAGGCAAGGCTGGGATACAGTGATAACACTGAGCAAACACTGGATTTGGAAAGTTTTTACTCTTTGTATGTTCAATGGCTTCTTTAGATAAGGATTCCTTTGGTGGTTACTGATTGGAATGGGTCTTGATTAAAATCCAGGTTTGACTGAATGGGCTTGCTTTCTCTCTACAGTGAGAGGAGTTATAGCAGTCAGAGCTGTGAGGAGTGGAAGAAATGACTAGGTAAGAAAGAGCAGGACCAGAAAAAATCTCACAACAAAATGTTTGGTCATAGGTCTAAAGGGAAAGAGGCAGAAACAAAAAAGAAAAGAGGATAAAACCGAGATAAAACATGTACAGAAATAACTATAAACTAAGACAGCATCCAGTCAATAGGGATTATTACTAAATGCTTATGGAAGATGAAGGAAGGATTGCTCTTGGTGATATGTTAAATTATTAATGGAATGATAATGGGCTTCATGTGGTATTCCTCTCATATCTTCACATTAATCATGAAATTAATGAATAGAACAACTCACTTTTATATACTGCTTAACAGGTTTTTAATTTTTTTTCTTCTTTTTTTATTTGGAATATTTCCCAAGGTAATATGATTCATGATTTCCCCTTCCTCCTCTGCCTTCTCTCCACACTCCTGGAGCTGACAAGCAGTTCCAATTGGTTATAAATGCATAAGTATTCAAAACCTTTTTCTAGGGGGCAGCTGGGTGGCTCAGTAGACTGAGAGCTAGACCTAGAGACAGGAGGTCCTAGGTTCAAATCTGGCCTTAGATACTTCCTCACTGTGTGACCCTGAACAAGTCACTTAACCCACATTGCCTAGCCCTTACCACTCTTCTGCCTTGGAGCCAATACACAGTATTGACTTCAAGACAGAAGGTAAAGGATTTAAAAAAACCCAACTATTTCCATGTTATTCATATGTGCAGTAGAGTGATCTTTTAATATTAAAATCCTAATCATATCTCTGTTGAACCACGTATTCAATCATATGTTTTTCTTCTGCATTTCTACTGTGAAAGTTCTTTCTCTGAATGTGGATAGCATTCTTTCTCATAAGTTCCTCAGAATTGTCCTGGATCATTGCATTGCTGTTAGTAGAAAAGTCTGTTATATTTGATAGTTCCATAAAGTATTGGTCTCTGTGCACAATGCTCTCCTGATTCTGTTCCTTTCACTCTGCATCAATTACTAGAGGTATTTCCAGTTCACATGGAATTTCTCCAGTTTATTATTCCCTTAAACAGAGTAGTATTCCATTACCATCAGATGCCACAATTTGTTTAGCCATTCCCTTATTGATGGACTCCCTCTCATTTCCAAGATTTTTGCCACTACAAAGAGCATGGCTATAAATATTTTTGTACAAGTCTTTTTCCTCATTATCTCTTTAATGTACAAATCCAGCAGTGGTATGGCTGGATCAAAAGGCAGGCATTCTTTTAAAATCCTTTGTGCATAGTTCCAAATTGCCCTCCAGAATGTTTGGATCAATTCACAGCTCTACCACTAGTGTATTAGTATCCGGATTTTGCCACATTCCTTCCAACATTTATAACTTTCCTTTGCTGCCATATTGGCCAGTCTTATAGGTGTAAAGTGGTACCTTAGAGTTGTTTTAATTTGCATTTCTCTAATCAGGAGGGATTTAGAACACTTTTTCATGTGCTTGATAGTTTTGATTTCTTCATGTAAAAACTGCTTATTCATGTCCCTTGCCCATTTGTCAGTAGGGGAATATCTTGATTTTTTTGGTAAATTTGACTTAGTTTCTCATATATTTGGGAGATTAAACATTTGTCAGAGCGTTTTGTTTTAAAATTTTTCTCCCAATTTGTTGCTTTCCTTTCATTTTGTTTGCATTGGTTTTGTTTCTACAAAACCTTTTTAATTTGATATAATCAAAGTCTTTCATTTTACATTTTAGTATGTACTATACCACTTTCTTGGTCATAAATTCCTTTCCCACAGATCTGACAGGTGTACTATTCTATGTTCACCTGATTATGAATTCACTCTTTATATTTAAGTCATATACCCATTTTGAATTTATCTTGGTATAAAGTGTAAAATGTTGATCTAAACCTAATTTTTCCCATACTGTTTTCCAATTTCTCAAGCAGTTTTTTGTCAAATAGAGAGTTCTTGTCCCAAAAGCTGGGATCTTTGATTTCATCGAACAGTAGTTTGCTGAGGTCATTTACCCCTAGTCTATTCCATTGATCAACCATTCTGTCTCTTTGTCAGTACAATATTGTTTTGATGACTACTGCTTTAAAGTACAGTTTAAGATCTGGTATGGCTAGTCCCCCTTCACTTTTTTTCATTAGTTTCTTTAATATCCTTGATCTCTTCTTTTTCCAAATGAATGTTGTTATAATTTTTCTAATTTTATAAAAATGTTTTTGTAATTTTATAGGTATGGCACTGAATAAGTAGATTAATTAAGGTAAGATTGTCATGTTCGTTATGGTAGCTCTTCTTACCCATGAGTAATTAATGCATTTCCAGTTATTTAGATCTAGTTTTAATTGTGTGGAAAGTGTTTTGTAGTTGTATTCATATAATTCCTGTGTTTGTCTTGGTAAACAAATTCCTAAATATTTTATATTATCTAGAGTGATTTTAAGTGGAGTTTCTCCTTAAAATTCTTCTTGCTGAATTTTGTTGGAAATATATAGAAATGCTGAAGATTTATGTGGGTTCATCTTGTACCCTGCAACTTTGCTAAAGTTGTTCATTATTTCCACTAGTCTTTTAGTTGATTTTCTAGGATTCATTAAGAATAGCATCATATCATCTGCAAAGAGTGATAATTTAGTTTCCTCACTGCCTCCTTTAATCACTTCAATTCCTTTTTCTTCTCTAATTGCTACTGCTAGCATTTCTAGTACAATATTAAGTAATAGAGGTAATAATGGGCATCCTTGCTTCACTACTGATCTTATTGGGAAGGCTTCTAACTTGTCCCCATTGCAGATGATACTTGTCAATGGTTTTAAATATATACTGTTTATTATTTTGAGGAATTGGTCCTTTATTCTGTTAATAAGATAAATTAATAAGATGTTTAAGATTAGTTGGGAGGCTTAGCAAGCAGGGCTGGAGAATTCTAAATGGAATGGGGAAGCAAGAAGTTGTGCTTCTCTCTCTCTGAGATGGACTCCATGTTGTCTGGGGACAAGTTGTAACTGATCCCCTTGGAGACCTCAGAGGAAGTGGAGTTTGTATCCTGATATCCTGATATCCAGAAGGATGAAAGTCATCTGCCTGTGGGAGGTTAGGTTGAGACTATAAAACCTAATCCGTGTTGTTGCTCAGCTCAGGTTGGTTTAGCTCCCTGACTTACCCAACTGAAAGAGTATTGGCTGAAGACCTGGGAAAGCTGTATCATCGCTGGATTTTGGCAGGATTCAGCAGTGAGGATCCCACTTTTATTCCTGATCTTCATTGAGCCCTGCCCTGCTATAGTTTCTAGTTTAGTGTAGATAAATTCATTCCCTAAACCAGAGGCTTCTCCATAGACTGGTTGAATAAAACCCCATTTCCCTTCTTTAAAACTAGAGTTCATTGAATTAAACCCTGTTTATGAAACCTATTTTCAGTCTACTCATTTGTTAGTTTCACAGACTCCCTGATTAGGTGGATTAGTGTGACATTTAAGGCCCAACAGTCACTCCGTCAACTGCCATTCCCTAAATTGCCAAACCCAATTTCTCTAACTTTTTTGGTCCCAGTCTATTGTTCATTCTTGTCTCCTACTCACACTTCTGAACCCAGATAAAATATGTTAGTTAACCTCGGGTTTTACCTTAAGAATTCCTATACTTTCTAGTGTTTTTTTTTAATTTTAATTTTTTGAAAAAATTTCCATGGTTACATGATTCATGTTTTTACTCTCCCCTCTACCACCCCAACCCCCCAACCTCCATAGCTGGCTTACATTTCCACTGGTTATAAAATTTGTCATCAATCAAGACCTATTTCAATATTATTGATAGTTTCACTGGTGTGGTTGTTTAAAGTCTACATCCCAAATCGTGTCCACATCAACCCATGTGTTCAAGCAGTTGTATTTCTTCAGTGTTTCCACTCCTATAGTTCTTCCTCTGAATGTGGATAGTGTTGTTTTCCATAAGTCTCTCAGAATTTTCCTGAATCATTGCATTGCTCCTAGAAGAAAAGTCCATTACTTTTTATTTTACCATAGTGCATCACTCCCTGTGTAAAACGTTCTTCTGGCTCTGCTCCTTTCATTCTACATCAATTTCTGGAGGTCATTCCAGTTCATATGGAATTCCTCCAGTTTATTACTCCTTTGAGCATAATAGCATTCCATTACCAGCATATACCACAATTTGTTCAACCATTCCCCAATTGACGGGTATTCCCTCATTTTCCAGTATTTTGCCACCACAAAGAACGTGGCTATAAATATTTTTGTACAAATCTTTTTCCTTATGATCTCTTTGGGGTACAAAACCAGAAATGGTATGGCTGGATCAAAAGGCAGGCACTCTTTCAGTACTCTTTGGGCATAGTTCCAAATTGCCATCCAGAATGGTTAGATCAATTCACAACTTCACCAGCAAAGCATTAATGATCCAATTTTGCCACATCCCCTCCAACATTTATTACTCTCCCCAACTGTCATTTTAGCCAATCTGATAGGTGTGAGGTGATACCTCAGAGTTGTTTTGATTTGCATTTCTCTAATTATTAGAGATTTAGAACACTTTCTCATGTGTTTATTGATGATTTTGATTTCTTTATGTGAAAATTGCCTATTCATGTCCCTTGCACATTTATCAATTGGGGAATGACTTGATTTTTTTTTTACAATTGATTTACCTCCTTATAAATTTGAGTTAGACCTTTGTCAGAGGATTTTGTTACAAAGCTTTTTCCCAATTTGTTGCTTACCTTCTAAATTTGCTTGAATTGGTTTTATTTATAAAAAACCTTTATAATTTAATGTAATCAAAATTATTTATTGTACATTTTTTAATTTTACCTAACTCTTGCTTGGTCTTAAAATCTTTTCATTCCCAAAGATCTGACAAGTATACTATTCTATGTTCACCTAGTTTACTTATAGTTTCCTTCTTTATATTCAAGTCATTCACCCATTCTAAATTTATCGTGGTGTAGAGTGTGAGATGTTGATCTAAACCTAATCTCTCCCGTATTATTTTCCAATTTTTCCAGCAGTTTTTGTTAAATAGTAGATTTTTGTCCCAAAAGTTGGGCTCTTTAGTTTTATCATAGACTTGCTGATGTCCCTTTCCCCAAGTCTATTCCACTGATCCTCCCTTCTGTCTTTTAGCCAGTACCATATTGTTTTGATGACTGCTGCTTTATAGTATAGTTTAATATTTAGTACTGCTAGACCACCTTCCTTCACATTTTTTTCATTATTTCCCTTGATATTCTTGATCTTTTGTTCTTCCAAATGAACTTTGTTATAGTTTTTTCTAATTCAGAAAAAAGTTTCTTGGTATTTTGATAAGTATGGTACTAAATAAGTAAATTAATTTGGGTTGGATTGTCATTTTTATTATGTTAACTCATCTTACCCATGAGCAATTAATATTTTCCAATTGTTTAGATTTAGTTTTATTTGTGTGGAAAGTGTTTGTAGTTGTGTTCATGTAATTCCTGTGTTTGTCTTGGCAGATAGATTCCTAAATATTTAATATTGTCTAGGATGATTTTAAAGGAATTTCTCTCTATGACTCTTGCTCCTCAGATGTGTTAGAAATAATAGAAATGCTGATAATTTATGTGAGTTTATTTTGTATCCTACAACTTAAGTTGTTGATTATTTTCCTTAGTTTTTTAGTTGATTCACTAAGATCCTTTAAGTAGACTATCATGTCATCTGCAAAAAGTGGTAACTTGTTCACCTCATTGCCTATTTTAATACCTTCAATTCCTTTTTCTTCTCTAATTGCTACTGATAGTGTTTTTAGTACAATGTTAAATATTAGAGGTGATAATGGGCATCCTTGTTTCAATCCTGATCTTATTGGGAAGGCTTCTAATTTATTACCATTGCAGATAATGTGGGTAGTTATTTTTGATTTTTTTTGTTTACACCTGGTTTATTCTTTTATTTAATTGATTAACTTAATACAGAGTCCAGGTAAGCTTCACTCATACAGAAATGAAGAAACTGAAACCAAGAAAAAGAAGACCTTCTTTTTACCCCTGAAGGACACTTAGAGAAACTCCAACCTAGGTTTTAGGTCTTTTGGCTCTCATTAAGTACTTTCCGTAGTATACTATTAGGTTAGGCCACCTAGAAAAAAATCTTTCCTGAACCAGGAAAAGATGGATAGTTAGATATTTATGTTGATGGTGTTGATGATAATATTTTTTTGTTGATGGTGATTTGATTTTGTTGACAATTTGGATGTTGTTGTTGTTGTTGGTGCTAATGACTGTTATGATGATAATGGAGTTAGAGGTTTTCCTTCTATTTGAATATTTCTGACCCTTCCCATTGTAATGATTAAAATTTTCTTTGAGTCTGTCTCCAAAATCTTTCACCCTTCCATTATATTGGTCTTGCCCCCCTCCACTCATGTGCTTCATCATGAAATAAAATATTACCCCATTTTATTCCTGTTCACATTTCTCTTAGTATTATCCTCTTTTTTTACCATTAGTTATATGATATATATATATATATATATATATATATATATATATATATATATATACACACATACATACATACATACATATAGATATATGGATATTTCATTCTATATAGTTTGTCACTGTAGAGACAGTGTAAATACACTTCTTTTAGCTACTCTGACAATAATAACAATTTTTAAGAATTACCAATATTTTCTTTTCTTGTAGGAGTATAAATCATTTTAATTTATTCGGTACCCTAAAAAGCTTTTTGTTGTGTTTTTTTCCTTTCTTAATTACCTTTTGGTGATTCTCTTGAGTTCTGTGTTTGGGCATCAAATTTTCTGTTTAAGTCAGATCTTTTCTTTAGGAATGCTTGGAAGTCTTCTATTTTATTAAATGACCATACTTTCCCCTGCAAGAATATATTCAATGTTCATGGTTAGTTGATTCTTGGTTGTAGACCCAGTTCCCTTGCTTTCTGGAATATCATATTCCATGCCTTCCAGTCCTTCAGTATGGATGCAGCCAGGTCCTGTGTTATCCTAACTGTGGCTCCCTGGTATCTGAACGGTTTCTTCTTAGCAGCTTGTAGTATCTTTTCCTTGGTCAGGTAGTTCCAGTATTTGGCTATAACATTCCTGGGCTTTGTCAATTGGGGATTAAATGCGAAAGGTGATCTGTGGATTCTTTAAATCTCCACTTTTCCATCTTGTTAAAGAATGTCAGGTCAGTTTTCTTGGATAATTTCCTGTAAAATGATGTCCATGCTTTTTCTTTTGTCATCATTTTCTGGTAGTCCAAAAATTCTTAAATTTTCTCTCCTGAATCTCTTTTCCAGGTCAATAGTTTTATCAATGAGGTGTTTTCATATTTTCCTCAATTTTTTTTCATTATTTTGACTTTGTTTTATAGACTCTTGCAGCCTGGTGAAACCATTTGCTTTTAGTTGTTGGATTCTAATTTTTAAAGACTGAATTTTATCCTTGGCTTTTTGGTGATCCTTCTTCTTCTGGTCTGTTTTCTTTGTAGGCCACCTTTCACTTACTTTACCTTGTTTTCAAGCTGGTCAATTCTGGCTTTCAAGACACTATCTTCTTGTTTTCATGTGCCTCTGTTTCCAGATGACTTATTTTTGCTTTTTAAGTTTTTTTCCCCAATTGTCTTCAACTTCTCTTAATTTTTTTTGAATTGTGTTTTGAGTTCTTCCAAAGTCTGAATCCAATTCACTGAAATTTCTGCATTTTTGTTTGATTATTCCTTGGCATTTCTCTGTTCCATTCGTTCTTTGTTCACTATCTGGACAGAATCTTTCGATTGTAATTTCTTTTTTCTTTTCCTATTCTTTACTCATATTTTTTTACTTCTTCCCCCCCCCTGTCACTGACTGTAATCTTGCTCTTCTGGATATTTGCTGCATTTGTGGGTTTGGGCTATGCTGTCCTGAAATAGTTTCTTCTCAGCTCTGACTAGGTTAGGCTGATGGATTACTAATGAGGCCTGAGGTCAGATCTTCTCCAGCTGGCAGCAGAAACTGAAGGTGTAGGTTAAGATGTGGAAGCTGAAGGGAGCTGTGCTTACTGTCCTGTTATCAAGGTATTCTGATGCTGTTTCACCCTTCACCCTTGAATCTGAGTAAGTAGGATTCTTAAGGCAGCTCTCAGTCCAGTCTGTTGGGGAAAGGTATTGGAGATTAACCTTCTCTACCCTCTGAAGGCTTCTTATCTGCCCTATTGATAGACTAGATTAAGCCAAAACCTTCAGAAGTGAAGACACAAGAGAGAGAGTGGTGGCTGCCTAGTTGCCCTGAGATTCCAGAAACCTCCAGAGACTCAGTATGTTAGTTAGGGGAGGGGATCTGGGACCTTCCTTCTTCCTTTTCCTTAAACCCAAGAATTCAGTCTTCTCTGCATACCTTTCAAGTTGAATTGAGCAGGAGGATCCCCTGGCTCTGTCCTGTTGTTAGAATTGTTTTTCTGTCCCCTGAAGCATTTTCTTTTTGGTTGGTGTGGAAGGGTTTTCACAGAGCTCTCAATTTTTGCTGCTTCTAATCAGCCATCTTGACTCTTCCCCTCATAATTTCTTGTAATATGTTGTCCAAGATTTTTTCTTGATAATGACTTTCAGGTAGTCCAATAATTCTCAAGCTGTCTCTTCTAGATCTATCTCTTAGGTCATTTGTATTTTCAATAAGATAGTTCATGTTTTCCTCTATTTTTCATTCCTTTGATTTTAATTTACTGTTTTTTGATTTGTCATTAAATCATTAGTTTATAGATGGTTAACTCTGATTTTTAAGACCTGGTTTTCCTCTTTCAGTTTTTGGTTCTCTTTTTCAATTGGCTCATTTCTTCTTGCATCACTTTCCTTTCTCTTTGCATCACTTTTATTTCTCTTTCCCACTTTTCCTCTGCCTCTCTTAATTGACTTTTGAAGTCTTTTTTGAGTTCTTCCAGAATCTGAGTCCAATCCTTATTTTTTTGGATTTTATGTGTGTTTTCTTTGCTTTCACTGTACCCTTCTGTGTCTATTCCTTGCTATTTGTCTTCATAAAAAAGTCTGTATAGTTAGATGCTTTGTTTTTGTTGTTTGCTCATTTTTCCTATCTAATTAAAGGTAGGATTGGGGGATGATGTGTTGGTTTGAGAGTTGAGAGCTCTGATATTTTCCTCCCCCTGCTGATTCAATTAGCCCTTGTGTTTCTGATAGCTTAAAGTATTGCTTCAGGTTTAGGTGTAAGCTTTTGATCTCACTCTGATCTTGATCAGGCCAGGGACTTATCAAATTCTAGCTCCAGACTTAGGCTCAAGTTTTTGTTTTCACTGTGTATTTGATCCAATCAAGCATACCCTTGGTTGTCCTGTCTTGGAGCTCTGACCAGTGGGTTAGGCAAAAAGATCAGTATGAATCAAGTCCTTGTCCCAAGCCCAGACTAGAATTCACTGGGCTAGGGCTCCATACTTTTCCACAGGTTTGAAATTTTGAGGAGTATTGCTTGGCTTTTACATCTATTAGCTCTGGTTGGATCTCGGGGTCTCAGACAGAGGGTTAGATCTCTGTTAGCTCAGACAAAGGGTCCTGACCCTCAGACAACAGGTATGTGATAGGGGAGAGTGACTTTCTCTTGGCTTATTCTTCCCTCCTTGCTACAACTTCTTGCTTGGGTCTGTTCTCCTCTCAACCCAGTGACCCAGATGTTCATTGCCTACCTTTTTGGTTTTTTTTCTTGAAATTTGTTTCACTGTGTCTTCTTGTTGATTCTTTCACTTCTGTATTCATTTTGTAGGGATATTTTAATTTTGGTTTGGGAGAATTTTCATAGTGGCACAGAGCTGCTGATGATTACTCCACTACTTTGGCTCCAGCCCTGCTTAACAGTTTTCAAAGAATTTGCTATCCCATCTTATCTTTCCAACCCATGAGGAAGGTATGACCATTGTTATCACTCCCATTTTATTGAAAATAATAATTAATGTTTGAGAGGTAGTGCATTTCTTCAGGTCACACATTTTAAGAGGTAGAATGGAGAATAGAACTGATAATACCTGATCATAGAATCCTAGTATGTGAAATATTTAAAGTGGAAGAGATATTAGATATTATCAAACTTCTTCATTTTACAGATAAGAAAACTGAGGCCTAAAATGGGGAATTAACTTGCTCAAAGTGATGAAAGATAAGGGTTTGATTCCTAGCACTGCTACTTATTGTGCTCTTGGGAATGACATAAACCTTCTCTCGGGATATTTTCCTCATCTGTAAAATGAGAAGGTAGTTGTAGATGATCTCTAAACTCCCATCCCATGTTAAATTCTGTCATCCAATGAAATATACAGCACAGCTGTAGAAATGACAATGTAGACCATCTGATTACTCTTCCAATGTACTTTATAAAACATTATGCTGCCCATAATAACAGTTTAAATTAAATTCCAAATGGAACAAAGTTAAGGGCTCAGTATAATTTGTTTAATTCTTTTTCATGTTCATTTTTTTATTTTATATGTTTATTTTCCTACTGTATGATAGTATCGATAAAGAGGAGGTATCTAAATGTGGTGAACCATAGTGTAGGAAGAAAGGTTGTGCCTGAAAATAAATTATTAGAAATTATTGAAATAGTGAGGAGTTCACTAAAGTTAGAAAAATAGCAATTGATTTCAAGATGTGGCTGAGTCTTATATTGGCTTTGTGACTTTGAGCAATAAATTTGACATCCCTAAAACTCAATTCCTTCATATATAAGTTGGAAATAATACTTTTATCCTATCAATGAATCTATAAATCTATTCCATAGAGCTGAGGTGAATTACAGGTATAGCTAGGAAATCCGACACATGGGAAAAATTGAATGTGTTCTAGCTTATCTATTTCCACTGGAAAAAATGACATATATAATTGAATATATTATTCCAGATATTGATTGATGAATACCATTTACTATATACCAAGCACTGTCCTAAGTGCTTGATAGTTATCTCATCTGATACAACAACTTTGAGAGATAAGTGCTATTATTCCCCTCATTTTACAGATGAGGAAACTAAGACAAATAGAAATTAAGTAACTTGTCCAAGGACATGCAGCTAATAAACATCTGAGACTGGAAATGAACTAAGATCTTCTTCATTTCATTCCTGGCACTCTATCCTGTCTAATGAAATAGAACAAAACAGGACTGTAAGTCTTTTAGTCAACAAATATTTATTAGGTACCTATGATATACAAATCACGTACATTTTCCTGGAAGATATAACATGTCCACCATACAACTAAATGCATCATATAAAATAATAAAAAGCAGCTTGGAGAGGTGGTGATGGCAGTCATAATAGGATAATCAGGATAGTTCTTCTGACAGAGAAAGCTCTAGATATGATGATTCTAAAAGCTCAGGGTAGCCAAGAGGTGCAAGTGAAGAGCATGCCAGACATTAGAGTAAGTCTGTGCCAAGACTGGAGAATATTGGAGATGTAATGAGTAATAGCAAGTAGTGTGGTTTTTCTGGATCATTAAGAATATGGGAGAAAAAGACTAAAGCTGGTATTTTGAAAAAACAGATAAAATAGACAAAGTACTGGTCAATCTAATAAAAAAAAATAAAAGAAGAAAACCAAATTGACAGTATCAAAAATGAAAAGGGAGATTCCGGGTTAAGATGGCGGCAGAGTAAGAAGCAGCTCTTAACCTCTCCTGACCGAAACACACAAAACTCCTCAAGGAGACATAAAAACAAGTCCAGACGAAAGGAGGAACCCCACAACAGGGCACAGAGTGGAAGGTACGTGGAATCGAGGCATTTCCATGCTATAAAGGGGTGAAACAGCTCTCACTAAATCACGGGCTGAGCAACCACCCCACCCCCACCCCCTCCACACACAACACCTATAGCGCCAAAGCCAGCTGAAAAGAAATAGAGCAAGTTTGGGGCACCCATAGAGTCATTGGCAGCTCCAGGGCCTGTTCCTGAGAGCAGCAAGATTTAGGACCCCAATAAGCCAAAGAACGCACGCGAAATCTGAGCATGGGAGCAGAGAGTGGATGCAGGGCGCAGAGCGCAGGCTGAGAGCACAGGCACCTGCGGAGGAGTGGGTGGAGGCAGACACAGCCACTAGCAAAAGCTCTGAAACCCTGAGTGGGGAACCAATGCAGACGGGTATACGACTGTGGAAGCAGCACCCTAAGACTTGTAAAGAAACCTCTGCCAGAGGATCAAGCAAGGGGGTCCACCAGGGGGCTTGACCTTGGAAAAAACTAGAACTCAGACCTCAGGAGCCAAAAGACCGAGGACAGACCCTGAGCTCGAGGATAAACCTGAGAAGCTGCTGGGCTAATGATGGCTACCCAGTCTCAGGAAGTTCAGAAGAGAAAGATTAACAACAAGAAAAAGAAGTCTTTAACACTCGACAACTTTTACACAGAGAAAATCCAGACAACCGAGCAAACAGAGGAGGAGAACAAACAAGCATCCAGACCCTCCTCAAATAAGGAAAACTCCTAACAAGCTATGGAAGAGTTCAAAACTGAGATTTTGAGGAAAATGGAAGAGATATGGCAAGAAAATAACTGTTTAAAAGGTAGAATCTTATAAATGGAAAGTGAGGCTCAGAAGCCAAATGAACTGATAAGCAAATTGAACACCAGAAATGACCAGATTGAAAAGGAATACCAGAAGATTATGGCCGAAAACCAGAAGATCATATCCGGAAACCAAAAGATTATAGCTGAAAACCAATCCCTAAAGGCTAGAATTGAGCAATTAGAAGCTAATGATCTCTCAAGACAACAAGAACAAATAAAACAAAGTCAAAAGGGGCTTCCGGGTTAAGATGGCGGCAGAGTAAGAAGCAGCTCTTAACCTCTCCTGACCGAAACACACAAAACTCCTCAAGGGGACATAAAAACAAGTCCAGACGAACGGAGGAACCCCACAACAGGGCACAGCGTGGAAGGTACGTGGAATCGAGACATTTCCAAGCTACAAAGGGCTCTCATTCAATCGCGGGCTGAGCAACCGCCCCACCCCCACCCCCTCCACACTCATCTATAGCTCCGAACCCAGCTAAAAAGAAATAGGGCAAGTTTGGGGCACCCATCGAGTCATCAGCAGCTCCGGGACCTGTTCCTGAGAGCAGCAAGACTTAGGACCCCATTAAGTCAAAAAAAGCACGCGAAATCTGACTGCGCGCCGGAGCAGGACGCTGGGCGCAGAGAGTGCCGGCTGAGCAGAGGCGTGGGTGGAGGCAGAACTAAAGCCTAAGTGGGGAACCAGTGCAGACGGGTATACGACTGTGGAAGCAGTGCCCTGAGACTTGTAAAGAAACCTCCAGCAGAAGATCAAGCAAGAGGGCCCACCAGGGGGCTTGACCTTGGAAAAAACCAGAATTCAGACCTCAGGAGCCAATAGATTGGGAACAGACACTGAGCTGAGAAGCTGCTGGGCTAATGATGGCTACTCAGCATCAGCATCAGGAGGTTCAGAAGAGAAAGAATAATAACAAAAAGAAGAAGTCTTTAACACTCGACAGCTTTTACACAGAGAAAATCCAGACAACCGAGCAAACAGAGGAGGAGAACAAACAAGCATCCGGACCCTCCTCAAATAAGGAAAACTCCTCACAAGCTATGGAAGAGTTCAAAACTGAGATTCTGAGGAAAATGGAAGAGATCTGGCAAGAAAATAACAGTTTAAAAGGTAGAATCTTGCAACTGGAAAGTGAGGCTCAGAAATCAAATGAACTGATAAGCAAATTGAACAACAGAAATGACAAGATTGAAAAGGAAAACCAGTCCCTAAAGGCTAGAATCGAGCAATTAGAAGCTAATGATCTCTCAAGACAACAAGAACAAATAAAACAAAGTCAAAAGACTGAAAAAATAGAAGGAAATATGAAATATCTCAATGAGAGAGTGACAGACCAAGAAAACCGGTCTAGAAGAGACAATTTGAGAATAATTGGTCTTCCAGAAAAACCAGAAATTAATAAAAACCTGGACTCCGTACTAAAAGAAATTATTCAGCAAAATTGCCCTGAAGTCCTACAACAAGAGGGCAATATAGACATCGAAAGGATCCATAGAACACCCACCATATTCGACCCAGAGAAGAAATCGGTTAGAAATATGATTGCCAAATTCAAAAGCTTTCAAGCAAAAGAAAAAATCTTACAAGAAGCCAGAAAGAGACAATTCAAATATCAAGGAGCACCAATCAGGATCACACAGGATCTGGCAGCCTCCACACTAAAAGA
>NC_058134.1:113428890-113535610 GCF_016433145.1 Gracilinanus agilis | reverse complement strand
AACAAAAGATCAAGAATATCAAGGGAAATAATGAAAAAAAATGTGAAGGAAGGGGGCCTAGCAGTACCAGATATTACACTATACTATAAAGCAGCAGTCATCAAAACAATATGGTACTGGCTAAGAGATAGAGAGGAGGATCAATGGAATAGACTGGGGATAAATGACATCAGCAAGACAGTGTATGATAAACCCAAAGAGCCCAACTTTTGGGACATGAATCCACTATTTGACAAAAACTGCTGGGAAATTTGGAAAACAATATGGGAGAGATTAGGTCTAGATCAACATCTCACACCTTACACCAAGATAAATTCAGAATGGGTGAACGACTTGAATATAAAGAGGGAAACTATAAACATGTTAAGTGAACACAGAATAGTTTACTTGTCAGATCTCTGGGAAAGGAAAGACTTTAAAACCAAGCAAGAGTTAGAGAAAATTACAAAATGTAAATTAAATGGTTTTGATTATATTAAACTAAAAAGTTTCTGTACAAACAAAAACAATGTAGTCAAAAAAGAAGGGAAACAACAAATTGGGAAAAAATCTTTATAACGAAAAACTCTGACAGGGGTCTAATCACTCAAAGATACAAGGAGTTAAAGCAATTGTATAAAAAATCAAGCCATTCCCCAATTGATAAATGGGCAAGAGACATGAATAGGCAATTTTCAGGTAAAGAAATCAAAAGTATCAATAAGCACATGAGAAAGTGTTCCAAATCTCTAATAATCAGAGAAATGCAAATCAAAACAACTCTGAGGTATCACCTCACACCTAGCAGATTGGCTAAAATGAAAGAAGGGGAGAGTAATGAATGCTGGAGGGGATGTGGCAAAATTGGGACATTAATGCATTGCTGGTGGAGCTGTGAACTGATCCAGCCATTCTGGCTGGCAATTTGGAATCATGCTCAAAGGGCTATAAAAGAATGCCTGCCCTTTGACCCAGCCATACCATTGCTGGGTTTGTACCCCAAAGAGATCATAGATAAACAGACTTGTACGAAAATATTCATAGCTGCGCTTTTTGTGGTGGCAACAAATTGGAAAAGGAGGGTATGTCCTTCAATTGGGGAATGGCTGAACAAACTGTGGTATATGCGGGTGATGGAATACTATTGTGCTAAAAGGAATAATAAACTGGAGAAGTTCCAGGCGAACTGGAGAGACCTCTGGGAACTGATGCAGAGCAAAAGGAGCAGAGCCAGAAGAACTCTATACACAGAGACTGACATTCTGTCGTAAAATCGAATGTAATGGACCTCTGAACCAGCAGCAATGCAATGACCCAGGACAATTCTGAGGGATTTATGGTAAAGATGCTGCCCACATTCAGAGGAGGGACTGCAGGAGAGGAAACATATAGGAAAAACAACTGCTTGAACGCATGGGTTGGGGTGGACATGATTGGTGATGTGGACTCGAAACTACCACACCAATGCAACTACCAACAATTTGGAAATTGGTCTTGATCAAGGACACATGACAAAACTAGTGGAAATGTGCATGGGTAGGGGGGGCGCAGGGGGAGGTTGAAGGGGAAAGGAGGAGCATGAATCATGTAACCATGTTAAAAATGAATATTAATAAATGTAAAAAAAAACAAAGTCAAAAGACTGAAAAAATAGAAGGAAACATGAAATATCTCAATGAGAGAGTGACAGACCAAGAAAACCGGTCTAGAAGAGACAATTTGAGAATAATTGGTCTTCAAGAAAAACCAGAAATTAATAGAAACCTGGACTCCATACTAACAGAAATAATTCAGCAAAATTATCCTGAAGTCCTACAACAAGAGGGCAATATAGACATTGAAAGGATTCATAGAATACCCGCGAATATTCGATCCAGAAAAGAAAACACCCAGAAATATAATTGCCAAATTCAAGAGTTTCCAAGCAAAAGAAAAAATCTTACAAGAAGCCAGAAAGAGACAATTCAAATATCAAGGAGCACCAATCAGGATCACACAGGATCTGGCAGCCTCCACACTAAAAGATCTCAAAGCTTGGAATACGATATTCAGAAAGGCAAGAGAGCTGGGCCTGCAACCACGGATCAACTACCCATCAAAATTGACTATATATTTCCAGGGGAAAGTATGGGCATTCAACAAAATTGAAGAATTCCAAGTATTTGCACAGAAAAGACCAGGGCTTTGGTTTGATATCCAACCACAAAAATTGAGAGAAACATGAAAAGATAAATAAGATAGAGAGGGGAAAGAAAGAAAACTTATAATTTTTAAATTTGCCTTTTTAAGGGCCTCAGTGAGATCTAATTATCTGTATTCCTATGTAGAGAAATGTTATGTATAATTCTCTGTAGTGAACTCTATTCACTATTATAGTAATCAGAAGAATAATTCACAGGGTGAGGGTGGAACACTAAATAATCTAAGATGACATGGGGGGTGGGAAAGAGGGGATGAATAGCAGGGGACACCAAGAGAAACTTGAGTGAATAAGAAAATAAAATATTCTATTACACACAAAGAGGGCATGGGAGGGAGAGGGGACAAATACTATTATAAGAAGGAGAGGAAGAGAGCATAAAAAGGTAATAATCAATTCTTACTCTCAGTGTAATCAACCCGGAGAGAGAAGAGTAGCTATACTATCCATTGGGACATAAAACTCTTATCTAACCCTTCTGAGAAAGTCAGAAGGGATAAACTAAGGGGAGCAGGGGAGTGGGGAGGTCAAAAAAGGGAGGGGAGAATAAAAGGGAAGGAATTCAGAAGGCCTTTAAAAACAAAAAGAGGGGGAAAAATAAAGGAGGGGGTAGAAAGGGAAGTTAATCAAGGGAGGTGATAAAGGATAGCAGCTCAATAGCCAACCACTGGTTTAAAAGGAAAAAGTATAATGAAAAAGGGGGTAGGAATAGGGGAGGATTCGAAAATGTCAGCAAATGCACAACTGATGATTATAACTCTGAATGTGAATGGGATGAACTCTCTCATAAAACAGAAGCAAATAGCAGAGTGGATTAGAAACCAAAATCCTACCATATGTTGTCTACAAGAAACACATATGAGGCGTTTGGACATACACAAGTTTAAAGTTCAGGGTTTGAGCAAAATCTTTTGGGCTTCAAATGAGAAAAAGAAGGCAGGAGTGGCTATTATGATTTCTGACAAAGCCAAAGTAAAAATAGATATGATTAAAAAAGACAGGGAAGGTCATTACATCCTGATTAAAGGCAGTATAAACAATGAGGAAATAACACTGCTCAATATGTATGCACCAAGTGGCATAGCACCCAAATTCATAAAGGAGAAATTGGAAGAGCTCAAGAAGGAAATAGATAGTAAAACCATACTAATGGGAGATCTAAATATTCCTCTGTCAGATCTAGATAAATCAAACTGAAAAATAAATAAGAAAGAGGTAAAACAGGTGAATGAAGTCCTAGAAAAATTAGATTTAATTGATATGTGGAGAAAAATAAATAGGGACAAAAGGGAATACACCTTCTTTTCAGCTGCACATGGCACATTCACAAAGATTGACCATGTTATAGGGCATAGAATCATTGCAAACAAATGCAAAAGAGCAGAAATAATAAATGTAAACTTCTCAGATCATAATGCAATAAAAATAATAATTAGTGAGGGCACTTGGACAGGAAAATCAAAAACTAATTGGAAATTAAATAATATGATTCTTCAGAACCAATTGGTCAAAGAAGGAATCATAGAAACAATCAACAATTTCATTGAAGAAAATGACAATGATGAGACATCCTACCAAAATCTGTGGGATGCGGCCAAGGCAGTACTCAGGGGGAAATTTATATCCTTGAGTGCATATATTAACAAATTAAGGAGGGCAGAGATCAATGAATTGGGCATGCAACTCAAAAAATTAGAAAGCGAGCAAATTAATAATCCCCAGATGAAAACTAAATTAAAAATACTAAAAACCAAGGGAGAAATTAATAAAACTGAAAGTAAAAGAACTATTGAATTAATAAATAAGACTAGAACCTGGTACTTTGAAAAAACAGATAAAATAGACAAAGTACTGGTCAATCTAATAAAAAAAAGGAAAGAAGAAAACCAAATTGATAGTATCAAAGATGAAAAGGGAGACCTCACCTCTAATGAAGGGGAAATTAAGGCAGTCATTAAAAACCATTTTGTCCAATTATATGGCAATAAATATAACAATTTAGGAGATATGGACGAATATTTACAAAAATATAAACTGCCTAGATTAACAGCAGAAGAAATAGAATACCTAAATAATCCCATATCAGAAAAAGAAATTGAACAAGCCATCAAAGAATTCCCTAAGAAAAAATTGCCAGGGCCTGATGGATTCACAAGTGAATTCTATCAGACATTCAAAGAGCAACTAATCCCAATACTATGCAAATTATTTGATATGATAAGCAAAGAAGGAGTCCTACCAAATTCCTTTCATGACACAAATATGGTATTGATTCCAAAGCCAGGGAGATCAAAAACAGAGAAAGAAAACTGTAGGAGTTCCAGGCAAACTGGAGAGACCTCTGGGAACAGATGCAGAGCAAAAGGAGCAGAGCCCGAAGAACATTGTACACAGAGACTGATATACTGTGGTAAAATTTAATGTAATGGACCTCTGTACCAGCAGCAATACAATGACTCAGGGCAATTCTGAGGGATTTATGGTAAAGAATGCTACCCACATTCAGAGGAAGGACTGCAGGAGAGGAAACATATAAGAAAGACAACTGTTTGAATGCATGGGTCAGGGTGGACATGATTGAGGGTGTGGACTCGAAACTACCACACCAATACAACTACCAATAATTTGGAAATAGGTCTTGATCAAGGACACATGACAAAACTAGTGGAAATGTGCATCGGCCATGGGTGGGTGGAGTGAGGGTGGGCAAAGGGGAAAGGAGGAGCATGAATCATGTAACCATTGTCAAAAATGAATATTAATAAATGTTTGAAAAAAAATGAAAAGGGAGACCTCACCTCTAATGAAGAGGAAATTAAGGCAATCATTAAAAACTATTTTACCCAATTATATGGCAATAAATATAGCAATCTAGGTGATATGGATGAATATTTACAAAAATATTAATTGCCTAGATTAACAGTAGAAGAAATAGAATACCTAAATAATCCCATATCAGAAAAAGAAATTGAACAAGCCATCACAGAACTCCCTAAGAAAAAATTGCTAGGGCCTGATGGATTCACAAGTGAATTCTATCAAACCTTCAAGAAAAACTAATCACAATACTATAAAAATTATTTGATATAATAAGCAAAGAAGGAGTCCTACCAAATTCCTTTTATGACACAAATATTGTTACTGATTCCAAAGCCAGGGAGATCAAAAACAGAGAAAGAAAACTACAGACCAATCTCCCTAATGAACATATATGCAAAAATTTTAAATAGAATACTAGCAAAGAGACTCCAGCAAGTGATGAAGAGGAGTATCCACCATGATCAGGTGGGATTTATACCAGGAATGCAAGGTTGGTTCAACATTAGGAAAACCATCCACATAATTGACCATATCAACAATCTAACAAACAAAAATCACATAATTATCTCAATAGATGCTGAAAAAGCCTTTGACAAAATACAGCACCCATTCCTATTGAAAACCCTGGAAAGTATAGGAAGAGAAGGTCCTTTCCTAAAAATAATAAACAATATATACTTAAAACCATCAACAAGCATCATATATAATGGGGATAAATTAGAAGCCTTCCCATAAGATCAGGAGTGAAACAAGGATGCCCTTTATCACCTCTATTATTTAACATTGTACTAGAAACACTAATAGTAGCAATTAGAGAAGAAAAAGAAATTGAAGGTATCAAAACAAGCAATGAGGAGACCAAGCTATCAGTCTTTGCAAATGATATATTGGTCTACTTAAAAAATCCTAGAGAATCAACTAAGAAGCTTGTAGAAATAATCAACAACTTTAGCAAAGTTGCAGGATACAAAATAAATGCACATAAATCATCAGCATTTCTATACATTTCCAACACACTAGAGCAGCAAGAATTAGAAAGAGAAACACCATTTAAAAACAACCTAGAAAATATAAAATACTTAGGAATCTATCTACCAAAACAAACACAGGAATTATGCAAAACAACTAGAAAACACTTTCCAAACAATTAAAACTAGATCTAAACAATTGGAAAAACATTGATTGTTCATGGGTAGGACAAGCTAACATAATAAAAATGACCATTCTACCGAAATTAATTCACCTATTTAGTGCCATACCTATCAAACTGCCAAAAAACTTTTTTAGTGAATTAGGAAAAACTATAACAAAGCTCATTAGGAATAACAAAAGATCAAGAATATCAAGGGAAATAATGAAAAAAATGTGAAAGAAGGGGACCTAGAAGTACCAGATATTAAACTGTACTATATAGGAGCAGTCATCAAAATGGTATGGTTCTGATTAAGAGACAGAAGGAGAATCAATGGAATAGACTTGGGGTAAGTGACATCAGCAAGACTGTTTATGATAAATCCAAAGAGCCCATGTTCTGGGACAAAAATCCAGTATTTGACAAAAACTGCTGGGAAATTTGGAAAACAATATGGGAGGAATTAGGTTTAGATCAACATCTCACACCCTACTCCAGGATAAATTCAGAATGGCTGAATTACTTGAATATAAAGAGGGAAACTATAATTAAATTAAGTGAACACAGAATAGTCTATCTGTCAGATCTCTGGGAAAGGAAAGATTTTAAAACCAAGCAAGAGTTAGAGAAAATTACAAAATGTAAAATAAATGATTTTAATTATATTAAATTAAAAAGCTTTTGTATAAACAAAAACAATGCAAACCAAATCAGAAGGGAAACAACAAATTGGGGAAAAAACTTTATAACAAAAGACAGTGGTCTAATTACTCAAATATACTAGGAGGTAAATCAATTGTATGAAAAAATCAAGCCATTCCCCAATCGATAAATGGGCAAGGGACATGAATAGGCAATTTTCAGATAAAGAAATCAAAATTATCAATAAGCACATGAGAAAGTGTTCTAAATCTCTAATAATTAGAGAAATACAAATCAAAACAACTCTGAGGTATCACCTCACATCTAGCAGATTGGCTAAAATGAAAGTAGGGGAGAGTAATGAATGCTGGAGGGGATGTGGCAAAACTGGGACACATTAATGCATTGCTGGTAGAGTTGTCAACTGATCCAACCATTCTGGATGGCAATTTGGAACTATGCTCAAAGGGCTATAAAAGAGTAGCTGCCCTTTGATCCAGCCATACCATTGTTGGGTTTGTACCCCAAAGAGATCATAGATAAACATACTTGTACAAAAGTATTTATAGCCATGCTTTTTGTGGTGGCAAAAAACTGGAAAACAAGGGTATGCCCTTCAATTGGGGAATGGCTGAACAAATTGTGGTATATGCTGGTAATGGAATACTATTGTGCTCAAAGGAATAATAAACTGGAGGAATTCCATGTGAACTGAAAAGACCTCCAGGAACTGATGCAGAGCAAAGGGAGCAGAGCCAGAAGAACATTGTACACAGAGACTGATATACTATGGTAAAATTGAATGTAATGGACCTCTGTACCAGCAGCAATGCAATGACCCAGGATAATTCTGAGGGATTTATGGAAAAGAACACTACCCACATTCAGAGGAAGAACTGCAGGCGTGGAAACACAGAAGAAAAGCAACTGCTTGAACAGATGGGTTGAGGCGGACATGACTGGGGATATAGACTCAAAACTACCACACCAGTGCAACTATCAACAATTTGGAAATTGTTCTTGATCAATGACATTTTAAAACCACTGGAAATGCACGTTGGCTATGGGAGAGGGAGGTCGAAGAGTGAAGCGGAAAGTAAGAGCATGAATCATGTAACCATGTTAACTTTCCTAAAAAAATAAAAATTATTAAATGTTAAAAAAATAATATTGGAGAAAAAGGAGAGGGTAATGTGTAATGGCCTGGAAAGATAGGTAGTAGTCTAGCTCTATATTTCTTTAAAGGCCAAATAGAGGAGCTTGTAATTAATCACAAAGGCAATAAGCTAACATGGAGGCTTCTTCAGTGGGGACATGACATGATCAGGCCTATGTTTTAGCAGCTCTGTGCAGGATTGTTTGAATAAGGTAGAGATTGGAGGCAGTAGACCCATTAGGAGGTTATTATAATAGGGAAAGATGAAAAGGACTTAAAATGGTTATCATGTAAGAAGAGCTGAGGTGATAGTTATAAGAGTTTTTATAGAGATAACCAACAAGATTAAGCAACTGGGTGAATATGATGAAAAACAGTGAATAGTAATAATAATGAATATTAGCTGGTCTATATTTCACATAATGCTTTAAGGTATGTAAAGTACTTTTAAAAATAATATCTCCTTTGATTCTCACATTAACCTTGAGAGGTAGGTGCTATTTTTATCCTCATTTTATAGCTGAGGAAACTGAGACAAACAGTGGTTAAATGGCTTGTTGCCTGGGGTAATACAACTGGTAAATATCCAGTTTAATCTGAACCAATATCTTCCTGAATCTGTCACTCTAGCCACTAATCTACCTAATAGAAGAGTCAAAAATAAGTCCAAGTTTGAAAAACTGAGTGATAGATAGTGATATCCAAAACAAAAACAGGGAAATTATAGAGGGGAGTGGAAATAATAGGCTTTATTTTTGGACATGTTGAACTGTATATGCCTATGAGACATATAGGTGGCTATGCCCAATCAGGCAATGGAAAGTACCTGTCTAAGGAGGCAAGTAGCTGGCTCAGTGGAGAAAGAGTCAGGCCTAGATATGGGAAATCCTGGGTTCAAATCTGGAGGTTCAAAGCTGGGTGGCCTTGGGCAAATCACTTAATCCTATTGCCTAGCCCTTATGGCTCTCTGCTTTGGAACCAAGAAACAGTATTTATTTTGTGATTGAATGCTCTAGACATGTAGTTATTCTTTTTAAACCCCTACCTTCCATCTTCCAGTATAACAGTGGATTTCATAAAAAAAAATAATCCCTTGGGAGTAATAGTGAAACTATTTCCTATTTTCATGAATTAGGTTTTTTCCCTTTTTGAACATTTTTAATGGCAGGACTTGAGGAATATTCTTGAGGTGTTTTCTTAACTTTTAGTGATGCACCATTAAAAAAATACCTCACTATAAAAATGCCTTGAAAAAAGGCCTGTTATACAAGGAAAGGAAACTTAGAAAAGATGTCCTGAATTCCTCCTTTCTGTGAAAGGAAGATACAAGTTAATTGCAGTGCTTGGGCATCTCCATATAATATTATGTTTAAAATCTGAGCAAAGAATATATTCCATTATTTAATTATTTAGATTGTGTTGGTAGAGGTGCATTTTCTCTTTGACTTCCCTAGTGTGCTATACTTGAATTTGCTTGATGAACCAAATATCTATCCTACATTCATTTGAATAATATTTTAATCATTTTTTTCTTATCTGTGAAAAGGAGATGATCCCTTTATATTTAGAATAAAAGCAGGATATATTTCTACAGTGAAGGGAAAGACAATGAGCTATACTCCTGAGCTGCAATTAATGCCTCAGTTAATCTTCAGGCATAATTGAGGGGTAGCTTATGTGCATAGTACCTGAAGGATGTTATCTTACTTATTAATCTGCTCCAGTTTTTATTTTTTACTTACTCCTCATTCCTGTTACTATACTTTGGTAACCTTACAAACATAATTTGCATGCCCTTCATAATAGGTTAATGGAGATTAGATTTTGCTGTATGATCTTGGGGCGATACTTTATCATTTGTAGTTCTCAGGTTCCTCATCTGTAAAATATTAGAGTAGAAAGCAAAATGGACTTGGAGTAAGGAAACTGGTGTTTGAATATATACTAGCCATATTATTATTATTATTATTATTATTATTATTATTATTATTATTATTATTATTATTATTATTAAGTCACTAAACCTCTCTGAGCCTAAACTTAATTTTATATTGTTGACTTGGGAAAAGTGTAGTCTAAATTTAAAATGCTATGTAAGATGGGTTATCATTAAAACCCTCAGTACCAAAATTCTGTTATCTTTTATTCAAATTCCTATAAGTAATTAATAGTCATATTTTATTTGATTTTAAATTTATGTAGTGAGAAGCAATGTGTAAGAGGCAATGGAGAAAAAGCTAGCATCAGACTCAGTAAAATCTAGGTTCTGACTCGCATTGTTTGTGTGACATTAAGTCAATTATTAACCCTCTCAACATCCCCAAGAAAAATCTTTAAGACTAAAAATTACACACCAAAATAACTCTGAGCTATCCTATCATGCCTATCAGACTGACTGAAATGACAAATGTTGGAGGGCATGTGGAGAAGTGGGGACACATACATTATTGGTGAAACTGCAAAGTGATCTGACCATTTTAGATAAAAATCTAGAATTTAGCCCAAAGAGTTATAAAACTGTGTATACCTTTTGACTCAGCAAGATCATTATTAGGTTTATTTCCTAAAGGGATCAGGGAAAAAAGGAAAAAAAAACTATGTATTCCAAAATACTCCTTTCTCTGTGGTGACAAAGAAATGAAAATTAATGGGATGCCCATCAATTCAAGAATGACTAAACAAGTTGTGGCAGATGGTTGTGATATAACTTTACTTTAAGAAATGATGAGTAGGTTAATTTATTTTTTTGAGCGAGTTAATTTTAGAAAAATATGGAAAGATGAATATGAAATTATGAAATGAGCAAAGCCAACAGAACATTAAATATAGCAACTGAAATATTGTTATAAGAATGACTTGTGTATGTCTACCTCCAGAAGGAAAAAAAACTGATAAACAGAAACAAGAAATATATAATTTTATATATGCATATATATTTTTGTCCATGATGATGCATTCTGTAGTATGGAGAAGGGAGAGAGAATGGGAGATACCTAGGGATTTTAGTGTAACAAATAAACAATTTTTAAAAGTTATAGAGAAGCTCCCAATCTGGCTGGGTGTAAAGAATTTCTTTTTTCAAGTTATTTATTTAATAGAATTTATTCCCATGTACCTCAACTCCTCCTTCCACTCCCCACTCTATAAAAGGGTCCCCTGAGAAGAAGATATGCATGTATAGGTTGTCTTTTGTATTTCTATTTTTCAGTTCATTCTCTAGAGGTGGAAATTCACAAGTTAGTCTTCAAATATTAATTCTATAGTGATATATAATGTTCTCTTAGTTCTACTCATTTCATTTTTGATTAATTCATATAGAACTTTCCAAATCATTTTTATTAACCTGCTCATCCTTTCTTACAGTGCAATAATATTCTACCAAAACAACATATTGCTATTTGTAAAGCCTTTCTTCAAATGATGGACATCCCCTCAAATTCCAGTTTTTTTGTTTGTTTTTTTGCCATCAGTGCTGCTATAACCATATTGAAAGAAATAGGTTCTTTCCCTTCCCTGATCTCCTTGGGAAACAGACCCAATATTGCTGGGTTTGAGGGTATATAGTTTTATAACTCTCTGGGCATAATTTCAAATTCCAAATGATTACAAAATCATTAGATCCTTTCACAGTTCTACTAACAGTGTATTAGTGTGCCCATTTTTTCACTCATCTTCCAACATTTGTCATTTTGCCTCTTTGTCATTTTAACCAATATGATAGGTATGAGATGATACCTCAGAATTCTTTTGACTTGTGTTTCTCTGATCAGCAGTGATTTAGAGGATACTGGAGACCAGTGAAATCATAGGTCTATTCTAAAGTACTAAATGTTTTCATTACATTTAATATTGAAGAACTAGAGAATGTTAGTCTATAACTTTTCTGATGATTTTGTCTCAGGACTCATTTTTAAGCTATCATTACACCTGACACTACTGATTCTTCCATCCTCCTTTAAACTATTTTCTCTTTGAGTTATCATAAGTCTGCTTTCTTCTGGTTTTCCTTCCACCTTTTTGACTACTCACTTTCTTTTGCTGGCTCATTAGCCATATCTTGCTACCTTTCTAGTTCCCCGAGACTTTTTCCTGAATCTTCTTTTTCTCTCATTTTTCTTTTTGTGATGAAGGTATATAAGTATCATTTCTTTAAATAACAGAGACTACAGATTTTGATTCAGTCTCAATAATAAGTTTTAGTTTCAGGCTATTGAATATTTTGACCTGGGTAGCCTGTACGTACCTTAAGCTAAACATGTCCACTCTTGACAAACCTGTTAGATTTGCTTATGGTTAATCTAAAGATAGAGTAAGGAGTGAGTGGGAAAAGACTGTTCAATCTAAGATCCTTAGGGTCCATGAAAAGATGAATAGTAACATAGATAGACAAAAGGAACAAGAGTATTGAAAAGTTTGGATAGTTCATTTTTGAGCAATGGGATCAAACACTGGCTTATTGATTGAAACTGGATTACATATATTGGAGGAGTTACCTGAGGACTCCTTGTAAGTCTAATTTGATGCCCTATCAAGATAGGGGACCATATTGCTGTTCCAATGGATGAATACAGTATTCTCTCCATTTGAATATGAAGACAACATCTGAAAGTCACGTGTTTGAAAAAAAAGAGTTTGGGACTTCTTGATCAGCTAAATAATACCAATCAATTTAACAAACTATTTTACTCAACGACTTCAGATGCCCTAGATATGGAATCCTAAAATATGTTTTTCCTATTTAGAAGTTGTCAATTCCTGCTTGTATTATTCTCTGGATTGAGTAGATATGCTTCTGAAGTTAGAACATAGGATGACCTCTTTGATAATTCATAGATGGGACAAGTAGTCCCATTCTGAGTAGGTCACCCTAAAACAAAAGTTCTTGATCTGGAGTCCAAAAGTAATGACCCATTGATAGATATATTAGGGACTCCATGAACTTGAAAGGGAAAATGTTACATTTTTAGTTTTATACTGCTAACTAAAATTTAGTATCTCTTCCAATTATTTAAAAATAACATCCTGAGAATGGTATCACAGATATTTTTTTTTCTTTTTTTAACCCTTAATTTCTGCCTATTGGCTCCTAGGCAGAAGAGTGGTAAGGGTAGGCAATGGGGGTCAAGTGACTTGCCCAGGGTCACACAGATGGGAAGTGTCTGAGACCATATTTGAACCTAGGACCTTCTGTCTCTAGGCCTGACTCCCAATTCATTGAGCTACCCAGCTGCCCTGGGTATCACAGGTTTTACCAAACTATCAAAGGAATCCAAGAGAAAAACAAAATTTAAGAGCATTTGTTTTCAAGGATAGAGCAACAGGGCTTCTCAAGATTTATGAATCCAGTTCAATGAGGACAAATGTTGAGTTCACCAACAGGAATTTTACTTGTAACTAAAGGAAGTAAACAAAAACAAAACAAATTTACAAAGTACCCAAGTTGGTGTGTTTTAGAACAAAGGACTCTAACCTTAATGAAGTGAGTATATTATGGTCTAGTCTATACCAACCAGAAGACATATATTGGGAATCTGGTACAAAGAATGCACTATTTGCCCCCTGGCTGATGCAATGTTCCCATATGAAAAGATGTGTACTTCAGGTCCCCAATATTCTAAAGATAACTTTAAATTAAAGGTAGGTAACCAACTCAGCTTCTAAGGCAAACAATTCAAGTTCCCAAAAAACTGTCCTCTAGGCCTTAGCCTCCATTTATGACCAACCCTGTGTTCACCTCTAATTCCTTTCTGGTTCTTTCTATTTTAAAAATGGGATCTCATTTCATCACTTTCATGAAGATCCTAAGGCCAGTAATGTTGGTAGTCATTAATTATCTTCATTGGCAAAGCCTGGCCTTTAACAAGAATGAGATCAGCTGGGTCAAATAAAATTTTCACAATTGTCTCAGCCCTGGAATTTACTTCACTCACATTCTTGAATTCAGAGTGATGACTTTCACACCTAGTAAACATCCCTTCCAATGCCCTACTTAACAATTTTACTAGTGCATAAAAATCACATTCAGGAAAAAAACATATATTTCTACAAAGTAAATAAAGTATCATGAAATGGATTCATCCACCTATAGGTGACAGTTTGACAGAATAAGTTTTCAGAAAAAGACAAAGTAATGAGAGAATTATTGTTTGTCATTAGTTTCTTTAAAAAAACCTTATCTTCCACTTTAGAATCAATACTATGTATTGGTTCCAAGGCAGAAGAATGGTAAGGGCTAGACAATGTGGTTTAAGATACTTGCCCAGGGTCACACAGCTAGGAAGTGTCTGAGACCAAATTTGAACCCAGGACCTCCCATATCTAGGCCTGGCTCTCAATCCACTGATCTACCTAAATTGCCTCCTTGTCATTAGTTTCAAAAAGGACCAATGACATCATGATATGATGTCTTGACTTGATTTTGAACTTTATTTAAGTAAGTTAGTCTGGCATGGAGTCAAGTCATCAGCCTTGGTCTCAGGGATGGAATAGAAGACTGAGAGATTTTCCTTCATGAATGGTCATGATTAAAGTAGCATGAATAGGAAGAAACAGCAAAAGAAACATAAAAAGTGATAGTAAAATCTATAAGAACATTCTGGAGGGTAATTTGGAATTATGCCCAAAGGGCTTTAATTGAATGCTTGCCTTTTGATCCAGCCATACCACTACTTGGTTTGTATCCCATAAGGGAAAATACTTGTACAAAAATATTTATAGCCACGCTCTTTGTGGTGGCAAAAAAAAATGTAAAATGAGGCAGTGTCCATAGATTGGTAAATGGCTGAATAAAGTGTTGTATTTGATGGTTATGGAATACTGTTGTGCTGAAAGGAATGATGAACTAGAGGAATTTCATGTGAACTGGAAAGATTTCAAGGAATTGATGCAGAGTGAAAGGAGCAGAACCAGGAGAACATCATACACAGAGAGTGATATACTGTGGTAAAGTCAAATGTTATGGACTTCTGTACTAGCAGCAATGCAATGATCCAGGACAATCCAGTGGAACTTATGAGAAAGAATGCTATCCACATCCACAGAAAGAACTTTGGGAACAGATATGCAGAAGAAAACATATGATCAGTCATGTAGTTTGGTGGGGATATGATTAGGGTTTTGATGTTAAAAGATTGCTTTACTGCAAATATGAATAACATGGAAATAGGTTTTGAATCGTGGACTTGCTTCTCAGCTCTGGGAAGGGAAAGGGAAGAGGGGTGGGAAAAATCACAAATCATGGAACCATGGAAAAATATTCTAAATTTTAAAAAACCTATCAGAACAGCATCATGAGGTGGAGTATAATGAAACTAAGTATGGAAGAAATTTCTAGAAATAAGAGATAGACAGTGGGTGTTAGATACCACAGAAAAGTCAAAGAAAATGAAGTCGAGCCAGGGCATCAAACTTTGCCATTATTATTACCAATAATATTAGAAACCATAGTTATACAAGAATAATGAGGCGAGAAAAGAGACTAATGGAGTTAAGAGCAAATGTGTTTGAAAAATAAAAGAATTGAGTACAGGCCTCACATTTAAGGAATTTGTCAGTGATATAAAAAGATGAAATTAGAATTCTAGTTTAAAGATCAAGTGAAGGTTTGTTTGCAGTTTTAGAGTCTTATTTGATTTAATTCTTCCCACTCCCACCCCACCTAAGAGAGACAGACATATTCACATTTGGAGGCTGAAAAAAAAAACAAGGAGAGATTACCATGTGTTGGAGGAGGGATGAGTGAGTAGAAAAGAAAGTGAAGAAAAAGGGCATGATAATGATGAAGATGATAACAATGATGACAATGATGAGTCAAGTCAACAACCATTTACTTAATACTGATAATATGCAAGGCACCTTAAAGTGAACTGGAAAAGGAAATGAAAAAAGACAGCATCTTTGACAAGAAAATACCAAATGAGGTCATGGGGAGTCAGACATGACTGAAATGACTGAAAAAGTATATATCTTGTTCATTATGACAATACAAAAGAAATGAATAAATTGAGGAGCTAAGAGTCTAGGATACTTGAGCAAGTATTGATATGAATATTGAAGTTCTCTAACATAAGGGGAACAGTTAGGGTGGAGAGAAAGACTGAGGCAGTCACTGACATATTGAGGAGGATTGTCAGATAACAGATACCAGAATCTTTTTTATGTTGTAAGTATGGATTGAATGGATTTCAAAGGAGTAAGATTATTAAATGGTAGTGGTAGAGGGAAAGACTAGAAGTAGAAGTGAGGAGCAAGGCATATTTAGCTCATTTTCTATGAACAGTGAGTTGAAGGAGTTTGATTAAAAGTAAATCTAGTTTTTGAACAGATAGACAGGGAAACTGTTATTGGAAAGGAGCCAGATGCAGAGAATGCATAATGGGAGAAGTAGGAAAAAAAAGTTTTAAGATGAAGGTAGGTGATAACTTATTTATTCCCTTCTCCTTTTTCCAATTCCATTGGCCCAAAGCTAATATTTATTGTTCCTCTTTTCTTCTTTCACAAATCTCTCAGCTTGGAAAGAGTAAGGGCTGGACTTTAACAAAGGAAAAATCTTTCATTTAAGGAAAACATTAGAGAAATTCATGTAATTAGTTTGTACTTTAAGAAGAAGGACATATTTAAATTTAAAGACAGTATTATATAAGCTAATTATAAAATAAAGATTACCCATTAGGAAAATATTGAAATTAATAATGTATTATTTATTATGTATTTACTATCAGCTATTTATCTGTATATAGTGGGCTCTTAATAAATATTTATTGATTTCACTGCTTATACTTATGTGGTAGAAAAAAAGATGAGGAAAGATGAAGGATAGACCAGATAGAAGAAAAGTTCATTCATCTCACTTTTTCTCTACCCCTTTAAAAATTATTTTAATGGTTTCCTTAATAATGAGTTGATTTTCACATCTGTAAAATGGAATGAGTGCTACTCTCTAAATCAGTGATGGGCAAACTTTTTGAAGAGGGGGCCAAAGGAAAGGAAATGTTCATCTGTCAGTCTGTTTCTAAGGCAACTCTTTCGAACTTTCATTGTATTGTATCCTACTCATTGTATTTGTCAGATTAGGAATAATTTTTCACAGCTGGATAGAACATTTCAGGGAACCCCACCACCACCACCACCCCTCCATTTTGCCCATGGGCCGTAGTTTGCCAATCACTGCTCTAAATCACAGGGAATTATTAAATGTTCATTCCTTCAAAGTGTGATCTTTTAAGGAAAAGTCAGTAAAGACATGGATGGCTGAGTCAATATAATGTAAATGACAAATCTAACCTAAGTTTATTAACTTATTCATCATCATATTAATCAAAATGCCAAGGAATTATTTTATATATATGGTAAAAATAATGACAAAATTAATCCAGAAGAACAAAAAGAAAAATTAAGGAAATCAATGAAAAAAATATGAAGGAAGTACTCTAACAGTTCCAAATTTCAAGCTATATTGTAAATCAGTAATCATGAAAGCAATCTGGTATTCACTAAGAAATAGAGTGATATATCAGTGGGACAAGATTGGGTAAAAATGCACATTAGTAAACAATCATATTAAGTTAGTGTTTGATTAACCCAAAGACCTAACCTTTGGTGGTACAAATCTACCATTTGACAAAATTTCTGGGAAAGCTGAGAAAATAATTTTTCAGATATTAGTCATAGATCCACATCTCACATCATATACCAAAATAAGGTCAATGTGGATAAATGATTTAGACATAAAGGGTGATGTCATAAGTAAATAGGGGAGCATAGAAAAATGTACCTATAAGACCTATGGATTAGGGAATAGTTTATGACTAAACAAGAGATAGAAAGTACCATGGGAACTAAAATGGATACTTTTGATTATATGAAATAAAAACTAATGCAGCCAAAAATAGAAAGAAAGAAGGAAATGGGGAAAATTATAAAAAAATTTCTAAGATATAATCTCTCAAATGTACAGATAATGGAGTCAAATTTATAGACATGAATGTTCCTCAATTGACAAATTATAAAAATATATAAACAGACAGCTTTCAGAAGATGAAAACCAATGCTATTAGAGAAATGCAAATTAAAATAATTCTGAGATACCATCAAATTGGTTAACTTAAAAGAAAAGAAAAATGACACATGGGGAGAGAATTTGGAAAAATTGGAAGCATTATTCATTGGTGGTAGAGTTGGGAACTAGTGCCACCATACTTGGCAAACATTTGGAACTATATCTGAAATGCTATAAAACTATGCATATCCTTTGATCCACTATTATACTAGTAGGCCTGTGGGCCAAAGAAATTGAAGAAAAGGATAAAAGGTTCAATTTTCACAAAAAAACATAAGCAGCTTCTTTGTATTGAAAAAAGAATTGGAAATTGAAGGAATGAACATCAGTGAAGTATGCCCAAACAAGTTGGGGATTATGATTGTTTTGGAATACAACTGTGGAATTACAAATAATGAGGGGGATGGTTTCAGAAAAAACATGAGAAGTCTTGTATGAACTGACAGAAAGTGAAGTAAGCAGAACTAGGAGAACATTATACAAAGTAACAATACTGTAACAGTGATCATTTATAAAATATTTTATTATGATGATCAAAGAAGACAATGACCCAAGATAATTCCAAACAATCCATGATGAAAAATTCTATCCACCTCCGCAAAAAGAATTGACAAACCCTGAGTGAAGATTGAAGTTTACTTTTTCACTTTTTTATTTTTCTTGGGTTTGTGTGTGCTTTGCAACATGGTTAACATAGAAATATGTTTTTCATTACTTGACATGTATAAACGATATCATATTGCTTGCTTTCTCAAAGGGTAGAATTCAGGCAGACAGGAAAGATAGAATTTAGAATTCTAAATTTTAAAAATAAATGTTAAAAATTTAAACATAATTGGGAACTATTTAAAGAAGTAAATAAAAAAATTTAAAGGATTAAGATTGAAATTATGACTGACCATATCAAAATTTTTGAGAACTCCAACTTGTATATAAAATTATAAGGATAATTTTAAAAATAGTTTATTTGAACTATAGGAGTCTAATATAAGGCCTATGAAATAGAATTCTAATGAACTGTACAGATAGCTATAGGAATTTATATTTAGGAGATGATATTTTCCAAAAGAATAAGGCTTTAAAAGACAAAAAAACCACGTGTCTGGGAAATTTTCAAGTTGAATTTTCCAATGTTCTTTTAAAGAATCTAAAGAGAAAATTATTCATTGCCTCTGGAGCTGGAGTGTAAAAATCCTTTACTGAATTAATGCAAAAGACTCTTAAGAGAAAATATACCAATTTGAGAGAACTATGTCTGGGAAGCTACAAAATTAAATATTTTCAGAAGAAAGAAAAGGGTAATTTTTCATGTAAAGTCAATGGTTTTTGTTTAGGACCCAGGATTTCCTAGGGATAGAGAACTTCTGGGAAAAAATTCCTTCTAATCAGCTATATTCACTATTTACATATCATTTTTAAGCTTAAGTAGTGTTAAAGTGCATATAGAAGTTAAAGTTACTTGACAATTATCAGTCAGTTAATATATTTTAGAGGCAAGATATACAAACTGTAGATAAGTCATTTAACCTCTCTGAGTGAATGTAGGACACAGAACTTAGGACAGGAGAACATAGATTCAAACCTGGTCTCAGACACTTCCTAGGTGTGTGACCCTGGACAAATCACTTAACTCCCATTGCCTAGCCCTTACTACTCTTCTGACTTACAACCAATACACAGTAATGATTCTAAGATGGAAGATAAGGGTTTAAAAAAAGAATGAAAAAAATCACAGAAGAATTTAATGAGAGTTAGAAGACTGATCTAGCCATCTGATACCTTGCAAGTCTTTCAATTCTATTATAACATTAAAGATGCAATGTCACCTGAATCTATAAAAGCCACATTTTAAGAAGGAATCTCTTAAAATTGCACGGAAGTACTATGTTTTGAGTTGTTTTTTTCTTAAAATGATGCAAGGGAAAAGGGGAATGATGAAAGGAGGAAGAATGAATATTCTTTAAAACAAGACATCCTTAAAATATAGAACCTTAAGTTTTAAAATGAATCTGTAATATCTCTTTCCTCTACTTTATCAATAGTTTTAGGAATTCACAAAAAACAAGTTTGTAATGACAGCTGTTACTGACCCTACATAGTTTTAATGACTAATTTTTAAACTATCCTCACATATCTATGTATATGCAATGTGCAACTTTAAAATGGGACATATTGTTTTACTTGTTCTTCACAAAAGTTCTGAGGTAATGATAAAAGGTATCATCTCTACTTTGCCAACAAGGAAACAACTTCTGAGAGATTATGTGACTTGTGTATGATCAAACAGCTACTAAGTGTCAAAGGCTCAACCTGAGCATAGGGGTTTCCTTATTTCAAAACCAACTCTTTCATTTACCCCATGGTACCACTGTGAAAGAGGCCAATAAACCCAAAGATAATTATTTTTGCAACTGAGATGATTTTATAAAAGTGGCAAAACCACTTGGGGGAAGGATACTAAGCCTTTGATTCATAAATTAAGTTTGCAGAATGGCAGCCATGTTGCAATGGATGGAAAGTGTTTCAGCTACACATTCTTCATAGCTCCTTGATGAGTGAGACTAATTTTATGAATTTAGGTAATGACTGAAATTTGAAGGTATCTTTTAGTGTCCAAACCCATTAAGCATTCAATTTATGCCCCATATCATCCAGATCCTTTGCTTTTCCAGTGCAATAGTTGTCATCAAGCCAGTCAGTCTTCAAAGAATGTTTTAAATCATGTTCAGCATAATCTGTTTGAGAAAATGTGGCCCTATGTAATAATCACCACCCTTCAATTTTTATCAAGGAATGAGTAAAATTAAAATATTTTGACACTTGAAGAATTAAGTATCAATTTGACTATTCTCAACTGTGAAACCCATGACCATTCAAAAATGAATGATGCATTATTATAATTATCTCAAATTTTTAGAAGACTAGAAGAGAAATTGTTTTCTCTCCAATAGTTTTGACACTAAAAAGACAACAGCCATGTTTTCTTTGATTAGTTTATTTTTTATTTTTTTATCTCCACTAAGAGCAAGTCAAGTACGTAGATACAATCAATAGATGTGTACATTCTCTAAAGCACCCCAGCATCCCAGGAGGCTAGGGAACCATTAGCGATTTTATATCAGGATTATTCATATTTATTCTATTATGCAGATATATGGCTTTCGTGCATATTTTCAAAGGCCAAAGGATAATATGTTTCTAACAATCAATATACAAAAAGAAAATAAACAAAAAACACCTCACCCAACCCCATGAGTAACTTGGTACTATAAGGTTTAATAGGTATATACATGAGATTCTTCAATCTTTTGTGCCTGTTTTTATGTGAACATGCTTTCTTATTTTAAGCTATAAAAGCAAAGTTGTAGGAGCAGGGAGTGGAAGATTCATTGAGTTTTCCTTCTCAAATGGAAAAGTCACTTAGATCACCATTTTCTCACATGAAGACATTCCTGAATTAAGATATATCATTGGCTACCATGCCCAGACACTGCCAGGTCACCATGAAGGCATATTTTAACTTTGGTCTCTACTTGGCATAATGGGTGACTGGGAGCAGTAAGAAGGAGACATTACTGTAGCAAGGGGACATTAGGCACCCTCCTTGAAGGATCCTCCACACTGTCCTTCCCCTGGAAGCCAGCATTCCTGACAAGTATGAGGTAGGCACTACTTGCTATACACTCCAGACATTCTTCATTCTTGAACAAACTCATTGTAAAGGATTGATAGTTTTTTTTAAAAAACAGGAGTCAGTGGCCTGATAAATCACTTTCAGGATTCATTTCCTGACTTTGTCATTATGAGAGAAGGCTAAGAAGGGAGTAATTCTTTGCCTCCATTCCATTTTAGCAAACTAGAACTGTGTACTCCATTCTAACAAAGTTTTGATTTTTCATACTTGGAAATAGTTATAATTATATTATGAGAGGAAATATGACTGTTTCTTTCCCAAATAAATTATCACCCCCCCAAAATAAAAGTCTACTGAAGTCCTTTACTCTTCATTTAAGAAGGTGAAACCAATTGAATTTATTATCTTTTTTTAATAGAAAAAACTTATGTAGTGTTTCCTACCAGCCACTCAAGCATAAAGGAGCCAAGAAGCTGGTTCAATTCTGGCTCTCCTTAGATTAGAAAATACATAGAAAGTGACCTAGAAATCAGTACTTAAAGTGGGATAAGAAATCTATACCTTTACTTTAAGGCTTTCATTCATTACCAGTTACTTAAAAACAAATTTTGGTCAAAATTGACAAATGTAAGAGCAATTTCAATTGTTTTCAAATAAATATATAAAGAAATTAAGAGCTGTTCAGTACTTATTGCCATTCTTTACTTTATCTTTCCTTAGTTTAAAAGCAATCCAAGTTTCTACAAAGATATTTTTCAAACCTTCAGGCACAAAACAAGCTCCAATGTGGCTCTTTATCCATGTAGTCCTGAACTAGGACAATGAGATCAAGTTTTCTTATTATTATTTCTTAATGTGGTTTCCTACAAGTGAGGCCAGTGAAAGCTCATCTTGAAAATGAATTTTCCCTGTCTTCCCAAGTAGTCAGATTCTTTCTTTCATGGGCCAGTGTTTCAGCTCTCTATATGACACTAGACTGAAATGGTTTCAAAGATGAAAGTATCTCAAATAACCATCCTCTGATTGAGCTTCAGAAAATAGGAACTCTATCTGCAATCTCTCAGGTCCCTCGGGAATTATTTGCTACCTAGTGCCCTAATATAAGTGTCTCATTTCAAAGTCAGTAACTCCTTTCGTTTCCTTCTTCACAATCTGCATACAGGTTGGTAAGGAATAGCCATATCTCCTCATGGTTTGTTAGAATAGCTAAAAAAGCAGATGTGCTGGAAGTAGTCAAGGAATAGTAGCCCCTTGAACACAAAGATGATTATTGGGGATCCATTAATGGAGCTTCTGTTCCTAACTTGTCAGGAGATTTTGTGAGGAAGCCTTATGCCTCCTATATTCTTTCGCTCCTGCAACTGGAAAATTATTGAATGAAAATCTTTGTGATACATAAGGAATTCTAATGGAGTTCTATCCATATCACCACTCCTTTCCTTTAGGGTTAGCATGTTTAATATCTCCTGAAATGAAAAGTATTTGGAGAAAAAGTTTCCTCTGGTGTTTCTGAGACTCTCAGGCCTCTGAGGATCATCTGATGTCTCTCTCCATCCTACCCCCCCCCCCCACCACCACATGAGCTTGGTCTTTTTTATCCTCATCTCTTTAGTTTCTCATTAGGATTTAACAAGTCATAGAAGCCACTTTCCATAGGATAGTTCTAGCAGTTGGAAGGAAATCTAATTTCACACATATGCAACTGAGATTACAGCCCTGCAATACAAAATGACCTTTTTCCCCCTATAACAAAGGGAGACAATCAGAGGGTCAATTATATGCTTCATTAAGGGCTGGAGATAATACAACATAAATCTCCTGCATTTCTTTGGCTTCTCATAATGTCCTGTCAATAAAGGAGTGTGGCATGGATATTTACCAGGCTGTCACTTGACAGATATTGTTCTAACTCACTACTGATTCATGGGCTGTTACTCTGGGCCAGAACCCATAGTAAATACCAATGGAGAAGCAATGATAGTGACAAGCAAATAGAATATGGTATAGACCCTGCCATTACTCACAACATTCTGGTATGTGAAATCTTGGACATCCAACAAATCATTGAATCCAATATATTTATTTCACCTCATCTCTCTACTCTCTATGCCTAATTTTCTCCTTTGATTACTGTCAGCTTCCAAAAAAAAAGATATTACCTATGCATCTGGCTGTTATTTTTATTTTCTAATGCATTCTGCTTTTATTAAATGGGAATTGGCCTTAAGGAATAGCCCTTACCTCTTTCAAATTTTATAGGTTGGCATTTGGTTCAGAGGAACAACTGAGCACAGTCCACACTACTGGTAAGAACTTCCCTATGATTTACCATGAGATGGACCAGACCAATGGTAGAACAGATGAAACTACTCTGGGAATGGATCTCCTGAACATTTAAGATTATTGATATATAGTCCTTCCTTAAATAAAATAATAATAATTTTTAATCTTCTACCATACAGAAAATAGTTGATTGTGACAAGATTGATACTTTGAATTTAGCCAACCCAATACAATTTTCTGTCTCTCAGAATCAAAGAAATCTTCCATTCAAAGATACAGCTAGGATGGTGTGATTGGAGCTTTTCACAAGGGCACTAATATTTAGAGAGTACAAAGATTTAATACATGTACTCTTAAAACTAGAAATAAGAAATTACTAACTAGGAATGTATACTTACCTAGATAGCATTAAGAAAAAAATTAAAATAGAAGACTAAAAGTTCACAGGTATTGTTAATAGCACCCATCTGTGAGCCACTGTAATAACTAACTCCTCCTTTTCACCTGATTTTTTCCTGATTACATAGTCTAGAATTTCAAAGTTTATTTTGAGGTGGGAGGAGATAGTTTGTTTTGTCTTCCCTGGGCCCCTAAATTCCTAATTATAGCTCTGCATCCTTTATAAATGTCCCTTAAAAGGCCAAGAGATAAAGGTGCTACACAGATGTTCTTTGGCACTCACATGATATCTATTGGAACCAAATACCCTGGCATAGACAAAGGGCTCAGGATCTTCCATTTCTCACATTGTTACCCTAGGAGTGGTATGTGCTTTGTAACTATAAAACTTTCCATTAAAAATGTAATTCTTCCTTTCCTATTCTCAAAAGCCATTCCTATTTGTGGCCTTGTTTGAGGCCAATAGCACCAAATCTAACCACATTTTCCAATAATTGATGTAAAGGAAAAGAGCCTGACTAAAACAAAGTCTTTTTGCTCATTCACAGAAGCCTTCTAACAAGATCTAAGTGAAAAATCCTCATTGCTAATAGATCAGACTGGTTGGAATGTGAGTTTGGGCAATATGGTGGGAGGTGAAAGGAAGGTTATAGAAGTGAATTATTTCACAAAATAGTACATTTCTCCTCCTAGTAGTTTCTCAGATGAAAATCTCTCTTGTCTAGAAAACAAATGTTGCTGACAAAATAGGAGACCATTTTTAATACAAAATAATATTTTAACTTTTTTAAAAAAGCATTTGATCTAGAGCATAGGAGAAAGTTTAAGGTTACTGAACTTTCCTCTTTTAACTGACTAAAAGCAGAGTTCATTGGTTAAAAAAATGAGATGTCTCCCAATGGCAAATAGGCAGAGGAATTCAGTTTTATTTTGTCTGGAAACAAAAGTTCAAATTTGAAAAGAGGGACACGAGGGCACCTAACCTGAGAATATGTTTACTCAGTCATCATGAAATCTTAACTCCCACCAAAAGAAAAAAAACATCTAAAGATGGTTCATTTTAGACGTTAAATTGTGCATGGCTTTGAAAAATTGACTTTAAGCTTTTGTATATTGTTCATTGTATAAGGGAAATAAATTTCTAAATGGAATTATATATATTTTTTTCATACAGGCACCTAATAGTGTTATGGTTACATATGAAAAAATACTACTATAAAAGTGTTTTTTTTTCTTTCTGCCTATTGTATAATTAAGCTATAAATAACTTTAGGATAGAACCCCTACAATTGGTGTAAATAAAACTGTTAACTGATCATTTTTGCTGATGTCCCTTTCATGTACTCCCGAGCTTGCTGTCTTTTAGTCCAACATCTTCTCCTGTTTCTTGCCTTCCTTTTTCTTCTTCTTGGATTCTGCTGTGGTTGGCAAAATTAAAAAAAAAAAAAGAAAGAAAGAAAATATTAAAATATTACCCACATGAATATAAAAACCCTTTCCAACCCCTAAAAAGGTAATAGGATGTGGAGATTTCAGGGGAAGAATTGAGTGTGTCTCACTGTCCTAAATGCAAATGAAAAAGTCTGAAGTCAAGTGAGTGCAAATGGCTATATTTGTAGTGATGTGTTTGTGTGTGTTTAGGTTGTGGGTGGAGGCCTAAATAGATATTTTAGAGATAAAGATAATCCTTTCACTCCAATTGGCTGCCCCTACTTGGCATTCAAGCCATTGTGTTGAGGACCTGTTTAGAAAATAGGAAAATAGCAGGCAATGGAGAAAAACCAGGTCAGGGATTAGTGGAAAACTGAAGGCTAGCATAGCATACCCTACTTGCCCTCATTCCCTTTACTGCAGATCTGCTGGTAACAGGATGAGGTCCCAGGGGATGGAACAGAGGACTGAGACCCTAGACTTCCTCTCAGCTTTGGCTCCTGTTCACTCTCTGGTTTTACTCAGACACCTTTGTGTCCCTGAAAACCCATAAAAAGATCATCAGTTCAAAGCAGCCAGCAGTTTGAAACTTTGAGTTCCTGGGGTTTGAACACCTTTGGGGAAGCAGAGGGAATGTGTCTATTTTGGCATATCTAAAGCTGTCTAAGGAAAGCAGAGATATGGATTATTTTAATGCAAAGACCTCTTTCTGATCATGAAATGTGGAACTTCTTAAAAAATGCCCAACTCAACGTCAAGACAGGCATATTTGGGGGCTCCACAGGAGCACATATTGATGCTAGACAGGCCAACCATGGAGTTATAGGAAATGGTACCAATCAACAAGTAATTCTTGAGAACTTATATTCTAGGCCCTCAGGATAAACAAACCAAAATGCAACAATGGAACTTAAATACTCTTCTGAGATTTCATGCTCTGTCCACAATTTAAGTCCCTTAAGTAAGAGGTAATGAATGCTGGTCAGGTTGAATAATGAGAGAACCTTTAACTCATCAATGTTTTTCACCCACTCACACAAATATTATCAAGTAATTCTCATCACATGTTGTCACTATGTCCACCAGACATCAGAAGTTGATATCATAGGCATGTTACCAAAATGAAAGTGTGTACCTCATCAAAGCCAAAGGTCAAAATCAACTGATCAGCCAATCACCAAACATTCTGTGCCATGCACTAAGCTAAAGGCTAAGGGCACAAATAAAGGTAAAAGTAGCCCTTTCCCCCCAAGCAGCTCACATTCTAGTGGGAATTTCTACATGTAAATAACTAGTTAAATAGAAGATGTATAAAGAATAAATAGGGGTAATCCCAAAGGAGAGGATATGAACAGCTAGAACTCTACTCTTTCATTCATTAACTCATTCCTTTTGTAAGTGTCCATTAAGCACTTACTATGTACCAGCCTACTACATGCTCTGGACATGAAAAAAAATAGTTCATGTCCTCAAGGACATATTTCAACACTACAAGTATAGTAATAGAAAGAAAACAAGGGGCTGAAAGTTTAATCCACTGGAATAGAGAAGTTTACAAAGAGAGAAAGATATATGCATGCCTATATGGACATGCAAGCAGACATGCATACAGATAAATTGCCAATATTAGAGACACAATGCTAGAGTCCTGTAATAATGGGCATCATATGTTTCATTTTCTATTTTATTCTGCAAATCAGAAATACTAAGTGAAGCTACAGGAGTACATTGCCTTCTAGAATGACAGTACCACCAAAACGTAGAGATCAATTACAACAATCTAATGCTTGGCAACAATCAGAACCCATCCATCAAGCAACACCATGGAATAGATGTAGTATAGGATTTGGAGTCAGAAATATTTGGGCTTAAATTCAAAATCTGATACTTATGATTTGTGTAACTCTGGGCAAGTCATTTAACCTCTGTGACTCTTGGTTTTCTCATCTATGAAATGAGAAGGCCAGACAAGATTGCTTCTATAATCCCTTCAACCTCTAAATCTATGATTCTATGTTTTTATGACCCTACTATGTGCTGATCACAGGAATAGAAAGAGAAAATAAAAATGTGGCTACCTTCAAGAAACTTACATTCTATTCAGAGTGGAAATGATACTGTAGAAAATAGATAAATAAAGGTAATGGAGACACCAGGGACGTTATAATAAGTCAAAATGATTGTGGGTACACACACATTGGGTTGTAGGGGAGACTAGACCAGGTTGGGAGACCAGAGCAGCAAAACTGCTCCTAACTGACAAAATGGCTGTTTGATCAACTGTCACCCTGGGCCAGAGTCTAGAAACAAGCAGGCAAGGTAAAAGGGGTGTAACAGCTTTAATTATGTTAACTAAAAGGTGGGATAGGGATTTCAACTCTAAAACCCTTAAAACCTAATGATAAAACCCACAGGGAAAGGGGAGGATTTTTCCTACACTAATTTAGTGACCTAAACAGACAGGGCCCAAGGAGCTGTAATGGAGTCTCTGGGTGACTGCCTCAGTCCTGGACCTGCCAGGCTTGAGCAGCTCAGCTAAGGGCTGATGTGGCTTTGGGGTTCTCACTGTAATCCACCGATGATCTCTGGATGCCAAGAGCCAAGATGGTCTCAGGTACCAAGTTGAGAGGGTGTGCTTGAGACACTGTCCACCAGATGCCAAACTTCTCCTTTTCCCTTGGAACTGCACTGAACTGTAGATCTTGTCCTCTTTGCAAGATGCCACCATCACACAGGATCCCAAAGAAATCAGGATGGAAGGTGTCCTTTACTCTGAGATCTCCCAGGGCTAACCACAGTTTGTGCTAACCCCTAATGGAGTCCCTCTCAGAGCACAAGTCACTTCTTCCTGCTCCTTCATTCCATCATGGAATTCCCAGCTCCAGTTCCTTCCTGATAGATACACCTTAATTCTTAATCAATAACTACCTAATCTTCCTCACAACAATAGGAAGATACATCCATATGTATTTTCTTCCATAAATATTGCATCTCTACCCACATCCCTACTCCCATACCATCAAGTAAATTATATGCTCCTCAAGGACAAGGAAGGAAGGACGAAAGGAAGGAAGAAAGGAAGAAAAGAAGAAAAGAAGGAAGGAAAGGTGTGGGAGGGAGGGAGTCAAAGAGGGAAAGGAAAGGAAAGAAAAAGGGAGGAAGAAAAGGAAAGGAGGAAGGAAAGAAGGGAATTAGAATTAATTAATATTTACTACCTGCTAGAAACTATTCTAAGTACTATACAGTTGTTTCCTTATGTAAGCTTCAAAGCAACCCTAGAAGATAAAAACTATTATTATCCTCATTTTACAGTTGAAGAAACTGAAGGAGATAGATTCAGTTAGTAATCCAGTATCAGACTTCTAATTGTATCTGAAGCTGGATTTGAACCTGGATCTTCTTGACTTTATCTACAAGAACTCTATCCACTCTATCACCTAGTTGCCCCCAAGGGGAAAATACAGAAACAAAAATGAAATTCTCCTGTACTCTAGGAGCTTATATTCCACTGAAAATATAAACATTTCCCTAATTAAGTAAATAGGATCGTAGTATCAATAAGAAGATTCAGAGAAGGGTCTACGGAAGACATGGTACCCAGGCAGAGTTTTAAAGACAAATATTCTGAAAGCAAGAGACAAGAAGGAAGGGCTCTCCAGTAGGTATGAATAGTCAGAGTGGTCATAGTTGTAGCCATTACTGTCTTAGAAATAGCAGTAGAAGTAGTAGTAGGAATGGTGCTGGTGGTAGTAATGGTGATGGTAGCAGCAGTAGTGACAAAAGAATTACATTCACACAAAACTCCAATGTTTGCCATATTGTTTTCAAATATGATCTCATTTTATCCTCACAACAAACATGAAAAGTCAATGCTATTGTGCCCATTTAATAGAAACTGAGGCAGATTGAGGTGATTTGCCCAAGGTTTTATAGTTAGTTAAGTGTCTGAACTTGTATTTGATTTCAGGTCTTTCTGACTCCAAGTTCAACACTCTTTCTACTGGATCACCTATAAGCCTGTAGGATAGTTTCTATGAATAAGCAGAGGCAGAAGACAGAATGTTAAATTCAGGGAGTAGTTGGTACTCTAACTTAGTGTTGTTCATCCTTCATTTTGAAGAGGACCAATGGCATCATGGTGTGAAGACTTGCTTCTTAACTGGATTTAAATGAGGCAGAATTGCAAGAAGTCATGAGCCTCATTCTCGAAGTCCAATGGCAAGACAAAAGTCAGGACAATTGGTGATGGCCAGGGATAAAGTGAATGACCTTGGCACAGAATGTCTGAGCAAGCTCTATGTATTCCATGGTGCATGCTTCAGCTACTTTTATGGCTATTGGAACAAATTGTTTTCATTTACCCATTCCATATTAGGAAGTCTTCCCATGCTTGAGGTAGACATTTTCCCTAATTCACCAGTGAGTATGAGGCCTGTTGGTTACCCTGAAATTAAGTTAGCCCCTGAATTAGGGTGTATGGAGTGTTAAAAAGGATTAGCACCTCTGATGTGAAGGCTTGTTATGCTCTTTATCAGGGCTGGTTTAACCACCTTTGCTGTCTACCTTTCGCCCAATTCTCACATGAGAATTTGAGAAGCTGTAGCATTCTCAATGGGCACACTATAATAAAACCATCTTGGTAGATGAGACAAACCAGACTAAGGATAACTACAGGCTTCAGACCTTTTGATAATCTAGGGAAATGCCTACCCCTAGCATGTGAAGACTTTACTCAGTAGAATGGGTAGGATGAGGGTAGTCTAATTTACTGGGAGAGAAAATGGAGTGGGAGTGAGGAAAGGAGGAAGAATGGGAGAAAGAAGGAGAGAAAGACCTAGACAGTTCATCAAGTTCTTGGAGTACTCTTTCAAAATCCTAAGGCCCCTCTGGTTACAAATCACTACCAAAGACAGTATTAGCCATCAGTTACATAATCCTACTATTACATTGTGAATGGAAAGATAAAGAAAGGCAAGAGAGAAAATACTTCTTTATTGACCTTCAAGTTCTGATTATTGTTGTACTTTATTAACCAGAATATCACCATCATGTTGTGGTTAAACTGTAGAAAACATAGCCAAGATATGAACATTGACCTTACAATTCTCTTATGCAAAAGCAGTTTCTATTCCACGTCTTTCAATGACATGTTATCAATTAGTCCAATACATATAAATTCACAAACATATAAATATGCACAGACACATTCCCACACATACATAAACATGTATACATACATGCACAAACACATGCACACACTATATTACTAAAGGCAACGTTGGTCTCTTCTTTCCAGGCTGATGGAGAAAATCTCAGCTTTAGGAAGAATATTTCTTCATCCCCCAACTCTGGGCTTGGGAGATATTTCATCTACAACCCCATAGCTCTACTTGACCTTGACTACAGGCTGGAGAGGTATTCCTCATTTAGATTTAGAACTTAGAGGGACCACAGGTCATCTTCTAGTCCAACCCTTTCAATTTACAGATGATAAAACAAGCTAAGTGGATTGCCTCCACCTCCTTTCTAAGATCCAATTAGAACTCAGATCACATCTTCCCACAGAAATCAATGTCATAAGGAGTTAACAGAATGCTGGTCTGGCTCACATACTCCTGCATGTTAGGGGTTTAGTATGCTTTGGGGGGTAACTAGCCAAAGATATAATTATATTTACCATAATAACTCACATTTCTATAACACTTATAGGTTTGTCTAACCATCATTTATAATATTATTTCTATGAGAAAATGTATTCTAAGTTCCAAACGATTGACTTACAAATTACATTGGGAAAGAGTGCTGCATAGAGTGAGGATTGATGATAGCATTTAAAATGTCTTTGATTTGTTTTATACCTTTTAGAAAGGACAAGTTTGAGATTGTTGCTATTGGTAGCTGAAAGGCAAGGTTGCCTATCAGAAAGATATTCAACAATTCCTAATTGGTGCCAAAAAGACATGATATAGAAAATGGGAGAGAAGGTGTGGATTCTGCCATTCAGACACTAAGGCAATCTTAAATTCCTTATCTGTCAATGGTTCCTTATCAATATCCTTTGCTGGAGCATCATCAGTCTCTGAACTTCTTGGCACGAGTGGCCTCTAAGGTCCAGCCTCCTCTACTCCTCTCCTATGCTTTCTTTCTACCACTTTCTTTCATTTTCTCATCTTCTGTCCTCTCCTCTCCTCTCTCCTGGTATCAGAAAGGCACATAATATAAAATAAGCACATTGCAAATGTTTATTGACTGATCAATAAAACTATAAATATCTTCAGTGCCTACATTACAGAGTTGTCATGAGACTGAAATGAGATGATAACTATAAAACTGCTTGATAAACCTTAGAGTTCCATATAAATATCAGTTCTCTTTATTCCTTCCTATAGCACATGTACCAAAGGAAAAAAAAACCCTGTTTTGACCTTAGGCTTAATGTCTTTATTGTTTTTTAATTGAAAAAAAATTATTTAATTAATTAATTTAGAATATTTTTCTATGATTACAAGATTCATGTTCTTTCCCTCCCCTTCAACCCCCCCCTCCTGTAGCTGACACACAATTCCACTGGGTTTTACATGTATCATTGATCAAGACCTATTTCCACATTATTGATAATTGCACTGGGCTGATCATTTAGAGTCTACATTCCCAATCATATCCCCATTGAACCAGGTGTTCAAGGTTTAATGTCTTTAAAATAAAAAAAAGTAATAAAAATACACGTGGACTAGGTGGTCACCAGGCTCTTCCATGTGAAGTTAATTTTGTGGTTGGATAAGTTGAAGAGAAGGCAGATTCTAGTTCTCCTTTATGGACTTTGGAAGGGCTGAACAGTCATTGAGAAAGTAGTTTTGTACAGTAGTGAAATCACTTACCAGAATTTATAGGACCTGGGTTCGATTTCTGCTTCTGATATTTAATACCTATGTGGCCTTGGACAAATCCATTAATTTCCTACGGCTGCAGTTGAATCATTTGTAAACAAAGAGATTTGAATAGGTGGTCTCTGAAGTTTCTTCCAGCTCTAATTCTATGATCCTGAGATGAATTTAACTACAATGGCTTCCTAAGCAGACATCATCTAAGTGGTTTTAATCTTACCTGAATTCAAATCTGACTTCAGTCACACTTAATAACTGTACCTAGGAAAGTCATTTAACCATATTTGCCTCAGTTTCTTCATCTGTAAAATGAGCTAGAGAAAAAAATGGCAAGTCACTCCAGTATCTTTGTTAAGAAAATGCCAAATAGGGTCATGAAGAGTTTGACACTGCTGAAATGTCCAAACAACAGAGCAGCAAAGCCTATGGCCAGAAACTGGGCTTTGAAGAGATTAGGACAGGAAGGTGAAAACTGAAGCTTCTAATTCTCGCATAAAGAGCAAGGTGGGGAAAGAAAGTTGAAATACATATTGATGAGGACTGAGTTAATTCTTGATTTGAAATAGGTATCATGGTTTTTTATTACTGTTTTGTATTTTAAATGTACATATTTGTCTGTTACATTAAAATTCTTTTATTATTTCTAATATCATGTAAGTAATCAATATTGATGTTAGTATCCAAGGTATGTATTGAGAAAGTTAAAACTAGATATAGAATTTTTTGAATATTTCAATAATTAGTGTCTGAACAAACAGGCACATGATATCTGTGCTTTCCAAAGGAATAATATCATCGCAATTTAGCAAGACAGCAAAGATGCTGTTAGGTGTTTAAAACAAAAACATAGGAGGGCATATACGCTGCTTGGGTGGCAAATTGGTAAACTGGTTTTGGAATCAGAGGATCTATGTTGGAAACCTTAATCTGTGTGACCTTGGAAAAATTATTTAATTATTCAGTCATCATTTCCTCATTTTAAAAATAAGTACGCTGGATTAGGTCACTTCTAATGTACCTTCCAAATCTAAATTATGATAGAATGTGTCCCTAAAAATAAAGACTTAATATGTCACATTTGCACACCCAATATATATTCACATCACCATCTGATTGTGCCTTGCACATAATAGGTGCTACATATATATATATATATATATGCATATATATATATATGAATTAGTGATTAAAATAATGAATGTCTCTGATTGAATACATTAGACTACATCTAGCATATCATAATTTTGAGACTACCTAAATAAGGTTTATCACTTCTAAAGAAGAGTGACCAAGAGTGAAAAATCAGATTAATTGAAGAGGCACTGATGGTCCTGAGTATATTAAAGCCAGAGGGGGATAATTATGCAGCACAATGGATAGAATGCTAGGCCTGGAGTTGAAAGGAATTCACATCTGCCCTCAGTTGCTTCCTAGCAGTGTGACCCTGAGCAAGTCACTTAATCCAACTGCTTAGCCCATCTTGCTCTCCTGTCTTAGAACTGATACTAAGACAAAAGGTAGAAGTTAAAAAATACTGGATGAAAATGTGTAGATAGGACATGTCAGCTTTCTTAAACAGCTATCTTCCTAAAAGAGGAATTATATTTATTCTGACACTCTAGAATACAGATCTGGACCTGGTAATGGAAATTATAAGAGAGCAGAATATAAAGAAGTACTCTGATCATTTTGCTATTATGGTTGTTGTTTAGTTGTTTCAGTCATGTCTGATTCTTCATAATGCCACTTGGGTTTTTCTTTGAAAAGATACTGGAGGGTTTCCTATCTCTATCTCCTTTTCCAGTTCATTTTACAGATGAAGAAACTGAGGCTTAATTTGCCCAGAGTCATGTAGCTAATAAGTGTTTGAGGCCAAATCTGAACTCAGCTCCTCCTGATTCACAGCCTGGCATTCTACCCACTGCACTCCCTAGCTGTCTTCTATTAATCAGATATTGTTTATAATTGAATGAATTTCTTGGCTTCAGAGTTAAGATCATGAAATGTGCCTCTTTCTTCTCAGCAAAGAGGTGAGAGATTATAGATAATTACATACAATGTCAGAGGTTATCACAATATTGGTTGTTTTTGATTAACTGTTTTAAAGAGTTACAAGAAAGGGTTCAAATATAGAAATATGTTTTGCATGATGATACATCTATAACCCAGATAGAAATTGCTTGCCAGCACCAGAAGGAGGGAGGGAAAGGAGGAAGGGGAGATAATTTGGATTATATCACTTTGGGAAACTTATGTCAAAAGTTATAATTGGTAAAATAAAATATCTCTATAATAAAGACCTAGAAAAAACCCCACAAGGATTCAATTGGGTAGTGTGGAGATGGGAAGAAAGATAAAGCTTATTCAGAAATTCATGCTATGTAACCACAAAAGACATCAACATTTTAAAAAAATAGAATTGCACACCTCATGAGGTAGTAGATTCCTCACTACTTTTCTATCAATAAAGATGCAAAAGTGGGGTCAGGATAACTAGTTCTAGAAGAGATAAATGTTTGGGTATGGATTGGAATAATCACTGAGATCCCTTCCAAAAATATGGAGATTCTGTGATTCTAAGTATAAGACTCAATTCTTGGATGGTTGGGATGAGGGTGCTATTCTAAGATTGCAAACATCTGGAAGTATTGGAGTCCTTGGTTTGTAGTTCAAGGGCATTAGTTCCCTCAGATCCTAAGTAGTATTTTATAATTATGAACTTCCATAAAAATCTCCTATTCCTCAGAGCCAGTCAAATGACACACCTATCAAGGGCTTATCAGAGTAGACCCATGCTACTATGCACATGGTAGTTTGGTAAATGCTAATTAATTGTGGAATCCATCATGGAGTGATGCAAACTCTTATCACATGGCTATATGTCATGAAATAATACCATTCACTGAATTGCCCAGTATTTGAACTTCAGGGAGAAAACATTGACCTTTGCAAGTATTACATTGTAGATGGAGAGTAATACACGTTTTTATTATTTGCACTAATATATTCACAGCTGTACTTCAACCTCCCATTTGTGATCTTGGCTAGCAGTAACAAAATAAATGGAATGCATTATTCAACAGAAAAACTAAATTTTGCAATGTTAGCATTCTTTGTGCACTTGGCTTATGACTCCCCTTCTCTTTTCTTCACACACTATCTCCATTTACATACTAACTCTTTCTCCTAAGCCATCTCTTCCTATCTGTCAATCTTTTTACCCTCATTCTTTTACCAGCAAAATCACAAGCCTTATAAATTACCTACCTCTCAGGTATTCCTGTGTCTGGTGGTATATGGACGTATATAAATATAGGTATAGCTAGCACATTGATGTCAAAAGTCAAGGTCAATATAAATGTAGGTGCCAAAGTGAATGTGGACCTGGCTGTAACTCTCTTGTGTACAAGAATTTACATCTCAGGTGTTCTTGTCATATACATGCATGTGCATGTCTGAATATATCTACAAGCAATCTAACTTGTCCACCCTTGCTAGTTTTATGAACAGAGGACAATCATTTAACTTCTCTGAGGTTCTCTTTCATTATCTATAAATTGGAGATAATATTACTTAGGTAGCTAAGTGGTCCATGGATAGAGCCAGGACCTGGAATCAGGAAGATAATTTCAAATCCAGTCTCAAATACTTTCTATCTATGTGACCCTGGACAAGTGACTCAACCTCTGTCTTTCTCAGTTTCCTCAACTATAAAATGGCAATAATAATAGCATCTAACTTGCAGAGTTGTTGTGAGGGTCAAATTAATAATATTTATTTTTAGGTGCTTAGCACATGCCTGGCTCATAGGAGGTACTATGTAAATGCTTATTGTTTTTTTCTTTTCTTCTGATATGCCTTTCTTTCTTTCTTTCTTTCTTTCTTTCTTTCTTTCTTTCTTTCTTTCTCTTTCTACTTCTTTCTCTGCATGTGTCACAACATATAACTTGAGAGATAGAGGCTCTCATCTACTTCTCAGGGTTTTTGTGAAGATAAAATGGCTAATGTGTATAAAGCACCCTGAAAACTTTAAAATGCTATGTAAAGGCCAACTAGTATAATAATACAAATATCCATCATTTTTTGAAGAAAATATATTATGAGTCTCAAGGTACTGTGGAAATAAGTTATTGTTGTTCCTGAGATTATTATTATTTCTCTCTATCTGTACTCATACATGCATGTTAGGCCACACTAGTATCTAGATCTATATATAGAAAGATGTGTATCACTACATCGATCTGCACTTGTAGCATATTTGGATTTTTTCTGCAAAAGCATATTCATGTAAAAGATCCTACCTGCATGCCAATTCATGTGAAAATGTTTTAAACTCAGTATTCTTGTCTCATCTCCATGTATTTGCTAGATTTCCTCTTGGTTACTTCAAGCTACACTTTGGTCAGATGGAGCAGAAATTTGATGAGGTATGAGTGGTATGTGTTTCTGTGAATGTGTGTTGCCATCTCACTGAAGCATAGGGGCTCCCTTAACTCATGTTCCCTTTTATTTTGAAACACTTTTGAGTTTCCCAACCTACAGTTAGGGGAACATGTATGTGAGGAAGACCTTTACTCCAGTTTCTTTTTTTTCTAGACACCCCCCTTGATATAATGGAAATAACATAGGATGTCAAGTAATTGGATTTCAAAAGAATTTTGCCACTTTATTTCTGTGATCTTGGGCAAGTTACTGTACTTCTCTGGCTTCAATTCCTCATTTGTAAATCAGAGAATTGGGTTAGCAGGGTTCAAAAATTATTTCAAATTCTAAATTCTATGTCTCCATCTTTACATTTTAGGTAGTTTAGTAACCTTAGAAGGTCCATGTATTTAAGTTAAAAAATTACATCTTTATTTCTTTTAATGATAATTTTTAAAAAATATTTGGAGAAGAGGTCCACATACTTTAATGAACTACCAACATTTCCATGGCAAAAACATTTTAGGAATATCTGATATAGAGCCTAGAAATTATTTTCTATCAAAAGCAAAAATTTTCTTCCAAAAAGAGAAAAATATAATATTCATATCTTCACCTACGCCAATAGAAATATGGAACTGAGCTACTATACTGAGTTATTCCCAGAAAAATTTCAGAACATCATGAAGATGTCAGTTCATATCTGCTTCTAGATGTTAAGCCTAATAGAGGGGAAAGCCTGATGCTGCCCCTATGTCTCTCTGTCTCTATCTCTCTCTCTCTCTCTCTGTCTGTCTCTTCACACACACACACAGACAAATCCATGTCTTTGCCTTTCTTTATATCCATAAAACTTTACACAGTGCCTGGCATATGATAAATGCTTAATAAATTATTATATTGACTATCAGACAAATTTCTGATTTCTTTCTGGATTTTCCTCTATCTCAGTTCTCTATAATCTCCACCCTTATAAGAAACAAAGGGAATTAAAAGTCACTAAGATAGTATTCGATGAAATTACATATGATTTGATTTATAATGAATAATACTTCCTTACTGATAGATCTTAAATTTTAATCTCTTTATATATATATATATATATATGTGTGTGTGTGTGTGTGTGTGTGTGTGTGTGTGTGTAAAATACATGGTAGGTAGATATAGATTTTAGATATTTAGACGTAATATTTATTTATTAGATATTAGATATCATCTAGCCCAAACATGTGCCCAAAGAAGGAGGACTAAGGTGATTGAAGAATCCAATAGAACAGGATTCAAAAAAAGTAGTCTATCATGTCTATATATTTATGTATATAACTATGGCTATTATGTGTATAAACACATGTATATGCACAAATTCAGTAATGTAGAAGAGTCTGTTGTTTTGTTTTAAATAGTCTTATATCAATATATTATCTAGTTATCCTATTTCAAGTGAAAAATTGAACAAGGTAAACTCTAAATTCACTTTTTAATGCTAAGAGTTTATGATCCTAAATTGATCAAACATTTATTAAGTAACTACAACATGCAGGGCATTAATTTACACACTGAAGAAAATAGAAAGTTTAAAAATTACACAGGCATTCACCTAAGTTTCCAATACAACAAAAGGGAACCAAAATGCATACAAGTTAATATTTTGTCCTACAAGGTAGTATGTGATAGATAAAGAAAAAAAATCTGCTATAATATGCTGAATAAAGTTCAATTTAATAATTGTATATAAATGTGTTCAGTTTGATGAGTCATATCTTAGAAAAGACACTAAAAATTTAATGCATTTTCAAAACAGGGTAACGAGGATGATGAGAGAACTTAATGAAAGGCATATCATAGAAGGATGGATTGAAAATCAGCAAATCAAGTCAATGGACATTTATTAAGAAGTTCCTGTGTGCCTGGCATTGTTAGCCCACATAAATAAGATCATTTCGTTCCAAATGAGAGAAACAATATAATGGAGTTGATGAAGAGTTGATCTTCAAATTAAAAATTAAAATTAAATTATTAAAAAAATTTTATTAAAAAAATTAAAATTAAAAAAAAAACTGAAATCATGCCTTGCTTTTGACACATGCTGGCTATGTGACTCTGGAGAAGTCCCCCATTCTTCTGGGCGGAAGGTAACTATGATAATAAGTTGCAGAGAAGGTTCCAGTCTGCATTCATCAAATGAATTTATTCCTCATTTGGAAGGTTCCTATATTAATGAAGTTGCTGGGCCAGTCAAAACAGGACAATGCTTTGAAGTTGCAAAGAATTACATTTTGACTTAATACAATTAAAACATGTGGAAGTAGAGATTGCACACTGCCATAGGAAGGAAACAAATATTTATTTGGTGCCTACTATATCACAAACATTGTGCTAAGAATTTTAATATATTATCTAATTTGATCTTTATAACTCTGTGAAGTAGGGTCTATTATTTTCCTCCCCTTTTATAGTTGAGGGAATAGAATCAGACAGAGCTTAAGTGACTTGCCCAGGGTCATACAGCTATTAAATATCTAAGACGGAATTTGAACTCATGTATTTCCAACTTTAAGCCCAATACTCTATCTACTGTGTAATCCATCTAATGCTAATAAGGCAATATGAAGTTAATGAACATATATAACCAGAAAATATCAATCTAATATGCTTTCCAAGTGAAGCAAGATTTTTTTTGAGGGATGATTTAGCCTAAAAGTGAAGTAATACAATTGAATTCCTGTCTCTGTTCTTATGAAGCCAGAATTTCCCTCAATCCAACAGCTAATGAGTTTGAGCAATGTTCTATGACACAACTTTCCTTAATACTAATTACTGCATAATCATATGTGTGTATAGCTAATGAGCCTCACAGTCTGGAATTTACCACGGGAGATCAAGGCAGGCTATAAGGCAGACACATAAGCCCCACAGACATTGGCAGTTTCTAGTTCTTGCAACTGTCTCAACAATTAGAACCAAAACTTCTTTAACAGGGATGAGAATGTAGCATCCAAAAGATTCCCCAAAGTGAGTTTTTCACTTTCCAGCAAATGGCATGGTATTTAAACCATGTGTGATCATTAGTGAAATTCTGGAATAGGCTAAAAGTAAAATGAGAAGAATTGGTAAAAGTTGTCAAGAAGAAAATTTAGGACTGGCATAAGAAAAAGCATCCAACATGATTCTCAAAAAAGGAGAATGGCTACCTCAGGAGGTAATGTGATCTCTTTATTAGATTTTTTTCAAGCAGAGTGTTGATAAATATTTGTTATTCCTATTATAGTGAATCTTCATTCTTGTGAATTATAAGTTCAACCCTTAAGGTTCCATCTCACCTTCAGATTCTGTGATTATATAAAGTTATAGGCAAGTTATTTATCTTTATGTGTGGATGGAGTTTCCATACTGGGTAGATCTCTCTTTTGATGAAATCAAAGGCCTGGTTCTTCCACCCCCAACACAAACACAAACACAATTATACAAATATGCACACATAAATAGAAATTTACCAAAGAATGATCTCAGGTTGGCCTACAACATAGTTGGAAACCACCTCCATGACTAAGGAATGAATTCATGACCAGCAAAATATATGTATAAATATAAATCTATAATATATTTTTATATAGTAACTTCCCTGAACCCACCCTTGAGATGAGTGATTCACTAAGTTAGAAAGTACCAGAGCTTGAATTTCAGCTTAGAGTTCCTTACTCCAAGTCTAACATTATCCTACCTACAGGCCTCTCTGTGAGAAAAGTGCTTCAGGAGGCTTGATGTACCACTATAACCTCAGATATTTGATGCATATATCAGAATATGCTTGCTTTTTTGGAGAAGAAAATATGAATGGAAGAAAGCCACTTGAAATATCTATTATGCAAAGAAGAGAGATTTTTTGGTCTTCCTTCCCATGCATAACTCCTCAAAGTTAACTTAATTCTCAAGCAAAAAGAAAAAACAAAACAATTTCAACAGAAACAAAAGAGGGATTGGTATAGGACAGTGATGGTGAAACTTTTTGAGACCAAGTACCACATGCCATTGCCCAGAGACCTATTGGTGAGACAAACTCCCTCCCCACCTTGTCCCCATTCCCCTTACCCCAGACAGGGAGGAGAGGAAGCACCCACATTGGGCTGCTAGGCAGAAGGGTGGATGATGTGAGAAAAATGTCATCAGGTATGGTGGAGAGGGGTAAGGGAGCTCTTTTGCCCAAGTCCCTCTGCCTTTCTAGTAACAAAGCTGGGGGAATGTGCCCACAGAGAGCTCTTTGTGTGTCATAGGTTCACCATCACTTATATAGGATCAGAAGCCTCCTCTTCCCTACTTGAGGTAGGGACATTGTGCTAGTCTTAATACAATTCTATTCATCTCAATAAAGATTCAATGAGTGCTAGAAGTATGTTAGATATCATGAAGAGTACAACAGAAATATGAGACAATTCCTACTCCCATGAAGATTATCTAACTAGAAAGTTGATACTTACCAGAATTGGATATTTTAAGAAACATATAAAATAATATCTAATAGTCAAAATGCTAAATAGAATAAAATCCCACAACTTAGCTCCGTAGGATTTTTGCTAAGTCTTCAGGTCTTCTGGAAGGGGAGTAATTACTGATAGAATTCTGAAGCAAGACTATATGAAGGTAGAATGTAAAATGAACTCTGTAGAAATATATTAATTTAAAAAGAGAGAGGGGAGAAGTAAGGGCATCAGAGGCAGGAAAATAGCAGAAAGTAATGTGGTAGGTGGTATGCAGGTCCCCTCAGCACTGTAGGATAGGTAGAAAAGGCAGAAAGCATGTCAGGGACTGTGTCAAAACATAAAAGTAGAATCAAAAAGAAAAGAAAATAAAATATCTTGTGGAGTTGAAATGAACAAGAAAACACAGAGATGCTGAACCAGTTATTTCTACCAGAACAAGAAAGAGAATCCTAAGAGCAAGCTCAGGAATGAGTGTCACCCTCTGACAGAGAAGAGCAAAATGTTCCCTGAGAAAGCCCTATCCTGTCTCTTTTGTCAGTTGAAAGAGAAGCAATCATCAATCTAACCACAGAGGCCATGGAGAGGAGTAGCATATGAGGGCTCATCTGCAGGAATTTCTGCCCATCAGAGCCTGGCAAAAATGCTTGTCTCCTTCACATTGTCAACATAGCTTCAAGAGACTTGGAGTGTTCCCAGGCTGCCAGATACCAGCTAAGCTGGGCTACTGTGCACATTCCTATAGGATGTCAAAGCACAGGCAATGCAAGGGGAAGCCAGTGAAACTCTTCTGGTTTTTTTCAAAGACTTAAGAAAAGACACCCCTTGGAAAAGAGAGAACATCTACGATCACTTTTATAATCCCTTCTTATTATTTAAGTGTGTGTCCACCAGATGTAATGCCCCATAAACAACTGGAGAGACACAGCCCCTGAACTCAAATACTTGCTATTCATTTGATCTTTCCAGTAGGAAAGTCAGACAAAAGAGGGAACTTGGTAAAGTTCCAAAAAGAGTAATGAAAATGAAAGAGCTTTTAAAAATAGTAGATTTGAGGGGAAATTAAAGGGTATTGGAATAGTTTTTTTTAAATAATGCTACCCCAAAAAGCTCAGTCTCTATGTCTATGTTCTACTTATTTTTTAAAGTAATTGCTTTGTTTTTACATCAACTAGAAGTTCTAAGATATTCATCTCAATCCAGCTACCAGATAGTCATCTCCTATAATAATGAATAAAGCAAAAAAAAAAATTCAGCAAAGCCAATGAACACATTTTTCAAAGCCAACTTGGCATGTAGATTTCCTTATCCACAGACCCCAGCTCTTTAAGTAGGGAAAGGGGGTTCTACTCTACTTATGAAAGGTTTAATAGCAATAAAAATTATTTTTCTATTCTCCCCTGTTTTTAATGGAGTTAGACTTCATTATATATGTTGATTCACAAGGGGTTTTGTGGCCATCAATCCTTCTCACATAGGCCTGTCTGCCCAAGTAAAAAGAAGAAGGTATGCACGTAGTATTTTGACTTGCATAGAAGTACAAGGTCATGGAATTACTGAGTTGGAAAAAATCTTAGAGATGACCTAGTCCAACTGCTTATGCTTAAAAGATGAAGAAATTAAGAACCAGCCTATATTAGATACTGGGAGAGAGCCCAGTGGCAGAGTCAAGATCAGAATCCTATTTTTTTGTGAGAACAGACCCCAAAATCTGAAACAATTTCAGAGAGAAATTTATTAGAAAGGGAGAGGCTCTCTCTGCCCAGATTCTGTAAGATTTACTTCATATAGAACTTTGACAAAAGTTTCCTATACCAGAATTCCACTAATTTCAGGAATGCAGTTAAGCTAATTTGCCAAGAGGGCAGCTTGAAAGCAAAGGGGTTGATATAGAAGTAATTCCATGAGTTACTTCATCAGTAACTCACACATCATAAGTAACTCAAAATAGAAGCTTGGGGTGAACCCTTCAAGAGGTCCTGAGTGTGGTAATCCAAAAAAGAATGTTTGGAGTGGATCTGAGGCCTGGGGAATTTGAAAATACTTTATAGCTATCTCTGGCATACTTAGAATTACTATCATCAAACTATATTCTGGGTCAGGATAACCTTTACTCAAATAAGGTTAGATTTTTAAACACTATAATAAGGTTTCCCAAATAGTACAATAAATCATTTTCCCACAAACCAGGGAGGCTTTCCAAGTCTTTTACCCTTCAGGTCAAACCTGGAAGTTCAACCAGGTCATTCTGATATTTACATTCTAAGGGTTCTACACCCAAAATATTTTTATGCTACAAGAAAATCCATGAAGAATAATTTGTGACCAGGCTTGATTTAGGTTTTACTTGAATGGTGATGAGAGCAAGGAAAAAATATATATTGAAAAAAATTTAAAGTTAATCCTAAGGTTAAAAAAGAAGGAAGCAAAGGCTGTTGTTTCATCCATTTCATTCACAGATATGAAAATATCATAAACACATCCAATCTACCTTTGCCATCTTTCATGTTAGACTTCTATTTAATCTTAGAAACATCTGGCTCAGTTGGGAAATCTGTTTGATGCCCATGAAGCAAATCATCTGAGACATTACACTGCCTCTACTCCTAGTATAAATTATTTCCAGTACTTTGTGCTTGATGCTGTAACAGAATTTGTTAATAAGCTCAATTGATTAGGAGAAAAATGAGCATCTACTATTAACAAGCATCTGTGACACAGAAAGGAGAGTTATTTTATGAGCTCAGAAAACTGACTATGAAATCAGTAACTGCACTATTATATGTATTTGGAGATGCCACAGTACCCTCTCCTGTCTCTTTCAAGTATAACCAATAAAATTTTATAAACTCTAGGACTAACTCAGTATAGTTATTCTAACTAAAAACTCCTGCATGTCCACCAAAAGATTTTGAAAATGACCAAAATATGATAATTTGAAAGATTTTTGCATGTTTATTTACAATATGATAGCCTGAACCAAATACATTTGTGTTATATCTTTATGCCCTTTCATGGTCAAAAAGTCCTTTTCTTTGAAAGTTACAGAAGAAAAAGAAAAATGGAAATATATAGCAGTCCATTCAAACTAGAGATCTCACCCCATTGAGTCAGTACCCTAAAATTCCTTTTCTAACTAGTTTTCTTCTTTCCCATCTATAGACCCATTGGATTATAATCTTTCTCTCATCTGCCTCTCATCTATTCACTCTTTCCAAGTCATCAAACCCTCATCTTCTCTAACATAACTGTCATAGTTTCTTCACCATCTACCAAGGCAATGACTGGCCCTCTCAGTGGGAATATGTACATTTATAAATTCTGTTAATACCTATCAGCACTGTACACATAGCAGATGTTTGTTGAGTGAATCACAATTATTTTCACATAAGCCTAGGAGAGCAATGAAGTAGCCCTTTTAATATTTAGTAACAAAAAATGATAACACTTAAAAAGTAAAACTATGCTTTATTGCTCTGTCACTTTTCATTTGGCATCTTTCTAAAAATCTGTTTCTTATATTTTATATGTTTCAGTCAATGAATATTCTTGTTTTCTTTAATTAAACACATTCAACTTTGAATTGTGATGTGAGTAGTTTGTTTATTTTTTTAGTGTTCACTACAACACACACACATCAGCTTATCGGGAATTATCTGAGGTTCAAAATATCAATTTCAAAATTCCTCAACTACTATATATATAGCATAAATATAGATATAGATATATTACAGCATGTATAAACAAACAAAGCCATCATTTGTCTAGAATGCTCAAATTGATGAAATTTGTGTGGGAAACAGCATGAATTTGGCAAACCCACCTGAAGAAAATGGGTTCAGTGTATGAAATACTCTGTTAGTGGCCAGGAGCCATAATATTGATGAGTTTTGCTTTGTTTTATTTTTCAGTTCAGAGACATTTTTGGCTTTGTTTTTGCAATAATTATTTGCAAAGTGCTATACAATCATTTTCTAAGAGTTGCTTGTGATGGAATACCATAATCTGAGAAGAATTAAAAGAATGGATAATGCCAAGGGTATTTTGTGCCGTGGGTATAAACAGGCTGACAGTTGTTATCAACATCTTACATATCACAAGTGATGAGGCAGAGATTATTGAGGATGCATGATCAGGAAAGCTAGTGCATTAATTATGTTCTATCAACAGGCCATTTGGATAGTCCATTTGGGGCATTATTAAACACTACAGTGTTAAAGAGAGACCTCTAGTATGTTATGTGCCTATCTTCTATGAAGGATTGGTATAAACTTCTAAGTATAAATATATTTATAAATATGTCTGTACTGTCTATTATGTCTAAAATATGTAGACAAGAATCACAAAGGATAAGAAAGCCTAAGGAGTTTTCATCAGCATGAGATTGTCATCTGAGAAGTCAACAATATCTATAGTTTGGAACTTCTCCAGCATTTTCTTTAACTAATAAGTTTCCTAAAGCTTCTAACTTATCTAGATTTTTAAAGATCCGGATTGTATAGAATTCCAATAAATACAGAAGACTATATTATAATAGTTAGACTCTACCTTGTGGTTTGGGTTTGGTAAGTTTCCCACATGGCTTGGAGATGGTGACAGTCTTCTGACAGTCAGCATTATGAAGAGCTCTCTTCAGGTTTCCTGTTCTTGTCTTCAAGGCAGTGTTTGCATCACATTCTCCCCAGGCCTGGAACTGGTATTTGCACTCTGCTAAAAACAGGAAAGGGACCAAAAAAACATTTCAGAATGAGCTTACTATAACAGAGTAGAGAAATAAAGAAATATTTCAGATTTCTAACAGAGAGTCTGTAGGTCTCTTCTTAAGGTATTAAAATACAAAGATGGTTCACCTTTCTCTACCAAGTACGCCTCTTCCTTGTGCTCAATGTCAATAAATCACACATTGTATACTATATTTCCATTATTAAGGTTGAGCAAGCCTCATTTGGAAGAGATTGGATATCATACATTATAGAAGGGCCCAGAGAGAAAAGTTGTTTGATCTTATGTCCCTGTTAAGAAGGACTGGAGATTTTGGAGGTAGAGAGGAGCCACTGACTAGGAGTTCAACATTAGACTTAGAGATATAAGGACTGGGACATTCAGCCTAAGAGAAAGGGGAGGAAAGAATATGAATATCAATGAATATTGAAGCATGGGAAAGGCCATTCAGAGAAGGTGGATAGAATCAGATGTAATTTTTTTCATTTGATTTAGCAATTAATTTTCAAAAGCAAATAAATATTCAAACTAGATATATAAAAAATGAAAGGGAAAAGAGGAGGAAAGGTAAAAAGAAAGGCATGAAAGGGTCAATGAGAAATGAAAGAAGAAAGGGTAAGTGAAAACTAGAAAGGAGGAAAGAAGGGCACAAAGTAGAATCAAATCATCACACACACATGCACACTTACATACACACCTACTTTTTGGTGGACCTATTTACAAATGAAAGTATGGGTCTACCTCAACTAATAGAGGATTTTTGATTGCCTTACATATAACAGTCATGGTATGTTTTAAAAGAAACAGTGGCCTGACAGAGGTGATAAAGATGAAAATAGTTCATGGTATAGGGGGCTGTGGGAATATAGATGTACTAATATACAGTTAGTATAGCTATAAATTGGTACAAATAATTCTGGAAATCTGTTTGAACTTATGTTTTAAAAAATGATTAAAATGCAACCATTGGTGCCAAGATTTTACTTCTATTATATGACCCTAAGGAATACAAAGATGGAAAGGCCCCAAATAGAGTGTATTTTTTGTTTTTTGTTTTGTTTTGTTGTTGTGTCAAAGCACTGAAAACAAAGTAAGTAGCCATTGATTAGGTAAAAACAAAAAATTATTATATGATTATAATGGAATGTTACCTCACCATAAGATATAAACAATATAAAGAATACAGAGAAACATAGGAAGATATATGAATTGAGGCACAGTGAATTAATATAGATAACTATGATGACATAAATAGAACAAACAAAAATTGAAACTTGACATTATTTTGTTATGCTGTCCCTAGATGGAAAAAAATGAAAAAATGCATACTCTTCCTTTTATAGAAGAGGTGGGAGATTATGAATGATAAATGTCACCAACATTTACCAAATACAATCAGTGTGTTGGTTATGTTGAACTGCATTTTTTCTTTTCTAAATTATTGCTAAAAAGGGTTTTTTCCTAGTTAGAGAAGAAAAAGAAGTACATTCAGAAATACCTGTGATATAAAAACAAAATGTATCAAAAAATTAGCTTAATACAATGAATTACTGTATCATTAAAGAAGCTCTACCAAAAAGTTAGGGAGATGAATGGGGAAAATACTCAAATTCTTCTCTAGTGTGGAGAAAGGAAGAAATAAGGGAGATAATGGGGAACTTCAAAGTAACAAATAAACAAATTAATTAAATATATAAAAATGTTCAATAGCTTATAAAATGAATTAAAAAAGAAAAGGAAATATCAGAAGAAAATGAAAAAGTGATATTTGTATTTACCTCCAAATTGTTTCTTCCAGTTGCATGGGATCTTACATCTTTGGGTCTTCATGGTTTGTTTGCACTCTGCACCAGTCCGAGTGCCCTCCCGGGTACCCAGTCCACAATCCCCACTGGTTGGGACACATACACTCCACTGCCATTCCCCACAGTCTGATTTCTTCACCTTTTTTTCTGAAAGCATCAGAAGGGAAATAAACAGCAGTCAGGTAAGCTTCTTTCATCACATAGCCTTCTCAAGTAACTTCCTGACACTCTGCAATGTGTCATAAAAATGTATATTGCGTGTGGAGTGACCAATATTTAGAGATCCAAAGCAGTTAACACTTAATAAGAAACTACCTGCAGTCAGTTAACTATCAGTCAAATTATCACCTTTTTGCTAGGATTCAGTTTTATATGCAAAATATCATGATTTCCTTGAAAGAGTATCTGTTCTACTTTCAAAGAACCTGAGTTCAAATTCTGTCTCTTAATGCCTGTGTAAATTTGTGCAAACCATGTCATTATTCTACATCTTGGTTTCCTCATCTTAGAAAGAGGAGATTAGACTAGAAGACTGCTAAAAATCTCTTCAACCCCTACATCTTTGCTCCTACTTCATATAGGGTGATAGCAAAAGCGACTGCTGTTCCCTATCCTTTTGTGATGTGAAAAGTCTTTGGAAATAGAGACTGGAGGTAGTTCCCTCAGAACCAAGGAGCTCTTTTACTTGCCTGGTTTCTCTTTCTTGCCAGCTTCAGCAATGTCCACAGCTGCCAAAATGAAAATGAATGCCAGGAAGGCAGCTGCAAATTTTCGACGCTGCTGTTGCTGCTGCTGTGGCTGCATTCTGGGGATTAACAAAGAAATAAGAACAAAGCGGTGTCAAGTTAAGTCAGACAGGAGAGCTGATTGAACTCCATGATGAAAGAATTTCACTCTCCATTTCTAGAATATTAGATCCCAGCATGATCGGTATTAATTATATTTGCCCAATTTTATCTTTTTTTTTTCTCTTTCAGAGCTAGTGAACCAAGAGCTCTTCTGCAATCAGCTAAATATTCTCTTGCAGAATGTAGTAGACTTCTGACACATGACTATAGACAACCATTTGCTAAAAAGCATTCAGAGATTGTAGAGGTGTAGTGGGAGAGGCTTTCCCCTGTAAGGTGGTTGCTATCATGCAAGTTCATTGCCATAGAAGTCAATTCAATTCAATATTCATTGTTAGGTAACTTTGTGTTCAAGGTGATATACTAGACACTAGAAATACAAAGAGAAAAAATGAAAGTATCCCAGCCCTTAAGGAGCTTATATTCTACCAGAAGAAACATCAAGATTTCAATGACAACCACTCTGGCTGGTATTTTGCAGGCCCTTTTGTAAAGTCATGTCACCTTCTGTATACTAACCAAGACAAAGTGTGATCAGGAGACACAATATCCCATGCTAAATTAGCATCAACATGATGCAATCCATAGTATATTGAATTCAGAGTTATATTTAAAATTAAATCCAGGATCTGCCACTTACTACCTGTATGAGATTGGGTAAACTAAAATCACCTAGATTTGGCTATAAAATGGGATTGTTGTTATTGTTGTTTTGTGTCTGACTCGTCATGATGCCATTTGCAGTTTTCTTGGCAAAGATTCTAGAGTGATTTGCCATTCCCTTATCCTGCTCATTTTACAGATGAAGAAAGTGGGACCAACAGGATGAAGTGACTTGGCCAAAGTCACACAGGTAGGAAGTTTTTGAGCCAGATATAAACTCACCAAGATGAATCTTCCTGACTCCAGTCCAGGCACTTTAACTACTGTACAACCTACTAAGGTAATTGGATTAAAATACCTTCATGGTCCTTTCTAATTCTGCAGGTCCAAGTTAATCATGACACTTATGTTGACTGAGTGTCTTTAAAGAGCAAATATATGACTCACTTAAGGATGTCATGTTTATTTTGCATAGGACAACATAACTTTAGCCTCTAGAATTATGAGCATCATCAATATTTCATGATACCAAAGATTAGAACACAAGAATAGAGGTAAGAAAATAGCAAGTCCATAATAGCAAACATTTCTATAATGCTTTCTGATTTGCAAAGTGCTTCTCAAATGTTATCACACTTAATCCTCACAAAAATCCTGTGATGAAGGCAATATTATTATAGATGAGGAAAGTGATCCTGAATAACTTGCCCAAAGTCACACAACTAGTATGTGCCTGAGGCAGGATCAGAATTTATCTAACTGTAAGTCCAGTACTCTTATTAATTATGCCACCAAGCTGTCATAAATAAATTTGATCTTGCATATGGAAAAGAATTTAAGAGACATAGATTCTAGCTTTGGTGTTATCATGTCTTGGAAAGCATAGACAAATCACAACCTACCTAGTCACAGTTTTCCTACTGCTAAGGTTTCAGTATGATTACTTATATCTTCTTGGATTCTCAGTTTCCTAAACTACAAACTATACAGTTGGACTAGATGTCTCCAGAAGTCTTACAACTCTAAACCTAAGATTCTTTATTCTTCCCTCCCCAATTTCAAAGGAGAATTTCTGAGGTAAAATAGGTGAAACATTTTCACTCCTTTAGCCGAGAAAGCTACAGTATGTATTTAAGCATTTACTCTTACTTTTCCCTAAATCAAAGGTAGACTTCAAATACGTTCCCTTTTGAAAAGTTATTCAGACTTCCTATGAAAAAGCCAGTTTATACTCTCATTTTTATCATCTTTCTCCAAAGCAACAAAGACAAACACAGTGAAAGACCTGACTGTGCTGAGAATCCTCTAAATCCCTTGAGTTCCAGCAGCAGATTTCTAACACATGTGCAGAATTTGAAAGAGTCCCAAATCTCAGTGACCTGAAGTCCCAAGGTATCTTGATTCAGAAGCTTCTCATAAGGCCTAAAACTTTAGTAGCAGCTGAATTCCAACAAGGTCTATCCAGTCAAAGCCAAATCCAAACCAAGTTAATCTGATGAGACAACATGAATTTTGGAATCATCTGCTCTCTATAAAATGCTAGGAATAAAAAGGAATTATTCCAGCCATCTTGGAGTTAGTCAAATAAGCTTCTGTCTCAAGAGATACAGACACATAGTCACATGCTACTCCCCAGCTATTCATTTTTTGGCATTTTAAAAATTTGATATCAAGTTTGGAGGTTACCAATTATCCAAATAATATTTAAATTATTCCTTGGTCTCAATTTGATTCTTTAATTGTAATACAGTTAGTTTAGTCACACAAAATTATTCTTTTCATTTTCATAGACCAGAAAGGTAGTTAGCATAGTGGATATAGGATTCAGCTGTGACTGTGAAAGACCTGATTTCAGATACTATTTGACATACATCATCTATGTTACCATTGAAGACAATGGCAGCCTGGTGGCATAGTGAATGGAGTACTGGACTTGGGGTCCAGAAGATTTGATTTCAAATTCTGTCTCAGACATCTATAAACTATGTGACCCTGGCCATGTTACTTAGCCTAACCTCAGTTTCCTATTCTGCAAAATGGGGGAAATAATAACATCAACCTTAAAATGCTATTGTGAAAGTCAAATGAGAAAATATATTCAAACTTTTTGGAATTATATTAATTAGTTGTCATTAATATTATCACAAATAAAGTTGCTATATTTCCACAGTTGAAGTTCCCAACAGCAATGAAATTTCAAGTCCCTAAGGGGGATAAAGATCCATTTAGTCATGCTCTCTTCCTTTAATCCAAATTATAAGGGAATACGTATTTATCAAGTGTACACACTACAACCCTGGGAAGTAGGTGCCATTATTATCCTCACTTTACAAATGATGATCCAAGACCCAAAAGGAGACCCAAGATAAATGATTTGCCCAGATCACATGTTTGGTGTCTGAAGCTGGATTTGAACTTAGATCCTCCTGACTCTAGACCCTATTCCCTCCAGTGCTCTATTCATAACACCAATCTAATTTTCTTTGGAGCATTATAAAAAATGGGATTTTAAAAAAGAAAAGTGACTGGAGTATGGGGCACATGCTTTTTGGCCTCTGGGTGAAGCTAAATGGAGCACTCGTGGGATTTCATTCTTGGCCTCATTGAGCTCTAATGAGAGGCACTGTGGTAAGCAGAGGCAGCATGAGTTAGTTAAAGGTTACTGAATTGAAATTTTGAGATCTGGAATCTGGAGATTCAATAATCTTTTTGTTGGATATATTGCAGAGCAGATTTCTTTCATGTGTATGTTTGATAGGGTCAAGAGTAAGGAGAAGACAAGTAAGTAATATGAAAGAACGATCTTGCTTCTTGGATTGCTTCAAGATATTTCAGAATCTGATGAAATGATGAGTTTGCCTTGTTCTTCTTGATTAATAAAAATGACACTTCAATAGATGAGATGACTATATTAGTAGTAAGGGCAGCTAGCTGAAAAAGCTTATAGAGCACCCAACCTGAAATCAAGAAGACTCATTTTCCAGAGTTCAAATCTGACCTCAGCCAGACAATGTTTGAGAGTCAGAAGAGTTTTTATATCTCACTCTTGGGATAAACCTACTTTGTGATCTTATAGGTAAAGAAAATGAATTCTGGAAATGAAACCTATTTAAAAGAATGAAGTTTAAAAGAAAGGGTTTAGAACAAAATGATTATTTTTTAAATCCCTTAAAAATCAAGTGATCTAAAACAATACTCAATTAAGGGGCCCAAAGCTTCTCTGTTCTACTAAGTAAAGGAGTAATTAGTTTAGTTATAGATAACGCTTCCCTTTGCTAAGGATATTTGCATAGTTGATTGCATGTTTGTCTCCTACTCCAAGGGAAGGCAAGAACCTCATTTTATATGCTTTAACCCTTCCTGCTCTGCAAATGAAGTGATGCTAGAGTACACTTGGGGTCTAAGGCATTAACTTTCAAGACAGCAGAAATATACAGTATCATCATTTAACTAGCATTCTTACTATCTGCCCAACCTTAAGAAAACCTCAACTCTCAGGAGCCTTTAAATTCCTATATCCACTGCCTTCTCTGGGTTTTCATTACGGGGCTCTTTGTTCTCCTCCTAATTTTCTGTTCCCTCATTTTCAAGATGTCCCAGTTTTCTTAGGTGAATTAATGTAAACATTACGCCCATTATACATTGAGTCAGTCTTTTTGTTCAAGTAAATTCTTTTTATTGGTCAGTACTTTTCAGCCATGTCCATCTTTCCATGGCCACATTTGATGTTTTCTTGACAAAAATGCCAAACTTGTTTGTTATTTCCTTCTCCAGATCATTTTACAGGTGAGGAATGGAGGCAGACAGGATTAGGAGATTTTCCCAAGGTCACATGACCCATATCTGAGCCCTAATTTGAACTGGTGAAGATGAGTCTTCCAGATTCCAAGCCCAGTGCTCTATTCACTGCATCCCCTAGGTGCCTCACAGCAAATTTTGATTCCCAGTCACCTCTTCAACCAAATATAAACTCTGCTATTTAGCTTCTAAAATTCCTCACAAATTGGCCTAGGCCTTCTTTTATAGCCTTACTATATCCAATTCCCTTCTATATACTTTATAATATAGTGCTACTAGCCTTGCTGCTCTTTACACAAAATACTCCATCTCTCCTCTCCATGCCTTTCCATGGCTTGCATTCCTAGAATACTCTCCACCTCACCTCTCTAGCTCCTTCAAGATTCATTTTAAGGCTTTTTCCAAATCACATAAACAGATATGTACACACACTACACATTCACATGCCAACTATTATTACTTTCCCCTCCAAATTTACCTTTTGTCTATTTCATGTGTGTTTTGTATGAATCTATATAGGACAGCAAAGTGACTAAGTGGATAAAGCAACAAGTCTGCAGCCAGAAAGAGTTCAAATCCAGCCTCAGATGCTTACTAGTTATGTGACTCTGGGCAAGTCACTTAACCTCCTTTGCCTGTTTCCTAATCTCTACGATAAGCTGGAAAAGAAAACGACAAGTCAACCCAGTATTTTGGCCAGAGAAAGGGCAAATGACTCCAGTATCTTGACCAAGAAAACTACAAAAGGGGTCACAAAGAGTCAGACATGACTGAAACAACACAACCAAAGAGACAACAATATGAGTAACTCTACTATATTAATGAGAAAATTTCTTTACAGAAAAAAACTATTTTCTTTTTGAATTTAGAAAAATGAGTCTTCCTAACTCCAGACCCATCTCTCTATCTGCTGAACCACCAAACTGCTTTAATGGAATTTTTACTGTGGTATAAGAAATAATCTAAATCGAAAATATAGAGGCATTGGTGATGGGGGAACTTGGATACATTGATTAAAGTATTCTTAATGACTACAACAATATAACTGGAAAGAAAACAACAACAAAATGCTTGTAATTGAAAGCTATGAAATTGTAACCAATCTTGACCTTAAAGAAGAAATATGAAAAGCATCTTCCATCACTTGCTTTGAAGAGGTGGGGGTCAATAATATGAAATATTACCTATGTTATCAGAGTTCTTGCTGTATTTTTTTAGGTTTGTTAATTTTTTCAATTTAATCTTTAATTTTATTATTAAATTTAGTTTTATGAACTGTTTCTTACATTAAATATTATTTATAATAATATAAATATATCATTTAAGAGATGGCTTTCTGGGAGGGGGAAGGAGAAGGGGGATATTTTGGAAAAGAAGGGTGATATGTGTATATATACATATGCACATCTTAGGGGGAAGAAAGGTGACTCAGTGGATTAAGAGCCAGCCCTGAAGATGGGAGGTACTTTTCAAAACACTTTCAGGAAATCATTGTCTCTTGGCAGCTGAAAAAAATTTTAATGGTCACTCCACTCATTATCTTATTTTATTGATTAGAGAATGATGCCACTATTGAAATGAAGGTCATTGGTTAGTTTTCCTGTATTGGTCAAGTTTTCTGTGTTCTTAAGGTCCTTTTAAAATGATTATCTCTTCTCCTACTGTCTTCTAAGACTGGTTCCTGGCAGGTATCAAGCTAAATGTTTCCAATCAACAGTTTAATTATCTAAGAAAATGGTTGATATGCCTGCATTCTCCAAATCCCTTTGTACAAAAGAGATGGACTATAGATTCAATGTTGTCAACAGTTAGTAGGAGTACCATCTATTGATAATCAATACAAACATTAGTGCATAATCCCTAAGGCACATAGCAATCAACATTCATCTGTTGTCTACTATGTGGCAAGCCAAGTACTAGATGAGGTGGTGGAGGGGAGGGTACAATTACAAATGCAAAACAAACTGTTCTCAAGGAACTTAAAATATTATAGCAGATATTTATTAATGGTCATAAAGAAATAAACACATAGATACATGCATAATGACACCAAATATATATTCTTAACCAGATAACAAATCCTTTAATGAGATAGAAATCATTGTATAATACAGTTTTATGCATTGAGATAATCTATGCATAATCTCTTCAAAAAATTCATATAAAGTGGTGATGGTAGTGATAGCAGTCAGAGGGAACATGGTGTAATTAATAAAGAACTTATCTTTACTCAGGAAGACTTAGGATCCAGTTCCACCTATAACCCAAAGTATTTGGATATCATGAATGACACTTAACTCTCAGTGCCTCTAAGAGCTCTCAAAAAGTAAATATTCTAGAAAAGTAGCAATTGGCATAAGTAGGCTAAGTTATTCACTAGGAGCAAGACAAGAAGAAGAAACAAAGAAGAAAGAAAGAGAAGAAACAAAAAAGAAACAAAAAGGAAAAAGAAAGAAAAAGGAATAGTAATAATAATAATATCCCAGGATTGTGTCATTCTTGCATATGATAAGCATTCAGTAAATACCTTTCATAATAAAATACTAAATATCTGATGCTAAACTGTGAAATTTACAATCAGGGAAAATGGTATATTTTTCATATATTTTTGAAAGTATAAATTCCTTTCTACTTGTGATATCAAAGATGGGTGGCCAGTTAGATTTGCCTAAATAAAACTCCTTCCCTCCCCAAAGTACCTGATTCTGCATAGTCCTGTTGTGCAGGATAAATTGAAGGCCCATTTCAACTGGAACAATTGGAGGACTGACTAAAAACATAGTATAACCTAGTTTCCAGGGCAATAAAGGACTTCACACTTCCAACCCCAATCTTTATTTCCTTCCTTTTAGGTCTAAAGATCATCATGCCAAATTTGGGATTGTGTATATCCCGCCCTTTCAGAGACTTGCTTCCATCCTTGTCTCTCTTGATGAGTGTGCTTTTTAGGTGTACTTTTTAGCCTTTGCTTCTTCCCAACCATCCTTCCCTCTTCATGATCTCCTCATTATTTAAAGTCAAATAACTTTCATTATATGAGATAAAATGTGTTCATAATAATGGCTCATGGATATCTAGCATTACTGATGGTTTTTTCTTCTATGAAATTTCTAAATTTCCCCAGAAGAGAAATAAAATGGGAAATATATGTGCATATATATTATATATATAAGTATATATATATATATATATATCCTTCCTTATAAGGTTACTGTAAAGAAATCCCTTTATTAAGTGTTATACAAACATGTTCGTAGTAATCATGGTGGTACTAGTGTTGATTGTTGTAGAGGTAGTAGTAGTAGTAGTAGTAGTAGTAGTAGTAGTAGTAGTAGTAGTAGTAGTAGTAGTAGTAGTAGTATCAGAAATTCTATGTAGACAGAGACAAAGAGGCTAAAATCTAATAGAGAAATCTGTAGGGAATCAATAAATGTCTTTTGATGCAGCTGCTGATAGTTTTATGTCATATAAGGCACCCAGCTTACTAGCCTATTATCCTCTATTTACCTCTAATCATAAGAAATATATCCTTTCTTTTATCTTTTGATCGTGATTTAATTTGAAAATAGAATTCAGCTACCATAGAGGCTTTCACTGTCCTTTCCACAAAGAACTTGATGATTATTAAATATTGACAAAACTATTATCTTGTGCTTATCTTCAACTATGTGAGACAAATTTTACTTTGTTCATTAAGCCATTGAATCATGTGGCTTCCTTTTCTTTGTCCAACCTCCAGTGCTTTACAGACCTTGCCTTAAAAAGGTCACTTCACATATTGTATTATTCAGTCACATTCTGGATTTCAAATTTGAATTATTATACTTTCTCCTAAAGATTTCTCTTCATTCAAACTTTCTATTCTTCCCTTTCTCCCTTTTTCCTTCCTACCTTCCTTGCTTCCTTCCTTCCTCCCAGCTTTCTGTCTCCTCACTTACAGTTATTTTTCTTGTTAAATCAGTTTCATGCTTTTATTTCCATTCTTACAGAAAATGTGTTATTGGCCCTGTACATAAAATCTTGGGATCACAGATTCAGATCTACAATACTAGAGCAAACTTTAGAAGGCAACTACTAGTTCAACCTTCTCATTTTAAAGATGAGGAAACTGAGATCCAGAAAATTTAGGTGACTTTCTAAAAGTCACACACGTGACCCTGACAGAAATGACAAAAGATATAACTGAACTCAGGTGGTCAGACTCCAAATCCAATAATATACATTTCAGTGTGCAACTAGCTGGAGGAATGAATAGAGAACTGGGTCTGGAGTTAGGAAGACTTGAATTCAAATTTCCCCTCAGACACTTAACATAACTGTGTGAATGCTGGCAAGTCAGTTAACTTCTGTCTTCCTAAGTTTTTTCAACTGCAAAATGAGGATCATAATAACACCATCTACTTCGCAGAGTGGTTGGGAGGATTGAATGAGATGATCTTTGTAAAGCACTTAGAACAGTACATAGCCTATAGTAGATATTCAATAAATGCTTATTTTATCCATCCATCTGTCTATCCATCTGGTGTATCATGATGCATCTCTTCATATCTCCTGATTAATCCTCTATTCCCTGGTTATGCTCATTTCTTGGGAAATCCAACTGAGTGTGTGTCCCTGTGTGTGTCCAACTCAAAATCCTATGAGTATGTTCATCCTCATATATAAGATTTGAATGTTTCAACCTCAGAACTAATTATGTTATTCTTAACCTCAACATAGGAAGAGATAGAGAATTATTAACTCAATTTCAAATTGTAAAAAAAAAAAGCCTTCAACTTTAGGAAATCAGATGTTTTCTAAGAAAAATAAATACAACTCTTGATTTCATTTAGAGAAAGCACCCACATTTTTGTTCCCTTTGCTGTCTGAGTTTATAATTTAGTAGGAAATCTGTTTAGACTGAAAGCATGTGGCCTTTTTACCTCTGCTCCCTATTAATCTTTGCAAAGATGTGTGGGCCTCTGTTTATTTTTCTTGGAAATTGCCTCTCTACTTAAAATGAAAGTCTCTGAACACCCAGGGAGAATGAATAAATGAAAGAAAGAAAATTAAATCGAGCGAAACAAGTATACTGTGTAAATGGATTTTGTTTTCCATCCATGAGATGATTGTGATATGAAGGTATGTTTATTAAATCCTTTTCTGGAAGCAAAATTATTTTAAAAGGGACAGAGCTTGACTGAATGTCTCTTTGGAGCTTTGATTCATTACAAAGCAAAAGCAACCCTGTTATAACTTTAGGAATAAAGGAATTTGCAAATGTCTTCTCACCTTCTCTGCATTTACCTAAACCTTTCCAATCTTTTAAGGACTATCTTAAGCCTCATTTCCTTTCCTATCCATTCACTCTAGCCCCTTTTCTTTCTCCTTTGAATTCATATCAAGTTTCTGTCATTTATTTTGTAGCCATCATGTACACTCGTATATCTTCCCTTGGATTGGTGGTAGTATTGCAGTGAGAAGAATATTGGATCTGGAGTCAGAGAACCTGGATTTAAACCTGGGCCTGCTACCTGCTACTGAGGCGACCTGAGCAAATGAGTTATTTTCTTGATCTCAGTCACCTTATTAAAATGATGACCATCTAAATCTTGATCCTGGGTACTGTTAATTATCTTCATATGGTGCTGTCTTAAACCATTATGCCTCCTCCTGTCTAAATGGGAGAAGCAAGATCCTTGAGGAGAAAAATCATATAATTTATTTCTGTATCCTACACAGCACCTTGTACTGCTTTCACATTTGAATATACTTAATAAATATTTTTTGATCAATGGATTTGTCATCTAAACTTCGGTTACAGAAACTATTTCTTCTGTTATAGCATACAAACCAGAAAACTAACAATTAAATATAGTAACTTATTTAGCAATTCTTGTGCCTTGGGGAAAATGTGCAGAATGAACTTTCGATTTCTCTTCTCCAACAGATGTGAGCTCCTTGAAGACAAGGGGCAATGCCCTATTTTCTGTATGTAGGCCCAGGATAAGAGGCCACAATCTGTCCAATGACTTTTACATTTCCTTGTTCAAGGAAGGACTAAATAATGAGTTTCCAAAATTGCATTTGGGAAGCTGCACCAGGAAATTGGGGCTCTTTGATCATAGAATCATGTGATCAGATTAGCCTTAACCAGTCAATTAATAAATTAATTTAATACCCAGAAATACCATCTCTTGAAATTGCAATTGTCACACCTCTTTTTGTAGGCCAGTGCTTAGCACAGTGTCTAGTATATAGAAAGCTTTTAATAAATTCTTGTTTTAGGGGGCAATTGGGTGGCTCAGTGGATTGAAAGCCAGGGCCAGGGTTGGGATGTCCTGGGTGCAAATCTGAACTCAGTCACTTCCTAGCTATATGGGCTTGTCACTTAACTCCTATTGCCTAGCCCTTACCACTCTTCTACCTTAGAACCAATATACAATATTGATTCTAAGATGGAAGTTAAGAGTTTAAAATAATAATAATAATAATAAATGCTTATCTTCTTGATTGTGATACAGTTAAGGAAATTGAGTGAACATTAGAGATTCCAGGATAATCTTAAACTTTTAAAGAAAGGAGGATTGCCAGAAGAAATGGAAAGAAGGACAGGACAAGACTGTTCAAGTACTCATGTGAGGTCCTAGAAAAGGAGGGGATGCATACTTGAGCTGTTCATTTTAACTAATAAGTTTTTTCCCTTTATTAAGTGCTAAGCTCAGATGTTTCTATTCTCCTGAAATATTAATAATGCAAGCAATGCCCCTCTGAATTTCAGTAAGTGGGGATAAAGCCCCAGTTATCCTGCCTTGTTTATGGTTCTTACTGGATAAAAATTCAGTTAAAAGTCAATATATAATGATATTCACCTACATGGAAGGGGGACAAGCTAGCTCAAATATATAATGTAATATTTGGTATTAATTCTGGGCAGGAGCAGGATTTCACTATTATCAGGGCACATCTTCCATTACAGAGTATTTGATTTGATTTGAGGGGTCACCAAGCCCTGTCTGCTTCAAAGTGTCTTCCTCAAGGTTCTATCTTCCCTTCATAGCCAGCTTAACATCACCACCTCTGAAATTATTCATTAAAGTTAGGAAATATAGTTTGCATCAATCTACCTTGTTAAAATGCACCTAAATTACTTGGATGGAGTTAGAAGAGGTTGAAAATCCTTCTCTCTTTATCACAGAATCCTTTATCTATCTATCAAGGTAATTGACATATCAGATGGCCCAAAGGGGACTCTTGTCTTAAGATATGGGAATTTGTGTAGCAGTACAAGATATGAGGATGTTAAAGAACAGGCTTAGGATGCTAACTAAAAGTGAGGGTGGCCATGACACTGGGGAGAGGAAGAAAATGAGAAATTCATCCATTTCTCTCTTTTACCCAGTATACTCCTGTCTTATAACAAGTCAGTAATATATTTCCAATGACTATTTGTCTTGGTTAAAATCTATGGTAAATCAAAGAAATTTTTGATAATACCAATAACAATTTCACAATTTAACTAAATAGCTAAATAAATAAATTCACATTGCCTTGGATTGTGTTGACGCAGTGTGTACATACATAAGTAAATAGGCACTTATTTCACTCTCCTATTCACCTCAAAAATTCTGAGACTAGAAAGACAGATTATGCCATCACTACATAAGAGGAGAAGTTAATAAGGGATCTGGATGAGTGGGGCATCATGAGGAGATAAGTAAGTGTAAAAATGGGACATTTGGGTAAAGAGACTAGATGGGTAAGTGAGTTAGGAAAGAGGAATTAGATGTTAGTGGTGACGTAAATATATTTTTTTAGGCTAAGAGGATTTAATTTTTAGAAAAAATATTGTAAAAACCAGTTCTCACACAGAAGAAATAGAGGGTCCTATGGGGTCTGAATTTAACTGCATTTTCTCAGGAGCCAGAGTATCAAACAGGAAATAATGACCCAACAAACCTAGACTCTTTTATTTCCTTATTATATTTAATCTATCTCCTTCATTAGAAATACAGTATGCTCAGCATACCAATGCTTGCTGATTCTCCCCTCTCCCAACTTTTTCATTGCTCCTTCCTGTGATAATTAGATTAAATCTACACTGCCCATCTTTAGATTTAATTACCAAAAGTGAGAACACCTCTAATTGTGGGAGGTCCATAACCCAAGTGTGCTAGAGTCAATTGACTGCCCCCTAGGCAGTACTATGAGAATCGTCTATTGTGATTGGACATGCAAATTAGGAGGGAGGAACAGGAAGTGATGCATAAGTGACCCCTTTAAAAGGAGAAGATTCTCAGTCAACGAAGGTCTTCTGTGGAAGACAGTATCTGGTGAGGACCTCTTCTGGATCATGGAGGAATGTTGGAATGCTGAGACTCTGGTGGGACCTCTGACTGCTTCCCTTTGAATTGTCACATGGGTAAGTTAGGCTGACTCACTCTCTCTTCCCTTGGCATTTCTGGAGGCTCTACCCTCAAGGAGGCCTCTCTAATTGTAAAAGGCCTTGTGGCTAGAAGCCTTATTTAATTAACCTCTGTGCCCCTCTGCTGGGTCTCTAAATTCTTACCTGGTCAGGGCCTCTGGTCCAGGCCAGAGTTTTTCCCTCTCAATTTCCTTACCTTCAACCCTCCTAAATGTAAGTAAACACCATAAAAGTCAATTTTGACTTGAGATTATTCCTTAATTGAGGAAATTTCCTCTGGCGACTACCTTTTAATATATTGAACCCATAAAACCCCTTTTGCCCTCTTACATTCCTCAATTATACACGATTCTTATTAATTTGTAGGTTTATCTATTCCCTTGTTTCATTGGAGGGGTGGAGGGAAAAGTTCTACATTCTCCTATGTACAGATCTGGGTTAGAAATGGAATTTCTCAATGAATCAATCAGCCTCTTTTAGTGTATAGGATCATGTAGCTGCTTCATTTAAACAATCAGATAGGATAGAATAGACATGAAGTATGACAATGTATGAGCATCATTCTTTTTAAGTAAACTTCTTTTCAAGGTGACAGAACTAGTAAAGTAGGGCACCCAATTCATTCGACAGAAGCCAAAACCTTAAATTGAAAGAACTTTTCAGCTGAAGTAGAGAAAGGATATTCTATACTACAGGGGCACCTGCTGGACAAGCAAGATATTGTAGTCCAACCCTGTTAGCCATTATGAAATTTTATTAAAAAAAAAAGTAAGGGAAGCTATTTCTAGGACTTTTAGGAAGGTGATATTAAGGATCCTCAGACATGGAAAAGAGTGGAAGAGACAAAGTCAAAAAGAAAAGGATCTCAGTAGGCAAAAGATCCTGAAATATAGAAAATGCTATAAATTACCCCTATTACCAAAAAAAAAAAATAGATCCCCAGACATAGTCACTATATTCCTAATAAAAATCCAATAATTTACCCAGATTATATAGCTATGATATATTGAGGTTCTTGGATTTGTTCAAGAAAAAGAATTCTGTTGTTCAGCTACCCAAACATGCCCCATAAAAAGGAGATCACCAAAATTCATATGAGTAGTTTAAATTATTTGTTTCAGCTACATGGGTATATAGCTCCCATCTGGGATGTTAAACTTCAATATTCTATACCCTGAACAATTAAGTGAATTTCATTTGCACCTCAGCTGTCATGTCATTAGCTCTCATATGGTTCTAGAATTTCTTTGTCCAGTAAATGTTTTGCAATTGAGATGATATTGCACATAGATCACTTAGAATTCGACTTCTAATTGACGATGTTGACTATCCAGACTATACAGTAGATCCTATGTTTCTCAGTATTCATTTTTTCGTCTTATGGTTAGGACATGGACACCAAATTAGTTCAGCTGAACTCATATTATCATATTTTTCACAAATAAACATATATATGTACATATACATAAATATGTATATATATATATATATATACACACATACACACATATATACATATGTATCCTTGAATCTATCTTTCTGTATGTGACTATCATTCTCAGCTGAATGTGTTTATTCATAGTTGTTTCAGTTTCAATGTTATTGGCATTTATTAGACTATAATTTCTTTGAAATCAAGGACTGCATTTTGCCTTTCTTTTTATCCCCAACACTTAGCATAGTGCCTGACATAAAATAGTCTCTTAATGGTTTTTGACTGACTGGTTGACTGAGTGTCAAGGGGTGAGAGGAGAGAAGTATTTTCTTCACCTTTCTGTCCCTCTGTCCTCAAATGCTTATCTCTCAGGAGCTTGTCTCCAACAATTAAGCTAGAATCCTTAGAAACAATATATCTCTGATACCAGATTATTTTACCATGTAACCAGCCAACTTCAAGTTGGCTTATCATTTTTATATAGGACCAAAAAGAATGACTAGAGTTTCTCAACCAGTAAAAGATGCCTTTTCTGTGGGGTTATCTGCCTTAAATTAAAAAGCCCAAATTTTTTATTTCTTTCAAATGTTAAAAACTTACTATTTTTTCAATTTTTAAAAAAATTCTGAAATTATCAATCAACTAAAACAAGGATTTCTGTTACATGATGGAAAAGGAGAGGATTTTATGTGACATCATGAAGCTATTATGTTGACCTTGTTTTTTTTTCTTATTAAGTATATAGTAAATTAAATATACAACTTTTAGAGCTGTTTGTGATGTTTTTATGTCATTCTTTCTGTTCTCTTTTTTGGTGAGGTCTGGGAAGTAAGTAGGTTATAACTCTCACTATTTCACTCTTCCCTCCCCAAACTGGAGAAGAAAAAATCTTTTGTAAAAAAATATTCATAGCCAAGAAAGAGATATTCCTACCTTGGCCATCTCTATAAATTGATGCCTCCTTCTGTACCTTTAATCTATCACCCTTCTGTCAAGATGTAGGCAGAATACTTCATCATTGGTCTTCTGGCCATGTCATTGATCAAAGTTCTATAAAGACCTATTTGCACTTAATTTACATGATGTATTGATTGATTCAACTGAGATATTTGTGTTTCTGTGATCACATTCAAAGGTAGAACTCTAACTTTACAAAACAAGCAAAAAAGAGCAGTTATCCTTCTGTGCATCATAAAGTCATATTTAGTTTAGCATAGGAAGCCAGTGCAACAGACATGTTTTATTAAGTTATATAACAACAATGTTGATTATATATATATATATATATATGTATATATATATATACATACATACATCTATGTGAATGTAGGCATGATATATATTTGAATTTACCTATATATGTATATATATATCTATATGTCCCCATATAAGAATATGTACACAAACACATTGCACATGTCCTATATGGACATTTGTTTTTCTTGACTATTCATGCTTGTTTTTTCATTGTTGTGCATTGTTTTATTTTTTAAACTCTTATCTTCCATCTTAGAATCAATAGTGTAAATTGGTTCCAAAGCAGAAGAGCATTAAGGGCGAGGTCAGTTACAGTGAACTTTTTAGAGATGGAGTACTGGGCCCTGCCCTCATTCTACCTCCCCAGACTGAATGCCATGCTCACCTCCACCAGAGACTGAGTGCTATGCCCCATCCTCCCTCCTAGCCCCTGCTTTGGACCCCTCTTAAACCATACAGGAGAGGGAGGATGTGCTCCTATTGGGCTGTTTTGGCAAAGGGGCAGATGATGAGAGGTGTGTATGGAGGGGAAGGAGAGTGGCTCAAGCACTCTGCTCCACTCCAGCTCTGTGCCACACTATGAGCTATGCTTCCCTCAAACCTAGTTCCTCTTCAACTCCACTACAAGAATCACCTTCACCAGACTCAACAGGCTGCCATCTCCTCTGCACTCTCATGCAATATGTGAGCCCTCAGCACATTATGCTAGACAGGGGATAGAAGGAGCACTCCTGCTGGGCTGCTCATCAGAAGGGTGGGAAATGTGAGGAATGTTTTCAGGCTCATGGAGAGGAGGAGGGGAACAGTTCTGCCCTGAGTCCCTCTAGATTTCAAGTAAGAAAGTATGGTGGGCAGCTACAGGTGTACCTGCAGAGAGAGTTCCGTGTGCCCTTTTTGGTATGCATGTCATAGATTCACCATCACTGAGTTAGGCAATGGGGATTAACTGACTTGCTCAAAATCACATAGCTAGGAAGTATCTGAAGTCAGGTTTCAACCCAGTATCTTTCATCTTTAGGCCTGGCTCTCAATCCACTAAGCCATCTAGTTATCTCTAACTCTACATGTTTATAATGAGGGTTCTCAATGAAGGAAAGGAAGAGAAAATAGACAGATTTTTCCTCACTAAAAATTTTAATTTAAAAAAGAAAAAATCAATATTGATACCTCTTCATTATTATTTTTCAAAATTATAGCAGCATTGCCTGTCCTTGCACAAAACTGAACTTTGGTAGATTTATTGTAAATGATGCTATTTATTTCATTGTATAAATGAAATAAACTCTATTTCAAAGCAGTCACTAGCATTCCCTTTGATATTTTTTCCATGATAATTATTGAAGCATTTGAATGTTTACATCCAGTTAGATTCACTTCTGAAGAATTTCAATACACTATTTAAGTTTTATTGGAGACTCAGTCTTTGATTTTGAAAGGAAATGATGACAAAATAAATTCTTGAAGAGATGTTTTCTATAATTTAATTGTTTCAAATAAAATTTACTATTCAGGTAGCACTTATATTCTAAAACATATAGAATGTGATACACAAATCAGAGCTAATAATAGCTGCTATGTCCCAGGGTTGTTAGAAAAAAAGAGAAAAGATTTTTAAAGTTCTTAGCACAATGCCTGGCACAAAGTAGGCATTGTACAAATGCTTATTTCCTTCCTTTCTATCTTCTTTTCTTTTTTTCTTTCCTTCTTTCATTTCTTCCTTCTTTTTTTTCCTCCTTCCCTTCTTTCCTCCCTTCCTTGTTTGATAACAAAGAGAATACGCAGAAGATCTGTAGATCAAACATATTTCTCAAAGCAAGACCATCTAGTATTATCCAGACACTGACCTCAATAATACCAGGCCTGGAATATCTTCAATGTACAAGTCAAAGTTTAACTTGAAAAATGAAATTAAAGATTCATCTCCACTAGTTCAAAATTACACAGTATTTTACAAATGAATAAGATTATATCTATGGCATTTCTATAGCTGACTATTTTATTCCATTTCAAAAAAAACTGATTCAATTAAAAATATAATTATGAAAAGAGTGACATCATTCTCAATGACACATAAAGTCCAAGAGTGCCCATATGTTTGTACATTTACAAGCTACTTGAAATATTGATAGGGAATAAAACTTGAGCCTTTACTGATATTGTGCAGATGTTCTTGGTTGTCAGTGAAAAATGTAATCTTATCAAGGGAGTATAGTATATGTGCTAACTCCTATTTATAAAAGCAGCTCATCTTTTTTATGACTAAGGAGGATATTCCTTCTATTTACCCCAGTACTGGGGGAGGGGGAATCTCTTATCAAGCATAAATGAAAAGATTTTAATTGTAGGGCTAAATTAAAACACAACTAAGTACCTTTAAAAATAGCATCTTGGAATATGTACGTATGTATATATTAAAAAGAATGATGATGTTATTATAAATTTTGATGCTTTGGAGGAATTGCTGTTGTTTCTGCTTAAAGGCAGTATTGTTTTATAAATATGAGTTTTTAAAAGTAATTTTTAGGAGGACAGTAAATCTAGCATCTCTCTTGAAAATAAATGTTGATTTGTAAGTAGCTAGAAATCTAAATGAGTAGCTAGTTCGTGGAAAGAGTCAGACAGGACTGAACAAAAGGATTATTTAAATTATTGTTGTAGAGGGTAATGGGATCAAGAAGATGTCAGAGTAGACTTTCAGTCCCCATTCTTAAACTCTTTCTCCCAGAAGAATAATATGCCTTAAGTGGAACAATTGCAACTGAATTCTCAGGACAAGAAAATCAGAAGCCCAGCAAGGCAACAAATTAAATATAGTCATTCAGCAATCTCCTCTCACCAGCTTTCACTTTCCTGAAGGATACACAAATGTGCCACACACTTGTGCTTGAAACCTACTCAAAGATTTTCCTCCTGCTATAGTCACCTTACCAGCACATCACCCCTTACTCATTTCTTACACCACTGCGGCAAAAAGATGCTATTAATTCTGCCTAAAAAGGAGAGGAGGGGCAAAGAGTTAAGATTACATTTTTTTTCTACATTGGTAAATCAAAGCAACTACAAAGAAGAAGAATAAATTGTTTCTTCTCTAAATATAATTGAAAAGAAAGAAAGGTCTATAGGATAAAAAGAAGAATACAAGGAAAAAATTACAACTCTTTTCCTGGTGAATCAGTATTTTGTAGACAAAATTCCAAAAAGGGAGGATGGAAAGAAAGGAGATGAAGGACAGAGGATACTGCATAATGTATCCTCCAAAGGAAATAATTTAGACTCTCAATAAGAAGAGAATAATAGAAAGGAAATGTGGCAGAAGGAAGAGATCGAAATGGAAGGAATGAAAAGGCAAGGTGGGAATCAAATACGATTAAACACATTGAAAAGCAGTCTCTCAAGAAATGAATTAGAGGTCTGTAATGGAAGATGAAGAATCTTTTGTAAAGGCATTCCATTGCCCCTTGATCCAGCCATACCACTGCTGGGTTTATACCCCAAAGAGCTCATAGGGAAAAAGACTTGTACAAAATTATTTATAGCCTCATTCTTTGTGGTTGCAAAAAATTGGAAAATGAGGGAATGTCCTTCAACTGGGGAATGGCTGAACAAATTGTGGTATCTGTTGGTGATGGAATACTATTGTGCTCAAAGGAATAATGAACTGGAGGAATTTCATGTGAACTAGAATGATCTCCAGGAAGTGATGCAGAGTGAAAGAAGCAGAACCAGGAGAACATTATACACAGAGACTGATACACTGTGGTACAATCAAACATAATGGACTCTCTACTAGCAACAATGCAGTGATCCAGAAAAAATTCTGGGGGACTTATGAGAAAGAATGATATCCACATTCAGAGGAAGAACTGTGGAAGTAGAAACACAGAAGAAAAACACCTGCTTGAACACACGGGTTGATGGGGATATTGTTGGGGATGTAGACGCTAAACAATCACCCTAGTAAACTATCAATAATATGGAAATGTGTCTTGATCAATGATACATGTAAAATCCAGTGAAATTGCACTTCAACCAGGAAAAAGCAGGGGGTTGGGGGGAAGCAAATAACATGAATCACCTATCCATGGAAAACTATTCTAAAAAATAAAAATAATAAAAAATAAAAAAGATAGTTCATTTTACCAATTACATATAATAAGTTTCCACACAAGTTTTCAAAAGTTATATGATCCAAATTGTCTCCCTCCCTCCCTTCTCCCCAGTCCTACCTGGGGCTGGAAAGCAATTCAATCTGGGTTATACATGCATTATCATACAAAGTATATTTCCATATTGTTCATTTTTTTAAAAAGAATAATCTTATAAAAGCAAAACCCCGAATTAAAAATTGAAACAATTTAAAGTAAGAAATCATAGGTTTTGATCTGCATTTTGACACCAACATTTTTTTCTCAGGAGGTAGAAAGCATTCTTTGTCATGAGTCCCTCAGAATTGTCTGGAATCTCTGTATTGTTGAGAGTAGCTTAAGTCTTTCACAGTTGATCATTCCACAATAGTGCTGTTACTCTATACAATATTCTCCTGGTTCTACTTATTTCACTCTACATCAATTCCTTTCCAGTTTTTTTTCTGAAATCATTCTGTCCATCATTTCTTATATCACAATAGCATTACATCAACATCATATACTACTACTTGTTCATTCCCCAATTGATGGATATCTCCTCCATTACCAATTCTTTGCTACCACAAAGAGTTGCTACAAATGTTTTAGTACAAGTAGGTCCTTGCCCCATCTCTTTTTTTAATTCTTTGGGATGCAGATGTAGTAGTGGTATTACTGGATCAAAGGGTATGCATTGTTTCATATTCCTTTGCGCATAGTTCCAAATTGTCCTCCATAATGGTTGGATTAGTTCAATACTGGAAGACAGAGAATTTCAAAATGAACCACCTATGTGGAGAGTTGGTACATGGGGAGACCATTTTATCTGAGAGGATATTACTCCCCTAGGAACAGCATTCTGCATCATAAGAATGGACATTACAGCTCCTGATTACATGATAAATGAGAAAGAAATTATTCTGTCTCTCCCTGAATATTATCTCCTCCTTTTTAATAGGTGAGGTAATTGAGATTCCTAGAATAATTTGTCTGAGTACTTTTGTCATTGAGGCTAAATTTGAACACAGGTATTTTTACTCTACATCTAGTGTTCTTTCTAATTTATACATCAGGAAAACAATTGGTTGGATTTGTCTCACAAACCTAAAACTAAAAAGTAAAATAAAAAATAAAATTCACAGCATTCTATTTCATTTTGGAGAAGAATAAAATTAGGAGGGAAAGATTAAACCCTAAATGATATACTCATTCAGTACTATGGAGAGAAAGTACCTCCCTGGCATTTTATCAATTTTCTCATCTCTCTTCTTGTATCCTAACTTCTCTCTTTCCCATTCTTCTAGTCTCTACCTTAATCTCTCCCTTTTTCTCTTTTACTCCTTCCATTTCATGCTAAAACATTTCTTTTCACAAAAGTTAAATTAATATTTCTATGTCAGTTTCATCAGTACTTTATCTCTATTATTAATCTTTGACTTTGTCATCTGTAGCTTAATGCCTGAAGGGAATGAAAAGCAATAACCATTATCATACAGCATTTAACAATTTTCCAAGTGCTTTTGTCATTAGTCAATTCATATATCATCTTCTCTTTAAGATTATTTTAAATGTGCAATGGAGATGGATAGATAAGAAGAATGATCTCAACCTCCAGGCTTTTATTAGCAGCTTAAAGAAAGTCATACAGCAAGATGTAGCAGAGTTAAGATGAAAATTTTTTTCTAAAATCTGTATGTAATTCATCTTTGTAAATTCCATTCCAGATTCACAAACTGTATTGGTTCTGTCTATCTTTATGTCTGTCTATCTATATCTATCTATCTATCTATCTATCTATCTATCTATCTATCTATCTATCCATCTATCTGTCTGTCTGTGTGTCTATATGAATATACTGAGATAAGTATATTGTATATATGAATATAGTTCTCTAACACCCATTCCATTATATGCAAATAGCATATAAATACTGACATACTATGAGATTAATATTACATATATATGAATGTATTCCTATAACACTCATTCCACTCTACTCTCCTCCCCAAATATAGTAAACCATTTCTCAGAAAGACAAAATATAATATATACTTTATTTTTACATATTCCTTAATTTCTTGTGTATCGTGTTTTTATTTAACTTAGTATCTTTCCTTTTTTTAAAGTCAGTACTTTTTCCCTATGATTAATTTTCCTTAGTCTACTATTGTCATAGGATTGCAAGTCAAGGACAGGATAATTTAAAATTACATACACACATTTTTCTCATAATTCTGTCTGTTAATTTGTCCATCCATAGCACAAAGGACTCATGGGTCCAGTGTTTGCTGCCCACTCCACGGAGGTGAAGAATGCCCTCCCCCATGGTTCCCACACCACTACAAAATGGCCAAATTAGGTCCTAAGGAAACCTGACATAGAGAAGTGTTTTTTTGGTGAAAGGCTGGGGTTATTAATGCCTTGGCCTGTCTGAGGGAAAGAGCCCGGGAATCTGTACACAATTGCTCAGGAAGCTATTTGGATCAAAGAGAACCTCTCTATCAGAAGCGGAAGAGGTGAAACTTGCCAATTTTGATTTGCACGCCTTTCACCCACCATTTCCAAGAGATTCAGCTCATACAACCTCCAGCTTTTATTTAAGGCTGAGCTCATTGACTAGGGGGAAAAAAATCAAGGGAAAGACTTGATTGCTTATTCAAAGGGCTGCTTTGAGAAAGGGACAAGTCTTGTTATAAACCTGGCAAGCTTGTCTGATTATGAACTCAGAGACTTCATGTTCAACCATTAAGTCTTGTCCACTTATTTTTAGACTATATTTGCCCTACAATTGAAAAAGTATTGAATAAATATGATCAAATATAGACATAAAGGTGAATTATTAGAACTCATACATTCTTGAATGTTAAATTCTGATTATTTCTTGGAATCTGGTCATATCATTGGTTACTCACCCTCCCTCTCCTACCTTCTTTTTCATATTTTACCTACCTTGTATAGAAAAAAATACATTCTTCTTGATATCAGAAGGCAGATTATGAGAACCAATGAGAAGAAGGTATGGAGAGGCATATTTTTACTGAATATGTGAAGTATTGTCATAATTAGATCTGTGTAAAAATGTAATTGATTACTTAAAGAAGTGTTTAAGACCCCTAATACTTGAGTTGCAAGCAAAGATTGAATGACACTTATTGGGATATTGTGGATAGGTTTCATGATTTATTATTAGAAATTGGTCTTTATGACTATTAGGGTTGCTTCTTGAATGTAAGAGTACTTGATTCATTCTAAAGGAAATGTCATTAGTGGTTCCATGCCAATTTTTAGTAATACTAGGGAGAAGCCTTTAAAATTTAGCAAATAATAATAGGAAGTCATGAATTATGGTTCTAAAAAAGATCTCTGAGGTAGCTTGTAGTTCTGAATGCTATGACCTTATCAGGAAGAAAAAATAGTAGATACATACTAATTTACAGGTTATAAAATCCAATAAATGCACCAGTAATAGAACCCATGACTCCAGGGTCTATAAATTCATGTTCAAAGCATAAGAAACAAGCATGATGAACTAGATATTATCAAGCAAGGAAGCATATTTGACAACATTAGTTGTACTGAGACTTGATGAAATAGAGTTTATTTCTAGAACATGACCCTTGAAGGGCATACCTTATTCAAAAGGAATTGAATAGATTAAAATGAGTGTGAATTATAAGGAACTATATTCATATAAAGAAATACAAGTACCACTGTGGAAAGCATGATGAAGAGCATTTGGATGAAGGAGAGTGATAATAATAATATAATATGATGTAATATAACATAATATAATGTAATGTAACATAACTTAATATAACATAACATAATATAATGTAACATAATATAACATAATACAATATAATATAATTATTATAATATAAATCATCTCCACAAGATAATGGATTTATAGGACTAAAAGGGACCCCAATTAATCTAACTCTATATTTTATAGAAAAGGAAACTCTTGCCCAATAAGTTTGAGTGATTCACCAGGCACTAAGTATTAGAATTCAATATAAATAAGAAAAAGGTAGGAGAGTAGGTATCATCTGAACTTCACTTTGGCCAATGCTGATTGAAATGAGCAAAATTAAGAGAACAATCTAAACTCTAACTTTGCTCTATACTAGATAGAACATATATTGAGTCCTATTCTATATATTATACCTTCACTGACAAACTATAAGGTTTTCCAAATGAAAGTCAGCAAAATGGTATAGAATCTAGAAAATCATATCATCTGAGGAATGACTCAGGAAAATTGTCATTTTTTGGTATATTAAGGTATATTATAGGTATATTAAGACTACAGAAGAAACTTGATAGCTCTTTCAAAATGGAAGTTGTAAGAGAAACTATCCCTTGGGAGAAATGAGAGTAGAATATGAAGCATTTGAGATATGGGGAGCCATTCTGAAGAATAAATGTTGGATGAATTGACCTTCATCAAAATGGAGATTCTGAGAGGAATGTATCAATGGGAGAAATTTTTAGCATTTTTCTGAACCCTTAGGCTCTTGTATCAGATTATGAAACCCCTCCTAAGACAGGAAAAAATAGGTTTAGGAAGAGTTTAGAACTAGATACAACACATTGGAGAAGCTATTATTATCTCAGTTTTAAAGATGAAAAACTTACTGAAAGAGACTAAATGACTTGACCACTGACACACAGAAAGCATATGAGGCAGAATTCTAACATGTCTTAGTGATTCCATCACATTATATACTATTAGCTATATTTTCCATCGGCATCTCTGCTTGTTCTGAATACTATATAAAGAGAAGCATCTGTCTCTGTTCTTCCTCTCAATCTTAGCCCTTGCTTTCCTGCTTCATTTTGTGTGTTGTTTTTCCCTATTAGTTTATGAGGTCCTTAAAGGCAGAAATGTTCTTTCTTTTTCATTTGTATCCTAAGCACTTTCCATAATACTTGGCATGTAAGTTTATTGAATCAAATTGAATTGATTTTAACATACTATACTGGTTAAATTAAAATCCCTAATGAAGTTCTGTAAGATTGTTTCCATTGCCAATTATTTTTACCTTGATTAAAAATTACTTTAAAAAGAAGATACAAATTAAAGTCCTTCAGGGGAAAAACAGTATGCAATGAAATGGAGGACTTTCAAGAATTCCTGATGAAAAGACAAAAGCTGAATAGAAATTTTGACTCTCAAATATAAGACTCAAGAGAAGCATAAAAAGTTTGAAAAGAGAGAGGAAAGGTGAAGGAGGGAGGGAGGGAGGGAGGAAGGGAGGAAGGAAGGAAGGAAGGAAGGAAGGAAGGAAGGAAGGAAGGAAGGAAGGAAGGGAGGGAGGGAGGGAGGGAGGGAGGAAGGAAGGAAAGTGGGTAATAGCTGCATGGAAATATACCAAAAATTGTGAGAGCCAAAAGGGATTTGAACATATCAGGGAATCCAATTCCCTTTTTCTGTAAATGAGGAAAATGTTGCCTACAGGAGTTAAGTAAATTTCTCATGCTCTTGCTGCATAGCTGGAACACTTCTGTTTTCTAATAATCTTCTAATCTAATCAATCTAATAATGATACATTTCCTTGGTTATCTCTAGAGAAAGAATTCTTAATTTGAGACCATAGACCCTCAAGATATATCTGCATAGATTCATAGTGAAAAATTACATCCTTATTTTCATTGACTTCTAACTGAAATTTAGCATGAATATAGCAACAGAATTTATTTTCAGAAGAGTCCACAGACTTTGACAGACTGTAAAAGGGGTCCATGAGCTCCCCCAAAATATTAGGAATTTCTGCCATTGAGGGAAAAACCAATATTTGGTTTAGCTGGAAGAAAAACAGTGATCTAACAGAAGCCTGAACTCATGCCACTGAGGTGAAAGGGGTTGAAAAAAATTTCTTACATTGTTCCCTTTTGGTAGGGTTGGATACTTGAATCAGTTTCTATTACAGAGAGTTTCTCTGGAGTCAGAGAGCTTAGGTTCCCATCCTGCCTCTCTGATGCTTTATTCCTTATGACATAGGGCAATATACTTTATCTCCTTAAGTTTTGCTTTCTGGAAAATCAGAGATTTGTATTAGATAATCTCTGAGGACTCTTTTAGCTCTATTTTTTATACTTAGCCCAAGAATTCCCTTTTTATACATACACAAGTTATCATTGTTAATCTATTGCAACCCATTTATGCTCAATATCCATCTTTCCATCATCATTAAGGTCACTCTTTAGGGCCATAAACCCTTTTTTTTTACAATTTTTATTTTGAGGGGCAATTGTGGTGTTTCATGGTTCACAGTTAAATAGCAGAGTTATATTGGTATTAGAAAGATGAAAGAATGCTATACAAGGTAGATAATGAAGTCCCAGTTCTTGAAATCAATTCAGAAAGAAATCTGTCAGTTGGTTTGAGTATAGTCTTGACTAGGAATAGGAGAATGGCCTAGATAATATCTGAGACCCCCCTCTTAAATCTGGGATTCTGTGATTTATAGGCATCTTCTGTTCAGCAACATGATTCAAAGTTCAATTCCTGCTAATACCACCTATAGCTTGTCAAAGCCCTGAGGGGGAATTTTCTGATGTGAACACAGGCCTAACACTTCTCTAACAAAAAAATTTGGTGTATAACCTCCGTGAAGCCCTGTATTAGGTCTGATAAGAACATTTGACAAAAATTACCTTCCACAGACTATATACTAAAGCCTATCTCTATAGTGTGACTCTGAATGTGAATAAATCTCTTTCTGCCCATGTGGGACTGCTCTGCTATGTGAAGAATGTTATCAGTTACATAATTCTCTTTACCTAGTGAAATTTCCTGGTTAAGTCCTTCAAAGATACGAAATAATAAAAATTAGGGAACCAAAATAAAGTGAGGCCAGACAGAGTAAAAGTTTAATGAAGCAAAAGATACAGGTTGTCCATGTCCTTTCCAGATGCAAAAGAATAATTCAGTGAGCTGTTACATCAACACTTGAGATTCTGAGAAGGAAGAAGACCCATCTTGAGGTCAAATTAAAGAAAACCTTTCCCAAAGTTAAGCCAAGCAATTAGTAGTCTTGAAATAGATGGCAAACAAAATTTGCATTGTGCAGGAGAGAGTTATACTTTTATGTACCACAGCTTGGTTCATGGGTAGGGTGGGGTGATGCTGAATTTGAAATCAAGAGGTCTTGGGTTCAAATTCTAACTTTGCTCTTTACTACCTGTGTGACCTTAGGAGAAGTACAAAACCTACAGAGGCCTCAGTTTCACAATCTGCAATATGAAAGGGGCTGAAATAGATGGACTCCAGGAACTTTTCCAGATTTTAATCTATGAGCATGATAATGACTTCAGTTTAGGCCCAATTCATTGCTAACATAGTACACTACCACCCTCTGCTGGCTGCTTGCAAACTTCTGCTCTTAGAGTCAATGTCCTGGGGCTCTTTAAGCAAGATTGGGGCAGCATAAGTGATAACTAACTTCAAACGGTACTAGTTCTCTCCTTACCTTAAATTATACTTCATTCTCCTTTCATTTTGTACCAAAAAATCCACCAGGTACCAAAGCAGAAGCTCAAATTTCTGGCAAGAAGGAAGCTTCCCGCTCCTTGAGACTCATCCATCTACCTAAGTTTCCTAGGAACTCTGATTAAGCCACAAAAACGGTCTTAATATGATACTTCTGGACATACTACTAGAAGTAACACTGTGCTAATAGCTATCTAGAACTTTTGTATGACCTTTGGCAAGGCTCTTTATTGCTTAGGCATTAACTCATCTCTCAAATGAGAAAACTGAAAAATGATTTACTCCAGTTCTAAGATTGAATTTTATTGTGTTTGAGGCAGGGGGGAAGGAGGAGAATGGCAGACTTGGTGAGAGTAGTTGAGTTCAAGGTAAAAATAGAAGGGATCATACCAATGCATCCAGGAGGACCAATGATTAACTTTGATCAGACTGAAAAAGTGGAAGCAGAAACAACCTTCAAATGGGGATAGAGATGATCCAATTATTCTCCCAAGTAATAACTAAATTTAGGGTAGATTCTGGTTACCAGAACTAATATAAGCATTGGGAGAAGCAGTGTGTCATAGTGAATAGAGTTGGCCTGAAAGCTCTAAGAAGACCTGTGTTCAAGTCCTGTCTCTGACATCTAGTGGCTGTCTTCCCCCATACAAGTTGTTGTTGTTGGAGATGTCTTGATTTGCTGGTGAATTGGACCTAAGTGAGTCAAAGTTGTATAAAGTCATCAGTATCCTTCTTTCTTCCAGCATTATCAAAGTTCAGTGAGAGGACATAAGTCAAGAAGATTGGTGATAGCCCAAGATGGAATGGATGACATTAGCATCTTTAATGTCTGACCAAGCTCTAAGTGCTCCACAGTGCCTGCTTAACTTCTTAATACTGTAGGTAACTGTAAAACTATATATTACATAAAAGATGCTGATTTGCTTTAATAGAGGAGCTTCCTCATATGGGTCTTCCTAATATCAATGAAGAAATCTGGTCTCTACATCCTACTTATTAAGTATCTAATAATGAATAAAGCACATGCTAGTTCCTAGATGGAATAAATCTAATATAATTTTGGCAGGGCTCCTTGTTTTAAACTCTTCATGAAATACAAGGTTGCAATAAGATATAGTTCCTTACCTCAAGGATTTAGTCAAGTAAAGAGAAAAGAAACCAATGGAGATTGCCAAATATACAGCATGAAGAGAAGTAATAAATGAGATAATGATAATAAATCAGATGTTTAGAAAGAAGACAAGAACTGCTTAACTTTCATCATACATGTTTACTAGGAAAAAATTATTTCCATACCAGAAAATATAAAACAAACATGGTTAACAAGGAATTAAACCCCCAAGATAGCAAAGAGTATCTAGCTGTCCTCACTGAATTTAAATAGCCAGGACCATGCAAGCTTTGTCCCAAGGGAACTGAAATAACCTGTGTGTGTGTGTGTGATTGCAAAGAATGGTGAGGCTGGCAATCTTTGAACAATCCTGGAGTTTTGAGGATGTTTTACAGAATAAACGATGAACAAATATGACAGTGATTTTCAGAAAGTATAAGAAGGTTAAGACAGTGAATAGAATTTCAATTCCTAGCAAAAATTCTAAAATTTATTATTAAATGGATGGTTTATGAGCACTTAGGAAAAATAATCACTATGAATTTAAGAAGCTCACCATAGAGAAGGGGATAAGTATTTATGTAGTACCTACTATGTGTCAGAGACTGAAGAAAGCACTTTACAAATATTATCTTATATGATTCTCACAAAAACAATGTAAGGTAAGTATTGATGTTGTCCCCATTTTAAAGATGAAGAAATTGAGTTAAAACCAAACTTAAGTGACTTGCCCATTAGTCTATAAACAACTAAGAATAGATTCAAACTCAGATCTTCATGATTTCACGCTTAACAAATCCATTGTGCCACCTAGCTGCCCAGGAACAATTCATGCCAGAGTAATTTAATTTCTTTCTTTGCTTTTCACAATGTTACAAGACTGATCTACCAATTGAGGAAATGCAAGGGGCATAGTGTGAGCCTACGTGGATTTATATGCTAACAGTAATACAGTATACAACTGTTTCCTAGTAGGAATGAGATGTTTAATTGGCTATGTCTTCTCTTAGATTTTTTATTTCAGAACAGTTGACTTAAAAGACTAGAGGAAGGAATTAGAAAGCGAAGCAAAAACAAAGACTAAAACAACTGGAGACTATAAAAACTTATGCCAAAATAACTAAACCAGAACCTTTGATTCAGACTGAGCAAATGAAAAAATGAACCTTGACTAAAGTTTCAGAATGTTTATAGCAGAGATCACTGATTATATTCAATTTGAATTTCTTTCAGATTTTGGTAGTGACTCTAAGACAGTGTTTATATGACACAAAAGAGTTGGAGATACAAAAGGCAAAAGGGAAAACACTGTCAGTTGATAGTTGCATATCTTAATAACCCAAACCAATGCATCATTGGATTTTAGGCATAATGTACTATTTATACCAGCAATGAGGAAACAAGAATCTCTGTGTTCAAATCCAAGTTTTTCTACTAGCTAGCTATGTGAGCTTCTTAAGCAAGTTACTTACCTACCTTGGTCTTAGTTTTCTCATCTTATTTTTTTTCAAAAAAATATAAGTAGGGATTGATCACATGGTTCAGTAGGTATATGATTGTGGATGTTGGCTTTAAATGATCACTCTATTGCAAATATTAATAATATGGAAATAGGTTTCAAACAATGATGGGGAAGGAAGAGATGAGAGAAAGAACATGAATCATGTGACCATGGAAAAATATTCTTAATTAATTAATTTTAAGTGTGTGTGTGTATATATATATATATATACTTATATATATATATATATATATATATATGTAGGAATTCAGCATTATAGTGCCAAATGGAGAGTACTTGATATAGCATAAGAGAACTTGATTTGAACTTTTGCTACTTGCCAGATAACCTTTTGCAAAGCACTAAAAAATAGAATCTTTTTTATAACCCTTACCTTCCATCTTAAAGTTAATACTGTGTATTGGTTCTAAGGCAGAAGAGACATGAGGGCTAGGTCAGTGATGGCAAACCTATGACACATGTCAGCACTGGCATGTGTAGCCATTTTCAATGACATGCAGCCTCATACGGCCACATACAGAGAAGGAAGGGGCCACATGCCGAGGATGAAACATTTGTTGTAGTGTAGTGTAGACACTCTGTGCACTATAGATGACTATTCTACCTATATTAATTTACCTATTTTGGTTTATTAAATAGTTACATATTGCAGTTATACATTTTTGTTATTTAAACTATGAATATTGTATAATTATGTATTTGTTTTTCTCGAAGTGACACACCACCTGTGTTATCCTCATTTTTTTGGCGAATTTTGACACCCCAATCTCAAAAGTTTGCCCATCACTGGGCTAGGCAATAGGAATTAAGTGACTTGCCCAGGGTCACACATTTAGGAAGTCTCTGAGGCTAGATTTGAGCCAAGAACCTCCCATCTCTAGCCCTGGCCCTCAATCCTCTGAGACCTAGCTAAGTCTCCAAACCTCGTATTCTTAATTGACATCCATGAAATTATTTTTTAAAAAAGTCTGAAAACTGTATTTCAATATAATTATCTTTCTTCGTAATCATATGTATTTGATTTTGTCTATTCATTACCAGTTTTCTAAAAGGGGGGTCTACAGGCTTTAATAGTCTGCCAAAGGTTTCTATTTAATTTCTCTTTTGTAAGATTAAAATTAATATACAATAACTCCAAGTATTATATTTTATAAGATTTATTAGTAATCATTTGAATTTGAGGAAATAGAAAAGGCTGAGTAAAGAAAACTTTTCCCAACCAAGATAGCAGGAGGAGAGAGAGAGAGAGAGAGAGAGAGAGAGAGAGAGAGAGAGAGAGACAGACATAGAGTTACAGAAACTTTTATCTACTAAACATAAGGACACAACATGAGGACGAAAGTAGGATTCTGGGAAATAAAGTCCAGGTGTACAAAATTCTAATTACACAGTTCCATGGCACAAAAAAAGAGCCTAAGAACTCCTGCATTAAGCCTTACCACATATATTCTTATCCATAAATTGGAAGTAGATTCGATTAATTTTAAGAAACAAACTCTAACTTCTGTCCAAATAACAACTTTAAGAAAGAAGGGCAAGGGCTAGGAAAATGGGGTTAAATGGCTTGCCCATAGCTGAAATAGATGATTTTTAAGATTTTTCCTAGCTCTAAACCATAAGGTCCTGTATTATAAAATGTCTAAAGTCTCATGTTGGAAATGCTATGATTTCATTTGCTCCCTTCAAGTAGCACTAGCTTGTTTGGACCATGATAGACTCAGTCCTAATGACTGACAGACTCCTACTATCCCAGTTTTTGAGATAATAGCTGTACTGACAGATTAAAGAATAAAAATCTGGATATTACTCCCTCTTGGATGGGATAACAAGTCAGGTAAATATAATCACCCTTATGAGGTACAAAGCAACCATACTCAAGCTGTTAATAGGAATTGTACCTGCATAAGTACAGAGATCATCATAGCAGACACATACTATATTTTTTTAATAATCAGTTGAGAAATTCCAAGAGCGCCAAGAGTTGAATGCCAGACAATCTTGGCCTAAAGTTCAGCTTTATCATATGGAGAATATCAGAACTTCTCAGTTTTATTAAATGTTAAGTAGTTTTTGCAGTTGCTGTTATATACATAAAAGAATGTTCAAAGACTATCTGTATATCTGATGAAGAAAGTTATGGACCATATATTTATTGTTGAATGCTAGGGCTATTTTTAATCTCCTAAAAGTAGCAATAAGATCCTATGAAATCACTCCCTTTCTTGAAGTCCTCTAAGTAGCTCTGCAACACCTAAAAAAAAATACTACATTCAAAGACATCCATAAACTGATTTGAAAATATCTTTTTAATTTTTATTGACATTCTACATTCTAGGAAAACTGGATTCCTCATCGCTGTCCAATCTAGTCCTTGCCTTCTCCTAAGACCATGAATTCACATACCCTTTCTCTAAAAGGAGGTAAGTAAACATTTTAATAGGACCTACTATATGCCAGGAACAATGCTAAGTAGAGTGCTGGGTATGGAGTCCAGAAGATTCTTCCTTATTTCAAATCTGGCCTGTGAAGAGCTATGAAATCCCTTAAAAGGCACTTATCTTATTTGTAAAAATGATCTGGAGAAAGAAATGGCAAACCACTCTACATATTTGCCAAGAAACCCCAAGAAGGGATGCAAAGAGTTGAACAGAACTAAAATTCCTGAAAAACATATATTTAAGTTTTAAATCTATAATCCTATGATCCTGATTCATGCTTTTCTGTTTGATCTCTTCTACAAACTTGGCAATATTCATATACATTTTATCACAGCCCTAAATACAAAAGAGAATTCAGAGGCCATCTAATTCAACTCCCTCATTTTAAAGAAGAGGTAACTAAGGTCCATGGATGCTAATTGATTTTCCCAAGGTCATATAGATGGTAAGTGTCAAAATAAGAATATGAACATAGGTTCTCAGACTCCAGAACTAGTCTTCTTTTTCCACTGAAAGATTTAGATTATTAGTTCCTGGAAGTTTGAGGCTGTGTCATTCTGTTTTTTTTAATATCTGCCAACATTGCACTTTCTACAGGAAGTAAATATTTTCTATTTTGTTGCTGAAATGCATAGAGAATAATACATTGGCTCAAAAAAAAGCATTCTTTTAGAGCTTAAGGGCCTTGGAAAAGCTTTCTTTTCCAGACTTTAAGAAACCACCAATTTCTCATGATACTGGTATAATTAAAAATCACCAAAAAGAAAGAGTTATTCTTTATTTTAAAGGGTTTTTTAAAAGAAGGTTCTAAATAGGAAGTGAGCAGTTTTACTTGTAAAGATGATCCTGCAGGGACAAAAATCCACTAATTCTACTTGATTAAAATAATGATAATCCTCAATATCAAATAAAATATAAGCTCCTTGAAAACAGAACCTGTTTTTTGGTACTTGTATCTGCTTTTGCTTTTTTTTTTTTTTTTTTTTTTTTTTTTTTTTTTTTTTTTTTTTTTTTAAACCCTTACCTTCCGTCTTGGAGTCAATACTGTGTATTGGCTCCAAGGCAGAAGAGTGGTAAGGGTAGGCAATGGGGGTCAAGTGACTTGCCCAGGGTCACACAGCTGGGAAGTGTCTGAGGCCGGATTTGAACCTAGGATCTCCCGTCTCTAGGCCTGGCTCTCAATCCACTGAGCTACCCAGCTGCCCCCTGCTTTTGCTTTTGCTTTTGCTTTGGTATTAGAATTGCCAACAAGTAGTCCAATGATTTGCATAAAAGATGCAGTTGATAAATGATTTTTTCTTTCTTTCTGGCTTTCTTTCTTCCTTTCTTTCTTTCCCTCTTTCTTTCTTTCCTTCTTTCTTTCTTCCTTTCTTTCTTTCTTCCTTTCTTTCTTTCTTCCTTTCTTTCTTTCCTTCTTTCTTTCTTCCTTTCTCTCTTCCTTCCTTCCTTCCTTCCTTCCTTTCTTCCTTCCTTCCTTCCTTCCTTCCTTCCTTTCTTCCTTCCTTCATATTTATATACATATGTGTGTGTGTGTGTTTCCCTGACTCTTTTATCAGCTAACTTCAACCAAATTTCTGATTTCCTTTGTTGATACATGTTCCTCATACTATTTTAAAATAATTAATAACAAAAATAATATACCTAACATTTACACTGAATGTGCATAAGAAAGGGGGGATATTGATGGAATAGTGTCATGAAAGAGGTAGGTAAAGGAGTTAGATTTAGCAAAGAGAAGATGATTTCATCCTTTGAGACTGGAAGGAAGGAAAGAAGGATAGGTGATGACATTAAGAGGGGTAGAACAGTGGACCAGGGGGAATTCAACATAATTACCTCAATCTTTTCAGCAAGGAGAAGACAAGATAAATTACCAAGGATAAGGAGGAATATGGGGATTTGGGGGTATTGAAGAATACAGAGGTTTGGAACAGCCATTTGGAAGAACGTGATAGAAATTTAATAAGAAATTAATAAAATTATTTTCATGCAACAATGCCCAGTTGAAGTTAGAATTTGCTTATAGTGGACCCAGACAATATAATTTTATGGTTTCTCTTGGCACTGCTTTCAACATAAGAATAAAATCAGAGGAGAGAGAAGGTTTAAGAATCACCCATGGTGGGGGGGGCAGTTAGATGGCTCAGTAGATTGAGAGCCAGGCCCAGGGACAGGAGGTCCTGGGCTCAAATCTGGCCTCAGACACTTCCTAGGTATTTAACTCTGAGCAAGTCACTTAACCCCCATTGCCTAGCCCTTACCACTCATCTGCCTTAGAACCACTACAAACTATTGTTTCTAAGATGGAAAGTAAGGTGTTCTTTTTAAAAGAATTACCCAAAGTTAAGAGTTATCAGGAAATTTTGATGAATGTGAAGGAACTAAGGAATCCACAGGTAAAGAAGGCATTATAGACTTGATTGTATACAAAATCAGTAGTAGAAAGGCAATAAACAGACTATTTGATTAGCCCAAGATGATAAAGCAATTAAAAACTAGAGTGAGACTTTTAAATCCATTTTATAACATATTGTCGAGTGTGACATTAGTTTGAATTTAGTCTTCTTATTATTCACTTAAGAGTGGTTAGAATAGTGGAACTTAGTGGGATAAAGGTAAATAATAAAGAGATAAACCAGTGGTTCCCAAACTTTTTTGGCCTACCACCCCCTTTACAGAAAAAATATTACTTAGCCCCCTGGAAATTATTTTTTTTTATTTTAATAGCAATTAATTGGAAAGATAAATGCACCTGTGGCCATCACCGTCCCCCTGGATCGCTACAGCACCCACCAGAGAGTAGTAGCACCCAATTTGGGAATCACTGAGATAAGCAGAATAAGAAATAAAAGAACAGCAAAATATGATCAAACATTGGGGAATTTAAAGATATAGAATCATATTTATCCTCACGGAATTTGAAAAGCAACTGCCAGGATGGGATAGGACAATGTATGCTAAATACTAAAAGAGTGGTACCAACAATTTAGGAGAAGATAGTGCACAAAGTTGACTTGGTGGGTAAAGCCAGGGTTTGAGCTAGTCCATAAAGGATAGTGGAAGGAAAGGGAGAAGCATAAGCCAGCTGGACAAAAAAAAGTGAAAATGAAAGAAATTATGAAGAACAAATACAGAGTAATTAGATATAGAAAACAAGGAACAAAAAGTAGAAAATGACACCCAAGTTTGATAATAAGGGCATTGCAAAATGACATTGAAACAAATAGGGAAGTAAGGAAGTAGAGCTAATTTGGGATATGTGTGGCTAAAGATGATGAATAAGTTTTAGACAGAACAAATATGAATTGATGATGGAGTATTCAACTGGAAATGCTCTACAAACAATTAGAGATGCTGGACTGTTGTTCAGAAAGAGACCAGAACTGCAGATGTAGACTGGGAATCAGTCCTACCTTGGTGGTAGCTGAATATATGAGACCACATGAGAAACTCAAAGAAAAGAGTATGGGTACTAAATAACAGTGGGCAAAAGGATAAACTCTAGAGTCAACTCATATTCAGGGAGCTGTAGATGGAAGGGACAGATAGGTAAATCAGAGGATGGAATTCTAGATCTGGATTCAGGAAGATCTGAGTTCAAATTCAGCCTTAGACACTCACTAGCTCAGTGTCCCGGGGCAAGTCACTTGCCCTCTGTTTGCCTTAATCAAATGAAAATGGAAATAGCAAACCACTCTAGTATCTTTACCAAGAAAATTCTTTGGACTATACTGACATGATATGGTCCACAGGATCATGAAGAGTAGTAAATGACTAAACAGTTGAACAACTGGATGGAAAGGAATCTAACAAAGGAGGGAGAAAGATGGTAACTGGAGTGATAGAAAGAGAAAGACTATGTGTTGGTATGGAGGCTAAGAGCTGAGAGAGTTTCATAGAAAAAATATTTAATAGTGCCAAGTAGTTAGAGTTGTCTAGACTTAACAAAAATCATAGTAGCTGGCAGCAAAAGATTATTCCTAACATTGGACATAGAAGTTTCAGTAATGTAGTGAAGGTTAAAACAAGATTGCATCAGGTTAAAGGAAACATGTATAATGGAGACACTAAGTATAGGTTATTCTAGAAATTTGGAAGGAGAAAAATTGAATGAGAAATTAAGATACAAGCAAGAGTTAAAAGAACACTTGTTTTTTGGTTAAAAGGAGACAGGTCCATATTTGCAGGCAAGGATTAAAGGGAAGAAAATTTAAAATGTTTAATAACCTTGTAGGACCTTAAAATATGAAATATATTTATCATTATGATTAATTGGAAGGAATAATTATTATTATTAACTGAGAGACTGAAGATTCTAGAGGGAATAGTAGAGTAGCGGGAAGGATGTCAAGCAACTTATTTATCAGTGGGACATGAAATTTCCTCTTGTGCATTATAGAGAGGCATTTGAATGAGCTACTTACTTCTATCAATCTTTTGCGATTAAGGATCCATATATGCAAGGTAACAGAGCAGATTTTCTTCCTTATTCAAAACTAATGAACTGGATTAAAATAAAAAGTTTCTGAACAAATATAATCAATGCAAACAATATTAAAAAGACAAACAACAAACTGCAAAAAAAAATCTTCATGGTAGGTCTCTATAATAAAGGCTTCATTTCTCAAATGTATAGAGAGCTGAGTCAAATTTATACAAATATAAAGCATTTCCCAATTGATAAATGGTGAAAGGATATGAACAGGCAATTTTCAGATGAAGAAATTAAAACTATCATTAGTCATATTAAAAATGCTCTAAATCATTATCGATTAAAAAAATGTTAATTAAAACAACTCTGAGGTACAACTTCACAGCCAGCAGCCTGGCTAACATAACAAAAATGGAAAGTGATAAAAGTTGGAGATGTGGAAAAAGTGGGGCCTTAATATACTGTTGGTAGAACTATAAACATATACAATGATTCTGGAGAACAATGTGGAACTATGCACAAAGAGCCATTGAACTGTGCATACCCTTTGACTCAGAAATACCACTACTTGGTCCATATCCCAAAGGGATTAGAGATAGAGTGAAAGGACCTATTTGAACAAAAATATTTATGGCTGCTCTTTTTGTGTTAGTAAAGAACTGGAAACTGAAGGGATGTCCATCAATTGGAAATGGCTGAATAAGTTCTGGAATATGAATTTCAAGGAATTCTATTGTGCCATAAGAAATGACAGACAAGATTATCCCAATAATATCTGGAATGAGTTATATGAAGCTATACAAAGTAAAGTAAATAGAAGCAGGAAAATGTTGTACACAGTAGCAACAATGATGTATGATGATCAACTATGAATGACTTAACTATTATTAAGAAGGCAAGGATTCAGGACAACTCTAAGGGACTCATGAGGAAAAAGGATCTCCACTGCCATAGATGGAACAGACAAATTCTGAATGCAGATTGAAACATGTCCTTCTTTACTTCATTTCCTTTATCAATTTTCCTCTAGGGTAAGTAACATGAGTCTTGTTTCATATGTCCGACTTGGAAATATGTAGTATATGATAATATATGTACTACTTATTTATATTACCTGGGTGAGGAGAAGAGGCAGGAAGGCAGGAGAAAACATGGATTGTAAAATGTCAGAAAAATAATATTAAAAATCGTATTGGGGGGCAGCTGGGTAGCTCAGTGGATTGAGAGTCAGGCCTAGAGACAGGAGGTCCTAGGTTCAAATCCGGCCTCAATCACTTCCCAGCTGTGTGACCCTGGGCAAGTCACTTGACCCCCATTGCCCACCCTTACCACTCTTCCACCTATGAGACAATACACCGAAAGTTAAGGATTTTAAAAAAAAACCGTATTTACATGCAAGCTGGAAAAATTTTTTTTAACTAATGGCCCAGCTCTGATGTTAATCTTATGAGCTGGGATTCATTAGCACTTTGCCTTTAACCAATTAGATTAGACAAATATTATATCCATCTATGGCATACACTTATACTCATTCACCTCTAGCTCATAAACACCCAATTGAAATTCTTTTTATACATTTTATTATCAAATTCAAGTTATAATTAGTCATCCCAGGGTGCTTGTTTTCACCCCCTCACCACAAAACAACATACTCTCCTAGGGTCTCTTTTATCACATGGCTGGAATAAAAGAACATTGATAAATAATATAAATCCAAGCATCATCTGAATGATATGGAATTAGACTAAATCATCTTCTACCTGTGCTTTTCCAAAGAATAAAAGTTACTTTTTTTCTGTTTTCCCCCTGCTGCCTAAACAGCCAGGTTTCTCATTAATTTAAAGTCTGTCATACCAGAAACGTTCATTCTTTGGATAATGAAGGACTTGTAAAGAATGTCACAGTTGCATTGTTTTGTGTCATCTTCAGTAAATTGCTTGAAGAATTCTGAGGATATGTCAGCATAAAAGGATTTCTCTGATACCTAGTTCATACCCCATGAGAGTGGCATGCTGAACCCTAGTTCTATCCTCTCTATTTGTGGCTTCTTTTCCCCCTCTGCCTCTCAGCTGCACTTTCAGGCAGCTTTCTGACAAAATAAGCCCTAGTGATTAAGCTAACGGCTACAAAAGTGTATAGTTTATTCTAACCTATTCGCAAAACCAGAAATAGGTCCAGAAAAGAAAAATGAACCCAGTGGCCCCATGTTTGTAGGACTACTTTGTTATAAGTGTGCTGGGATCATAACTTCTCTACCTACCTTACTTTTCAGAGTCTAGGACAGTGCTACATAAGGTTTTGTGTGTTGTTAGGTTTTTTGCAAGAACTCTACAAAATAGGGTTGACAATTGCTTTTGTTTGTTTGTTTGTTTGTTTTAAGGAAGAAACCCTAGTAATTACTAAAATCAGATTTTTGATGACAAAAGAATATCCAGTCTACTGCTCTGGCAAATGGGAAATATGGGTAAAAAAAGGCATTTTTATTTTCTTTGGTTCTGGGAGCACCAAAAGCCCAGTTTACTCACTCCCAGGTCTTCATGCCCTTTATTGTGGGGCACAAGAGGAAATGTCAGAATAGAGAGTCAAAAAAAGAAAAGAGTAGACAAAGAAGAGCACTAGCCAAGTCATACCCTTCTCAAGAACATTGAAAAGCAAAATGACCATTTCTATGACCCTGCTGCTAAATATATCTTGATAGATTAACACATTCATTGGAGGTCATACATAAAAGGAATTTGGCACTTTCATAGTTTGTGGAGTGGGTAAAGAAATGGCTGGGTGTGTGGGGAGAACAAAAAGGGGAGGTGTTACTTCTAGTTGCTATACTTAAAGAAGGGATTTTTAAAAAATGAAATTTACATTTAAAACTCCAGAGAAGTGAAATGTGATCTCTGGAGTTCATTTCATTTGGAATGATTTTTATGTAGCACCATTTGTCCTGTTTCAGTCAGGGCCCTGGCATGGTCTCTAGAGGATCAAATAGCAATTGCTACAAGAGTGGAACCTTGTTATATAGATGATTTTTACAACCATTTGCCAATACAGCTGTGCACAAGTTGTATGGGTCACATAATTTCCTGGTTACCTTAAAAAGCATTTCAAGTGGCTAATAAAAGGTAGGAGTCTTGCCCTGTATTCCATTCCCTACCTTCTCCTAGATTGTCATAGTATTTGTTCATGAATTTCAATGCAGAAGAAAACCGTATCTCTAGATAACTGAGCTCAAATACTAACTCATTGGTATTGAAGACTATTCTTGCTTTCTGTTGTTAGGTTTCTGAGTTTCCTTCACCTCGAGTCTCTAGGGACAAGAAGACAGAAGGAAAACCAGCTTGTTCAAATAGACATCACTAAACTGAGTCTGGCTTTATTATTGATATCATTGGGGCAGCCATTCCATGGAGTACATGTGACCTTATTTCTATTCTTTGCTAAAAGACACATACACCCAACACAGGTTAGTACTTTTACTTTATGTGCAAATGCTAAAGATGACTCTCATCTGAGTGAGAAGAGCTATTCCATCAATGATTCTTAATAAGGATCAAGAAGGGATGGTTTCCAATCCACTTTCGAGAAAAAGCTCATCACCTCACATATTCCGTGGTCCTTCTGATAAAATGTTCTTTCTTTCTCCCTCCCTCTTTCCCTTCCTCTTTTTTCTTTCTCTCTCTTTCCCTTTCCTTCTCCCTTTACTTTCCACTCTCCCATTTCTCCCTCCTTTCTCTCCCCCTCTCCCTCTCTCTCATACACACACTTATACTATTGATGACACAATCAATCAATCAACAATCATTTATTAGGTTATTTCCAGGAACTTTCATAAGCTCTAAAGGTAAAAAATAAGAGAAGAATCATCCTGATCCTCAAGTAACATTCCATTTTTCTTTCATATGTGCTTTATTTTTTCAGCTTACAAGTATTGCTTGCTCTACCTCATACTCTCCCTCACTCAATGAGAAAGAAAGAAAAACAAGACTTACAAAAAATATGCAAGGTCAAGCAAAATATTAGCCATGTCCAAAAATATGTATCACATTCTGAATCTTTTTTATTTTTTTGAAAACCCTTACCTTCCATCTTAGAACCAAGGTTCTAAGGCAGAAAAGGAGAAAATGCTAGTCAATGGAGAATAATTAAATTGCCCAGGGTCACACAACTAAAAAGTCTCCCAGACCAGATTTGAACCTAGGACCTCCTGTCTCTAGGCCTGTCACTCAATTCACTGAAACACCCAGGTGCCCCTTCACATTCTGAATCTTGAGATCATTACAACTATGAGGATACAGGTGGCATTCTTCAACAATCATGATTGATCATTGTGTTGATAAGAAATTTTAAATCTTGCAAAATTGTCTTTGCAATGTTGATTTTTTTTAATATAAATTATTCTCTTGGTTCTCTCTTCAATTTGTATTAGTTTACATATCTCCTTGAGCTTTTCTGAAAATGCCTCTTTACATGGCATAATAATATTCCATTATAGATATGTGGCACAATTTTTTCAGCCTTCATGCAATTGATAAATACTTCTTTAGTTTCCAATTCTTTCCCACCTAAAAGAGTTGCTATAAATATTCCTGAACATATAGGCCCTTTCTTTGATCTCTTTTTCTTTTTTCCTACTTCTTTTGATCTTTTTTTTAGCTCAATATTCATATTCCTGGTTTCTAGAATATGCAGAGGCTAATAATTTTGGAGCAATGTTTCAATTTATTCTACAGAATAGCTGGATCAATTGACAGCTCTAAAAAGGGTACATTAGTGTATATTTTTTTTTCCTATAAGCTCTCCAGTATTTTTTATTTTCCTTTTTTTGTTTGTTTTGTTAATTAAATAGGTATGAAGTCAAACCTCTGAATCATTTTATTTGCATTTATCACAATTAGTAATGACTATATATCTCAATGAAAAAGACAGGAATTACAAGGTTAGACACCAAGGCATTGCTGTTCTAGTTACCTCACATCTCTATGCCACTACTGTTCTCTGCCCTATCCTCCAATTAAATGTCTCTATCACTTTTGGAGTTCTATGAACTATGAACTAATGAAGAAATTAACTTCATTATTTAATTTTCTGTAGCAAAAAAAAAATGGATTCTGCTTTATCCATATTATTATAACACAAAATAAAAGCTAATCTCAATAATTTGCAAACCTTTCCTTCTTGTTGTTGTTCAATTATTTCAGTCATGTCTACTCTTCTTGACCCCATATGGGGTTTTCTTGGCAAAGATTTTGGAGTGGCTTGCCATTACTTTCTCCATTTTTTATTTTTTTTACAAATGAGGAAACTGAGACAAAGATGGCTAAGAAACTTGTCCACAGCTAATATGTGGCTGAAGCCAGATTTGGACTCAGATCTACCAATCTTTGGCCCAGAATTCTGTTCATTGCACCCCCATTCCAACATCTACCTCTATTTTTGGTGATTTTGAATTCCCTGATCAAAGTGTCAATTTGAATAATCACATTACCACATGAGGAAGCTAGGTAGAACAATGAATAGAGGATCAGATTCAGGAAGACCTGAGTTTAAGTCTATCATCAGATGCTTTCTAGCTGTGTGACCCTGAATAGGCCATTTAATCTCAGTTAAACAATTTGCCTCAGTTACATTAACTGCAAAATGATGACCTACAGCACCTGCCTCAAAGGTTTATTGTGAAGATAAAATAAGGTCTGTAAACTGCTTACCACAGTATTTGATGAATAATAGGTAAATTCTCATTGCTTTCCCTTCCCTTCTCTTCTCTTCCTTTTTCTTCCCATCCCTTTTATTTCTTATCAAATAAAGAACTCTGCCAAGTTCTTTTGAACTTTTGAAAAGGACAGCATCAGCACCCACTCCATATCTCAGCCCTACATTGGTACCATCTCCTGGCACCTTTCATAAAACTAGCTTAATGCCACTCGCTAATGTTTGTAAAAACATAAACAAAACAAACCATTTTTCCTATATAAGTATGGTCAATTTCAATTCCATATGACAACCATTTGTTATGTACCTACTACATGTAAAACACATTAACAGGGGCCAACATGTTTTCTAATGAAACAAGTAATAATTGTCAGATGTAGAAGGATCTCTTGCAGAATTTCATCAAGGTTATATTTTCACTTTAAAAAATAAAAGTGAACTGAAGAAGAGGAGATAAGCATACTTCTCAGAACAAAATAAAGGAGTTAGGAAATTGTCTGCCATTGGAGAGAGTTGTAGGATTGTAGATTTAGACTGGAAAGCCTTGAAAGTATATCTATCGCAACATATAGACTACAAATGAAGAAACTTGGATTCTGATTAAATGACTTGCCTAAGGTCACAAAATTAGCAAATGATGTAACCTTTACATCTAACGTTCTTTTCACTACACCACAGTGTGTCATGAGGCATGTTGTATTTTTTGATGACATCTTAGGCCTAAATAGTTTTTCTCCTCTTCCTATTTTTGATTTATAAGAAAGAAAATACTTAGGATGAAGAGAAATTGGATAACAAAGAAGAAATGCTATGTTTCCCTCTAATACTCCTAGTATTTCATTCTCTGACAGCTGAGAGACAAAGGGATTAAGAAGATAGCCAGTTGCTGAGAGGCCATGGTACTTTCATGTTGAGCCAAGGAAAATATGGAGAACATATCCTGGGTTTTGATTGTAGGCTTAAAATTTGAGAAAAATTAGCAAAACATTAAGAATTAGTGCAAAGAATACAAAATTATACCTCTAACTTCATTTTTTAAATCTTTAACTTTAAAAACAGAAGATAGTTTACAATGTATAAGTTCTGTGCTTTAATAAACCACCACATTGGGGATAAATAAAACATAAATGCCATAATTACAAATCTGTTGGAAGCCAAGTTCTAACTTACCATATGAATTTTAGGCAAATACTGTTTTTTGACGTTTATGCACATGATCAAAATACCTACAACTATTTAAGTGTACCTTGAATACCCAAATCACAAGTTAAAGGGACAAATTGATGAGAAAATGAAGAAACTTATTTTCAGGGTTGAACCTGTAAACTATGTTTGATGATAGTATCTCATGCGCAATTATACTACTCATAAAATGAAATGAAGATCTTAAGCCTATATGCCCCACACCAAAAGCAACTTTCATATTATTTTAGATTAATAAGTAAAAGATATGAGGAAGGGAAAATATTTTAAGTGAAGTAATTAGCATAAAAAAGAAATCAGTATTGAGTATTTGGGGGTTAAAGAGGGCAGGGAAATACTTTATGCATACTTGTTTCTATATATAAATATAACCATTATCCCTTCATTTATAGGATGTAGGACTTGTTGTGAGGAAGATTACTTAATTATTATTTAGGAGACCTAGCAGGAAGGGCTAATCTTCCTCACAACAGACCTGAAAGGAAAAGAAAAATTTTAATTCTTTGATATGCTCTTCTAAACATCTTAGTACAGCCATAGATTCAAATATGAAACTGATAGAAAGACTCCTGACTTGGGAAGGAGCCAGAGACATAGGTTCTAATTCAATTCAAAAGAATTAAGCATCTATTTTTGTTCCTTTCAATGCAAAAAAAAAATATTAAGCATCTACTGGGTGGAGAGCACTTTGCTGGGCAAAATCCAAAGATAAGAGTGTCATAAACCCTGCTCATATCAAGCTTCCAGTACATATTTCCAGGGAGATAATCCAAAAATACAACCATTTACCAGCCAATGGGCTAGTGACAATAGGCAAGTGACCTAGACTCTATGAACCACATTTCTTTAACCCGAAAATGGAGGGTAATAGCATCTGCCTTTCCCTGCCTGATCTACCCTGTGAAACTCACATATCCATTAAAACTATCAATGCAAGAGAGCCAAATAATACTGGCTTCATTTTTAAATTTTCAGGATAAGAAAGTATATCTCTGAAATCATCCATTGCTTCAGATCAGGGTCTGACTGATTTGTTTTGTCTGTTTTCTAGATCTAAGAAACTGATCGATGTTAATATTGCAGCTTAAACTTAAAAATACAACATAGGTACTTTTCTTTGGAAATCCACTTGTTAAATATTTATCAGTACACCACTGAATATATGGGATGGCATTTTGAAAGTTAATCAATCACTTCACAAATCATTTCACAATTATCTTTAACAGTTAATTCAAAGCTAGTCATTTCAAGTGCTACAATTTCTCAGATGATTATATCTGCAGATTGCCTAATATGAAACCTATGTTAAAAAATTATAGTTAATAAAAAGGAAACAAAGGTCTAAAAGAAGGAAAAGAAAATCAGTAAATCAACAAGCATTTATTAAGGGCCTGCTATGTACTACGAACCCTACCAAGTGCTGGAGTTGTAGAGAAACACATGGCAACATGAAAATATCAATGATTTTGGAGTCTAAGGACCTGAATTGAAATCCAGTCTCTGTTAATTATTGCTCAGATGACACTGGATAAGTTATTTAACTTTTCATGCCTCAATTTCCTCTCCTGAAATGAGATGATTGGACTAGAGAGCCCCCAAAATTCATTCTGGCTTAAAATTTATTACCACATGATCATATGAACAACAATCCATGCCTTCAAGGATATTACTTTCAGATAAGGGAGACATTTGCATAAATATCAGGCAGCTAGGTGATGCCAAGTCAGGAGTCAGGAAGACCTGAGTTCAAATCCAGTCTCAGATACTTACTAATTATATGACCTTGGGCAAGTCATTAAGCCTGTTGGATTCATCAGTTATATTATTATAACTGGAAGATAGATTCAGGATTCTAAAATGTAGTTGGAAAGATAGGCCATGAAAGCAAATAACTGTGGTTTAAAATATAATATAGTATATTAGAGGAACATACAAAATGCTAGAATGACGTATGATATTATCATTAAATTCCCTGTGTCTCAGACCTAAAAATAATCTGCCAGACTCACCACCCCCTTCCCAGCTTTATTCCTCCAGGCATTCCCACTACTTAGGATAAAGGTTGGGTAATATTCACAGAACTGACTATAGACAGAATCTATTGAGGACCATCAGTTACTTGCACAACTGTTTCTTTTTTGCCTCTATAACAAACAATAGTAAATCCTAATTTTAAGAACCTGAAGCATAAGGTGACCCAACTTCCATTCGCTCACCTTTATAAAGCCACAGGTAGTCCTCCTCCAGTATTTCACTGTTGGTTCCTCCCTCTGACATTCCTAAGAGAAAGTATTTCCTAGAAAGGGATGGCATCTCAGACATGCAAAAGTTTCTGAGACTTGGATGGGAGGAAGACTTTTATTTTCAACCTTTCTAATTCCTTGGTCCCAACTGTGCTAACTCTTCTAACCAGTAATTCATTAGGAAGGCTTTCAAGAGAAAAGCTCAGGCTACAGTTTAGGAAGGAAAATCACAACTCTCTTCAACTGCATATGGAGGAGTACTGGGAAATTCCCAGCCATGGTAGCTATTTTGTGAGGTTGAATGCAGTTCCATATGCCTCATGCAATTCCTAATGCCAAGTTCCCTTGGCAGTATCCTGTAGACACAGTTTGATGGCTCAACAAATCAATATGAACTTCAAATTGCCAAGCCAGGTTCCTCTACACAACATGGGGCTCTTTTGCCCTAGGTTGCTCTAAAGAGGTCGGATTTGCATCACAATACTTTGCATCCCCGCAGGACATAGCATTAAGTATCCCCACTTTGTCTAATCCACATTATTCTGGGTACTACCACTCTGTAGGGGGTAGACTTACATTACAAAGAATTGAGAAAAGCTAAAACTCTTATAGTTGAGGCTCTCAAACAGAACTGAAATAGTGAGCAAAAAGAAACAAAAACAAAAGATCTGTAGTAGTGCATAGGAGGAGCTAGAAAGAGAACTTGGCTTTGGAGCTAAAAACTAATAATGTACCACTGATAAAATTCATTCCCTTCTTCGCTATCCCTCTATCTTTTTCCAGAGAGTTCAGTTCCCTAGAGAATTCTGCAGGATTTGCCAAACCATCTGACTAATCAAAACTGGCATTAAGGCAAAGAATAGGGAGCTTATTCCGTCTAAAATGGCAGTGTGGGATAAAAGAAAGGGTACTGGACTTGGAGCAAAAAAGACCAGGATTCACTTGCTATCTTGGACACTTACTGGGCAGGTGGCCTTGGGAAAGTTGCTTTACCACTGATCCTCTGTTTCCTAAAGTATAAAATGAAGAGATAGACTTGAGAGTCTCTAAGGGCCCTCCTGACTCTAACTCCATTATGCCATGGCCTTACCTAGAAAATGTTTCCAGATATTTGATGTAATGGATTTTTAACATGGGTTCTGACAGATTGGTGGTTAGCTTTAAGGGTGTCTGTGAACCACTGATTTAAAAAATCTTACTCTTCATTTCAGTATAATTCATTTCCTTTGTTAGCTGATGTATTTTTATTTTGGGAATTTAAAAATATTATTCTGAGAAGGGGTCCATAGATTTCACCAGACTGGTAAAAAGGTCAGTGGAACAAAGAAAGAGGAATTTCTCATATAGAAGGGTGAAGATCTCTCCCTAAAAGTTTACTGAATGTTTTTTCATGTTGGGGTGCAAGACCAAGCATATACCAGGCCAAGTGTCAGCGCTAGCAGATTATATTAATGAGTGTTCATCTCTGAGCTGACTTGGTACACTCCTCAAGCTTCCATGGTTCCCTCAAGATCCAGTTACTCTGACAGCCAAAGATGCCTAAAACCCTGTAATAGCCAAAGCTATTTAAGCTTAGCTTCAGGGATCTCTGTGGTCTATGGCAGAAATCCTTCATGATCTTTGTGGAGAAACAAATGACAAAATTAAAGCCCCAACAGTGCCTTAGAAATATTAAAAGTCAAAACCATGTTTCTTGTGGGTTCAGAAGCAACAGAATGATGGAATTTAAAAGTTCTTGTTCAGTTATTTTTCAGTCACCTCCAACTCTTCATGTCCCCATTTGAGGTTTTCATGGCAAAGATCCCAGAATGGTTTCTTATTTCCTTCTTTAGCTCATTTTACAGATGAGGAAACTGAGGTCAACTCAGTTAAGTGACTTCCCAGGCTCAAAAAGCTAGTACTAAGTGTCTAAGGCCATCATTCAGAATGATGTCTTCCTGATTCCAGGGCCTGCACCCTATCCATTGTACCACCTAACTACCCCAAAGTCAAAAAAGACCTGAGTGCAAATCTAAGCTCAGATGCTTACTAGCTATGTGACCCTAAGTAAGTCACTTAACTTATACTTCTCTCAGTTTCCTCAGTTGTTAAGTGAGAACAATAATAGCATCTGTTTTTCAGAGTTGTTTTCAGGTTCAAATAAGATATTTGTTAAAAGCACTTGGCACATAGTAAACACTTCGTATGGGAATACTTATTCCCCTATTCTATGAAATAAGATATGGAGGATACTTCACATGAAGAGGGAATGGAAAACTTTGTACATATTACCTTATTTTTGAGGAAGCATCTGGTCACCACTCATTTATCAATAACGACCATGCTATTAACCCAACACTTATTCCAGTGGTTGTGCATTACATACAACAGCAGAGGGTGCACTAGGGTAACACCAAGCTGGCCTGGACCTGATTACCTCTCCTGCCATGTCCCATCACTTTTCTGAGTGGCAATACTACTTTAATTGACCTAAAGACTTAAGGTGCAAATATCCAATTATATTTCTGTTCATATTATCTCTCAACTTGAACAATATAGATTTTATTCATAATATTCGGAAGATCCATGTACATTAAATTGAGATCCAATGAATCCTTCCTAGATCAAGTAGTCTAAAACCCAAGAGCTGAAAAAGACTCCGGTTAGGTACTTATATTCTAATATCCCCTTTTTTCTATAGGCAAGTTAAATCTTGTTGAGATTTCAATACCTTCCCAAGCAGATAGCCTCTCTATCTTTTCTTCAATCCAAAGGATAAATATCTAGTTGAAGGAAGAAATTTTGTATTTATGGTATTCCAGTTAGTGTCTGTCTTTTCATCAAGTACAGTGTGTCTAGATCAGGCAGAGTAACAGGTGGCCTAGATCCATCCAGAGTTGGAGAACCTTTAATAAGTTAGAGTGCCCAGAGGGCAAATTCAGGCTGTCTGTGAGCCCATCTATTAACTGAGAGAGCTAAGGGAGAAAGTGCTTGCTTTGGACAGCTGGACAGAGGGATGGGGCATGCAAAAAATATCCTTGGGCACTGGGAAAAAGGTGAACAGAGCAGTGCTGGCTCTGCACTGGTGCCACATCTTCACCAATTGGGACTATCTGGTCTCTATTTCTCTTCTCAACTAGGCTTTGCTTGTACTCATTTAGCAGTACCTCAACCTTCTTCACACCATCAAGTGTAAGCAGAAGGAATCTCCACCAGGCAAAATTAAATGAAGATCTTTCAGTCCTGTCTCATAACTATCATGAAATAATGTATAGGTTTCCCTATAGAGGGGCTATTTCCTCTAATTCCCCCTTATTTCATTCACCCAAAATTTGAATCTAGTATCCCATGCCACTCTCCCATAGGCTTCCCCCCACCACACCCAGGTTGCTATTTCATAAGCCCCATTATGCCTTCCTCTTTTATTCTAACTTCTTCATCCTGATTTTGTGGTAATGGACTACTTCTGTCTCCTTAATATTAATTGAAATCCTTTCAATGTTATCAGGTCTTTGGTGGCCTTGGTTTTCAGAAGTGTGGATGCCAGTGAATTCCTTGAAAATCTGGAGCTGTACCAAGGATGGCATAGTTAAGAGTAACAAAAGGCATTGCTTGTAAGAGTTCTACAAACTAATTGTTCTTTCCTTCTATGGGCTATGAATCACATCTCACTTGTCATAGGGGAGAAATGAAGCCACGGTCATCAAAATGGAGGCAAATCATATATTACTGAAGGGGACTCCAGTTGATTTCCTAAGCTGGAATCCTAATGGCAATAGAGGGGAACGATTAATTCTATCCACAAACATTTTTTTAAATTTTAAACCCTTAACTTCTGTGTATTGACTTATAGGTGGAAGATTGGTAAGGGTAGGCAATGGGGGTCAAGTGACTTGCCCAGGGTCACACAGCTGGGAAGTGTCTGAGGCCGGATTTGAACCTAGGACCTCCCGTCTCTAGGCCTGACTCTCAATCCACTGAGCTACCCAGATGCCCCCCACAAACATTTTTTTTATTAAAGTTTCAGAATAAGAACTTATTATAGCCCCCTTGGAACAGCTTAGCCAATAGAGAAGGTTACGGTAGTATGCCTCCAAGGACATCCATCATATGTCTTTGTATAGGAGGCATGAGCATACAACAGTGAGAAGAAAAGCATTCACTATCTCTGCAGCTTTCTCCATCCCGCCTAGAAATCATGTTCTCTGAGAATAGTAAAGAATGGAGCTCTTACAATGGCGTTCAACGTATAGTAAATAAGTGAGGAATAAGGAATGAAATAGGAGAGAACAGTGAGCTGAAACCACAACTTCCCATTCTACTGCAATCTTTGTACTCCTACTTTAGACAAATTTCACAATGAAATTCATCTTCAAATAACTCCAGGAATCAACTAGACTATGAAATTCTCTCAGTACTCTCAGTCTCTGATCACCTCATGCTAAAATGACAGTAATGATAATAAAGTACTTGTATGAATGTGTAGGGAGATTTTAAATTTTTTCAAATTATGCCACATCTGTGAAATGTAAAGTTTTCTATGCTGGTGATCAAAGACATAATGCATAAGTGAAATGAGAAAGCACTGTGGTACAGTGAGAAGGATAATGGACAGCATATATATTCTTCCATAAATCTTTCCCAGGAGTCTACTCAATGTGCCCTCCATCTTCAAACCTATTTTCCCTTCATTCCTGGGCAATTATAAAATACACAGAAATGACTCTCACTGTACTTAGCCTTGTTTAAAACAATCCAATCTTAAGGATTGCAATATGGAAATGAGCTGTTAATAAATATTCAAAATTACCTACTTCTCAAAAAAATACCTTGTGGAATCCTTTGCCCTGGAACCCCTTCTCTTGACCAGCTTCTCCCACACCCTTCCCCTGGTATCACATTAAGTCTTATGTCTTCCTTCGTGAGTTAAAATATACCAAAAATAATATCTATTTATTTATATTCCTTCCTAACCTGTTGTTATCTTTGTGAAAGTTTTCCAGTTCTTGAGGAAATTTAGACACTCCTCAAATAGTTCATCTGCTCTATAGACTGATCTCTAATCTCTTCCTTATACATGTATGGTTAATTTCTAGCTTCATGTCTTTGCTCAGACTCTTCAATTGGTACAACCCCTAAATCTTCTCTTCAGGTTTGTCTCTTTATCACTCCCTTCAAAATCAGGTGCAGGGACTCAATTCTAGGGAGCTTTCTCTTGAACTGACCACTTTCTTATTATGATCTCCCTTTGCACATACATATACATTTTGCATTATATTGTGTCCTTGTTTTCCTCCTTTTGTTATGCCGTTCCTTATATTTCCACACGGTCTATAAATTGGACAAAGACCATATAATCTTTGTTTATTGTGTATTCCAAGTGAGCTCTGAGGACCCTTGTCTCAAACTCTCTCCCACTGATAAGCCTTGTCCTCAGAACCTGAATTTGTTGAAGATCACACTTCTATCAAAGCAGGCACTACAGTCTAGGTCTGCCAACTCGAGGGACAACGTTCTTTTGACTATTACATAATAACTCCATCTACGTTGGTGCCATTGGCAAGAAAGAAGGGCTCTAGGAATACTCACAAAAGGGACAGGTGTGTTTCTTTAATGACCTTGGCTTAAGCTTCCCCTGGAGAGCTACCTCACAAGATGGTCATTGGAGAACCAATTTAATCAATTAGCCATAAGAAATGTTTAGAAAGGGAAATGGTCACTAAGGTGTCAAAATACTAAACTTTTGTTACAAAATATCCCCTCAGGATATGATTGGGGATGTAGACACTAAATGTTAACTCTAGTCCAACTATCAATAATATGGAATTAGGTCTTCATCAATGATATATGTAAAACTCAGTGGAATTGTGCATCATCTAGGGAGGGTTAGGGGGATTTGGGGAGAGGGAAAAAGTATGAAATATGTAACTATGGGAAAATATTCAAAATAAAAATTTTTTAAAATATCCCCTCAAATACTTGTGATATTTTCTCCTACAAGTATATGCAAAAGTCAAATGCAAGTGGCCTTAAGTTTAGAGAGTTCATATGGCAAAAGGGCAACTCAGAGATCTTGTTTCCTGAAAGTCTTTTTCTCTTATTCATAGGGTACTATTTTTTTAAATTCCCTTTAAGTCGAGTGAATCTGAAATCAGTTTGTCTTTAGCATCTGATGCAGACAGCATTGCCAGCTAATCTTGGGATGCTACTTCTGATGCCAATGGGAAAAAGAGAAATCAAACATCCTCTATGATCATAAACTAGCAAGTCATATTCTCTCTCTAACTCTTTAAATCTTGAAGGTCAAAATCTGGGATCAGGTAAAGAGACCTGTCCAAAGTTTTTCATTCTATTCTTCCTTCTCCCACAAAAAAAATTGGTTTCTCCTCAATCTTTTGCTGAAAAGCCACACATATTCCAATTATTGTAATAACTTTCCATTCTAGCTAACTAGATATTTTTATATTGGAGCCAGAGGGTATAATGAAATCCTAAAGCCAAATAGAACAAACAGACTTCTTGTTAGGCATCACTTTACTTCATTAAAAAGTTTTCAGTGATATTTCTGTCCTATGTCTAAGGTCTTTTGAATGAATAAATGACACGTTTTCACCTAGTTAAATTATCAGGATAAAATGGAATGGGGTGATTTCGACCCCTCCCTTATAATAATATTCTCTAAAATGCCTAGGATAGTGATTCCCACGTAGTCAGTTAATCAACAAAAGAATAAGAATAGCCTACATATAAAGTACTCAGACATTATATATTTCTTCCTCTTTTGAAAGCCATTGCCATAGCTTCATCTACTCCCTAAAGAAGACTGATATGCTGGAAATAATCTGAGTTGGCATCAGAAATTCTGGGCTTGAGTTCTGATCTTGACTGTTCTTTAGCCTTCAGACTGTGATTGAGGATGTCACTTGAACTCTGAGTCCCAGTTTAAGCACTATGATGGAAAATCCCGTTTCATTTATGTCTTTTTGTCCATAGCAATGAAGCTTGTACGATGCCCTGCCCAGAATAGGCAAAGAGCAAATATTGCTAACTTGAATTCATGAATATAAACAATAGGAATCTAGATTATCCAGACCAAATTAAAATAATTTGCCAAATACAAAGTATTAACTGTATTCATGTGTGCTGTATAATGTTTCTATCACTTCACTTGAATGCCAATACCTTATTTGCAACAATGTACAGGACACCTCTACAGGATACATGGCTGTGTCTCTGCTATCTCAAATTCAACATTTTGAGGCCAAAATTAATCACTTCCCTTCCTGCACCAAGTCAGTTGCTCTTTATAACTCTTCCATTTCTTTCCATTACCTGCTGGCTGATTGACAGCTATTAGTTCTTTCTACCCCTCATCATCTGGAGCAAGGTATTGACTGCCAAACCCTTGGTATCTCTCTAGGTGTTGGGTATGACCCTTACTCTCTCTGTGCCTCATTTTCACTACTGAAAAAGAGGAAAAGTTAATATCTATTTTATAGATTTATCAGTTACAGTCAGAGCAAGTCTCTATGAAAATGGAGCTCATTTTTAAAATATGAGGAAATATAATATAGCAGAAAAGGAACCACATCTAGCATCAGGAACCTGGTTTCAAGTGCTAAGCCTGATATTTTACTACCTTAGGCAAGTCACAACCACTTTCAGTTTTCTTATTTTAAATGATGGGGTCCAAGTATATGACTTCTGAAGTCCCTTCAGTCCCTACATCTATGATCTTGTGAATTTCACCTCTCACTTCCATTCTATTCTGAATTTTACTTGGGAAACTGCTTAATGATCTATAAGCATGTTTAGTGATGCCAAGTGGCTCACTGCCACAAATGTACATTTCTAATACTAATCTTTTCTGGTGATCATTATAGACCTGGAAATCAGAGAATACCATGATCTCAGAATAATCAAAATTATAAATGAAGGACAACAGGAAGATGTCAGGGAGATAGAAGAAGGAGGTAACATGTTATCAACTATGATTTAGCAATGAGAAGTGTTGTAAAAGATAAAAAATAGAGATAAATAAATAAAAATTTAAAAAGATAAAAAAATGGAGAGGATACATGGGTTCACTAAGGAAGTGAACCAGTGATGTACCAACTGTGAGAAATAAACAGATTGCACACATGTTGCATTCATATTCTCTGGATATTAAAAGGTTTAGAGACTATTCTCTAATGCATTGAGTGGATTCCCTAGAGAGGACTTGTGGAAAGATATACAAAAGAAACAGCCAAGGAAGAAAAGTCAAAAAGGAAATTGTAATCTGCATCTGTGGAAAATGACTTCACACTGATTCAACCTCGGATCCATAAAAAGTATTTGTGTATACTGTGTTCGATTGTGCTTTTAACAATTATTTCTTCTTCAAGATTTCAAAACAAACAATAAAAAAGTCTGTGTGTAGTTGATTTCATGTAGTTCTACTATTTATTTTTTTTTAACTGAAAAATGCATGGTAGTCTTCCTTTTAGTTAATTATATGTTAAAGAAGACTGGCTGTGTAGACCACAAGGCTACAAAAAAGACTTCCTCACATGCCTGTTGGCAGCAGCACATTGAAATTGCATGATAATTGCTTAAATGGAAATACACATATGTATCTTCCTGAGAATTGGATAATCTGATATGAAAACATGCAATAAAGTAAAAGCAAATGACACATGCAATTAAAAGAATACCCTAATGCTAGGAAGGGATTTTGCACTTTCAATTAACACTATTCAAGGAAGTTCCTGATAAGAGACAAAAAGCTGAAGTCATTTGTATATAGACTACACACTCCGTTAACATGGAGTCTTTCATCCTAAAGCCTGGGAAAGGCCTCTTGTGCAATGTACACAAATAATGACTCTTATATTAAGTCACTACACATTATCTTGACATTCCAAGTCTTGTTGTCTGACAAGAAGGACTTTCATCCTTTCCCCTTTCTCTGATCTCCATCCTTCTCTTCTCTCTCTCTTTGCTTTGCATCCTGACAGCCAAGTTCTAACAGTTACTCGAGGTTACAATGTGTCATCCCTAGTGGAAATCAGAAACTTTAATTCAAAAAGTGGCTACTCTTGACCTCTGACCCTGCCGCCACCCACTCTGACACTCCCATCCTTTTTCTGTCTCCATGGAAATGAATAGCCAAGTGGAAAAATGGGAGCAAGTGAAGTCTAAGGCTATTCACAGAGCCCCCTGAGAGAAAGATGAATGAAACTCATTCATCAACAAGCAGGAGATGGAGAAAGCATTACTCACTGAAAAGCAAGCTGAGAAACAGAGGGGGAGAGAGAGGACGAAAGCCAGAGAAATAGTGAGACGTAAAAGGATAGCAGGAAGGGAAAGCATGATAGAGAAAAATGGTACAGAAGTTGAAAGAGAAAAATGGAAGAAGTGAGGAGTAGCATTACCCAGTTTCCAAAGCTGGACTGTGTGGAGAAAACCTGTGATTCAGGAAAAAATTCACATCCCTAGAATATCACCTTCATAAAGAAGATTGGGAGAATGAAAAAGGAAATAAGGCAAACCTTTCTCTGTCTTATTATCCCTGTTTAACAGTGTCTCACAGCAGGGAAAATGAAGGCTTGGATATAGGGCAGCTGTTCAGAACTTTTGCCTCATGGGCTGGGTATCCTATGGATTTCAGATGGTAATGAGAAGTTATGTTGGATTTCAAAGAGATGGCTAATGCTACTTTTGAGCTTGAGTTCCAGAATAAATGTTTCATTTCCATTGATGCTTTCCCCTTTGCTCTCGGATGGACTTTGTCTTTTTTTTTTTGACTGTCTCCCTGACTCACTGAGGATGAAAGTGCAGTAACCTCTCAAAGGCTAAGTCTCACTACTTGTTGTTGGCAAAAGAACTCCAAAATGGGATGGTTAACATCAGAAAGCTAGATGATGGCACAGTGGAGAGAGGACTAGAGACAGGAAGACCTAAGTTCAAATCCAGACTCAGACACTTACTAGGTGAATGATCCTGGCCAAGTCATATAAGCTTTAAAGAGTCTCCTCAACTATAAAATGAGGATCATAATAGCACCTATCTTGCAGGTTGTTGTGAGGATCAAATGAGATAGCATTTGTAAAGTATTTAGCACAATGCCTGGCACAGAGTAGATACTATATAAATGCTCATTCCCTTTTTTTCTTCCCTTCTCTTAAGGTAACCTGGTGTCCCTAACTTCCCAATGCAATGTCATTACTGGACTTAGTACAGGCACGCAATCAGCTTAGCCCACTGCATCTCAGAACTGATCTCATGAAATCCCCTAGTCTTAACCTTCTCGTAGTATGATGTCCAAGGTGTTTTTTTGATCATGGCTTTCAGGTAGGCAGATAATTCTCAAATTGTCTCTCCTAGATCTATTTTCTAGGTCAGTTTTTATAATAAGATATTTCATGTTTTCCTCTGTTGTTATTTTTTTTCATTCCTTTTATTCTGCTTTATTGTTTCTTGATTACTCATGAAATCATTAGTTTATAAATGGTCAGTTCTTATTTTTAAAGCCTGATTTTCCTCTGCCAGTTTTTGATCCTTTTTTTTCAATTGACCTGTTTCTTCTTGCATCACTTTCATTTCTCTTTCCCACTTTTCTTCTGCCTCTGTTAATTGGTTTTTGAAGTCCTTTTTGAATTCTTCCAGAATCTCTGTCCAATCCATATTTTTCTTTTGAACTTTCCATGCATTTCCTTTGCTTTCCCTGTCCCCTTCTGTGTCTATACCTTGCTCTTTGTCTCCATAAAAATTCTTTTGAGTTAGGTGCTATTTTTTGTTGCTTGCTCATTTTTTTCAAACTAATTATAGGTTGACTTGGGGGATGATGTGATAGTCTGAGGGCTGAGAACTCTGAGAGCCCCCTTCTCCTGCTGATTCAATTCAACCTTGAGATGCTGATAGCTTAAAGACTTGCCTCAGGCTTCGGTGTAAGCTTTTGATCTCACTCTGATATTGATCAGGTTTGGGGCTGATCAAATTCTAGCCCCAGACTTAGGCTCAAGTTTTTGGTCTCACTGTGTACTTGATCCAATCAGGCATACACTTAATTATCCTAGCATGGAGCTCTGCCCTGAGCTTTAGGCAAAAAAAAATCAGTACTTAGTACTATCAGCCACCCCAAAGTGTGAACAAAATCCTTATCCCAAGCCCAGACTAAAATTCCCTGTGCTGGGGATCCAGACTTCTCCAAAGGTTTGAAATTTCAAGGGGTAAAGGTTGACTTGTACCACTATTTTCCCAGGCAGGATCTCAGGGTCTGGATGTTGGCTTGGACATAGGCTCCTGAACCTTGGACAGCAGATGGGGGGAGTGGGGGCATGTCTTGGTCTTGACTTGCTCTTCCCTCCCTGCTATAGCATCTTGCTGGCTCTGCTCTCCTCTTACCCCAGTGTCCCAAATGTTTTTACCTACATTTGGGGTTTTTCTTTGCTTGAAAGTTGTTTCACTCTGTCTCCTTGTTGGTTCTTTCACTCCTGTATTTGTTTTTGTGGTGATATTTTAATCTTGGTCAGAGAGGATTATCATGGTGTCACAGAGCTGCTCTGGATTACTCCACTATCTTGGTTTCACACACATACCCCTAGTCCCAACCTTCTCTACTACAGTGTGTGAAGTAAAATATCTAGGTGCCCTCCATTCAAGCTTTGATCCCTCATACCCTAGTGGCAGGACAGATGAGTTACAGAATCACATGTCATAACTGACAGCATGATACTGGCATCTCCTGGCACCTCCTGGGGTCAGCAAGAGCATCCCAAATGTCAACATCTCAGAGATATCACTATATCACCATGGAACAAGGAGTTGGTGGGGTTTAAAAAGTGAGCAGAAGGAGGAGAGTGACGTTTTTACTTCTGCTCTCTTGGTTTCTGTACCTGTCTCTGGGCTGGTGGTTTTCTTTGAGCTTTTCTTCATATACTGATTTTTGGCAAGCCACAATGTAGAGAAGACCATGAGGGGCTAGAATCCAGGACCTGATTTGTACCTTAAGTTAGAAATGCTGGGATCTGATCTCTCTCTCTCTCTCTCTCTCTCTCTCTCTCTCTCTCTCTCTCTCTCTCTCTCTCTCTCTCTCTCTCT
>NC_058134.1:113314721-113408946 GCF_016433145.1 Gracilinanus agilis | reverse complement strand
TATATATATATATATATATATATATATATGTATGTATGTATGTATGTATGTGTATATATACATATATGTGTATATGTATATATATTCATGTAAATAATGAGAAAATTAAGATAAAACTAAATTCAGATTCATTTAAATTATTAATCTTGGTCCCAGACAATAAAATATTAATATCTTACTTCACCATGAAAGAAGATGAGGCCCTGGAGTACAGAACATTTTATAAAATCTGAAAATATGATTGCTGTACTGTTCATTTTTGCTTAAATATTTTCTATGTTAGAAGAAAGATTGTAATGCCAAATAATCAATTCAAAATTTTCCACCTGTTCTCATATAACATATGTATGCTTTTGTATCTGTTCATTCAGAAGAAGCTAATTTGGAAACATTATAAATATGTATTTAGTTTGGGTCCTACAGTATTTTTAAAATAAGAATTTCTAGACTTTCATGGGGTCAAGAGCTGAAGTGATCCTTAGAGATAATCTAGTTAAACCTATTAATTTTATAGATGCTGAAAATGAGACTTAGAGAGTTGAAGGTAGTGAGCGCTGTTGTTCATGCATTTTTCAAACATATCCAACTCTTTGTAACCCCATTTAGGTGTTTTTAAATTTTTTTTCCAGATAATGTCAATAGAATTTTTAACAATTTTTTTCTGACATTTTCTGATCCATGTTCTCTTTCTCCCACTCTTCTCCCCCCCCCCGCCCCAATATGGCAGGTAATATGATATAGATTGTATATATGTTATCATACAATACATATTCCATGTTCATCATATAGGGAAAGAAGACACGTATCATGTAAGTATCACTAGAGAAAAAATTCATGGAGGAAATAAACTTAAGAATGATATGCTTCAATGTGCATTCAGACTCTGTCAGTTCCTTCTAGGGTGGTAGAGAGCTTTTTTCATCATGAGTCCCTTGGAGCTGTCCTGCCAATTGGGGTTTCCAAGCAAAGATACTGGAGTGGTTTGCCATTTCCTTCTCTAGTTCATTTTAAAGATGAAAAACTGAGGCAAACAGCGTTAAGTGATTTGCTAAGGGTCATAATGCTAGTAGGTGTCTGAGGCAGAATTTGAACTCAGGTCTTTCTAACTCCAATTCTGGCACTCTTATTCACTGTGCCACCTAGCTTCCCAAAGTGGTAAGTATTAATAATCAACTCCAGTTCCTCTAATTCAACAGCTGATGTTCAAGCAATTGTTATGGCTGCAAGAAATCGGTGTGTGATTAGGCTATAGAGAATGACAAAATAAACATTAGGCAGACTCAGGAGTCAGTTTAAATACTGCTTTTGCTATTTACTGCCCATTTGATCTCAGGAAAATGATTGAATTTCCCGTTGCCTTAGATTCCTCAGCTATAAGATAATGGAGATGAATTAACATGATCTCCAACATGCCTTCCTGATCTAAAGCTATGATCTCTGAGTTTTTACTGTATTTTAAAGATAATGAGGACTGAGAAATTTGAAGATGTTGATCAAACAGGTGAGATGAACAGAAACATGCATTAAGATTAAGCTGGTGATGGCATGTAAAACAGATAGGAGAAATTAAAACTGGAGTCACAGATATCATTTAGTATATCCTAGTGCAACAAATCAGAAGAAGTATACATTTGTGAACAGAAGAAATGGAGAAAAGGGGATGCATGTGAAAAACCAGAATTGGAGTCATAGGAGAGGGTAAAATCAAAAGTGTACCAAATATAAGATTTGTAAATCTGTCACTGAGGTCACCAGTGTGCCTTCATATAGGTTATCATAGAGGATAAATTATCTTTCCAATAGCTAGTGATGAATCAATAATTACAACTTCAGAATGATCACAAGATCTAAAGTAACAAAAGACTTTAAACTATGGTAGTTCAGTCCTCTTATTTAAATGTAAAGAAACTGAGCTCCAGAGAAGTAAAACGAATTGTCAGCAACAAAATTATCCAGGGTTGATTCTCCTATGCAATGTTGTTTTTTGAATTAAAAACTTCACTACAGGCCCCAGATCCAAACCACACAGGCCCCACATTTCTCCAGTCTAGGGTATTTTGCCTACTCTGTGTTGGACCATCAGTAAATAATATCAGCATCTTAAGTTTCCTCACAAAATATCTTGTAGACAATTCATATTGAGGACATTTTCTATGTCCTTTATCTCATAACTTATTTGGGAATTGGAAGCCAGACAACCTGACTGCCAGTATCTTCTTGACTTTTATCAAGATTGAAAGATAATTTTTGAAAATGAAAAATGGAAGTGATCCACAGTTTACCCTTAACACCATCTTCCATAGGGAATGAATATCTTTCCAATGGACAATGGGCATATTGTAAGTGATGGTTGCATCTTCAAACACTGGAAGGATATATGGGGAAAAGGGAGTAGACTGTGGATAAGGAACAGACAGCAGAGTTATTAAATATCCTTTCAGGGTTGGAAGTCCACTGAGCAGAACCCACATGGGATTATTTCTTCCTTTCATGGACCAGCTCTTTGTTTTTATCCACATATTTTAATCAATATCACTTGGCATTTATTGAACTGTAACAATCTGGCTGTCTCTTACATTATGGTATTGAGTTTCAGGAGTGGCCAAATTTTCCAGTGGAATTTGAGTGGCTGAAAGAATGTGCCTACATATATAAATTCTGGCAACACATTTTAGAGTAGGGAAAACGAATGTTTTTACAGGCAAATCAAGCAATTACATGAGCCAACATGTGTACAACTACATGCAGTTACTAAAATTACATGAGACCAAGGAGAATGTTTTAGGAAAACAGGTGAGTTTGTTCCTAAGCCAAATTTTAGTAGCTTTTTTTAAAATGTGGTTTTCAAACCTTTCTACCTACAAATTAAATTGGTAAGCCTGTAAATGACATTATTTCAGTTTATATAGCCTATTAGTTCTAATGATCTCAAGAGCTGAAGGGAGGTTTTGCATTAGCCAAAATCTCAATATGGCATGAAACAAAATTCTTCCAGATTATACCATTAAAGCAACCTTAAATTTTCCATAGCTCATCCTAATAAGAAAATATCTAGGGAAGGAGATTGTATTCTATGTCCTCAATGCTTATATAGTTTAGATTGGCCACTGTTTCTGACAAAGAGCCAAGACACTTCAAGGTAACTATTACTAGAATAGGATAGGATAGGATAGGATAGGATAGGATAGGATAGGATAGGATAGGATAGGATAGGATAGGATAGGATAGGATCGGATGGGATAGGATCGGATGGGATAGGAAAGGATGAGATAGGATGGGATGGGATAGGATAAAATACATTAAAACTAGGAGGTCTCTTAGATAGGTATTGATCCAATCCCTTAATTTTATAGATTAGGAAAATGACCCCAGAGAACTTAGATGGCTTGCTTAGGGTTAAACAATACATGTGATCTTGCCAAACTTGCCAAACTCTAGACTCCGGTTGTAGCTTAAGTGTTTTCTTCTTATTGGGAAAAATTAGGAAGTTTGAGAAAATCCAATTCATTGGTCCCAAAAGCCAAAGGTTAGAGGGAGAAATTTAGGTCAGCCTTGGAACCAGTTCATCTTACTACATGTCCTTAAGACTTGTATATAACTAATCATTTCTTCTGCCTCTCAATCAAGCAGCTCCCCACTCCATCTTCAATGGCATTTCTCTCAGTCATTCAGCCTCGATCCCTTTGCTATCACTGATTGCTTGCCACCTCAGAATCAGTGCCTGTATACCATGTTATTTCTTCATGAGCTGAGCCTCAGTTTCCTTATCCATAAATAGACATGTTACTTGAATTACCTATTTGATAGGATTATTGTAATTGTAAAGGAAGATGCCTTTTAAACATAAAATCAACATTTTATTATAGTATTATTAATATGTTTCTGTAATTATACTTTCCCCATGTTCTTTGTCACCTAACTAATCCAGACCCTCTTTAGTACATACACACAGCTATCAGTTCAGGCATCCTAAAAATAATTTGTTTCATCACATCATTCATTCATTATAAACCATCAATAATTCACTCTTATCAATTCAGAATGAAAATCAACTTGCTCTATTATAGATTTTACCTAACCTGTCATTTCTAGTTAACTCCTTCTTCATATACTCTATATCAAAAGTCCTCAAAATTTTTGGTCTCAGGATCCCTTTACACTCAAAAAAAAATTAAGGTCCTAGTCCATAAAGTTTTGGTTTATGTGGGTTATGTCCATCAATATTTACCACACCAGAAATTAAAATGTGTTAGTATCATTGTGAAAAATGATTTTGACATCTTGGGACTTTGAAAGGGCTTTGAAAATCTTTGGAGGTACCTGGGCCATAATTTGAGAACTTGTGCTCTGCATTTTGGACAGTCCAACCTACTCATTATTTACCTAACCCTGCCTTATTAATTCCCACATTTATGCCTATTTTCATGTTGGGTGTTCATTCTGAAATGTATCCCATTTCTCTTAATACTTAATTTCACCCATTTTGCATTACCTTGATCAAGTCTTATATCCTTACTGAATAGTTTTGTGATTATTCCAATCTATATTGAGCACTGGGTCCCCTGAATTCCTTTAGTGCATACTGAATGCTGCACCCATTTAACAAAGTACCATTTAGTAATTACTGAACTTTTTTACTTATGTCTGTCTTGTATCTCTTGTATCCCTGATGAAACTGTAAGCTTCTCAGATGTTGGAACCATACCTTGTGGTAGCCCCAATGTACTTAGCACACAGTGCCTTGAACAGAGAAGCAGTTCAACAAATATCTTATAGGTTGGTTGATTGATAATTCAGGGTCAAGTTGAAAGACACTCCCAAGAGAAAAGTGTAAAAGAATTAGTAAATACTTATGTGAGTGCAATCATTCCTTTATTAGACTAACAGGGTAGTTGTCTTACAGAAACAAATAAGATATAGTCATGATAATGAATGACAAAGAATTTTACTTTCTCTTCTGTTCACAAGTCTTTGACTTCCTCTAGTACATCTATTAATTGAATGAAAGAATGGGAAATTCTCCTTCTCCCCTAAGAAAGTAATGAGATTGGATCATCTTAAGAAGCAAACTGGATCCATGCATCCTTTCAACCTCTGCCAGTTGACCAATGCTTTTTTTTCCATGCTAAGACTGGTCCATTAATAGAGATGAACAGATCAAATTGCTCTGACCCCTGATATCATGGGAATCACTGCTGCTTTCTGTTTCTCTATTACCTCTCTCTTCCCGTGACAACAATTCAGTCCCTCAGAAAGCAACAACGATTCTACTAATAGAAAATTCACCCAGGCAGGGGCAAGGGGAAGATTTGATCTTGACCTTCCTTGGAAATAAATGAAGTCATCATTTAGAGCTGGTCCCTGGTCAGAACAAGTACCTCTCCAAACTGTACTGAACAGACTCCTCCTGTGCACGCCTGTGGGATCACTGAAAATGATATCAATCTTCTTCCAATGGGAAACTGTGGCAGGATTTTTTCCTCTTCTACTCTTTGGTCCCTATTGTATGCTCAGCTGCACTGTAGCCTGCTGCTAATCAAAGCCAGAGACTCTCATACACAAACAAAAGCATCATTGTGGCCTCCCCCAGGACTGGAACACAGCAGTCCCAACAAACAAGTTAGTCAGGTGACATCAGACTGGAGAGGCCAACAGAGTATCTTTCCCGCTGTTCTGAGGAGTCTGGATGTTTCAATCCTTCATGTCTCTGTACCCGCACAGAAAAACGAAGTTACTAGAATAAGTGAATTGTGTGTTTGAGAAGACAAAGGAGAAACAAGCAAAATTAATGATGGGAAGATATTCTAGCTATACTTCATCAAAAACATCATACAAAAATTCATCATACAAAAAATATTATATTTTGAGTATAGGGGCACATATACCATGCCATGCCTTCATGCCATGACTCTGTCTCTAGCAAGATTATAGAAAATTAAAGCAAGAAAGGAATCCAGGTTATGAGAAATATAAGGATTCATATCAATTTTCTCTGAGGCTCATAGAGGGAAAAGAATTTGGCCAAAGTTCCACAGAGAGTAGATTTCAGAACATGAATTCAGTCAACTTGTCACCTGAATCATCTTTCCATACCAGAGATGTCAAAAATGACCTGCAACACTCCTAAAGTGCAGCCCAAAGCAAATTGAACTGTAATTGGGAATATTTAACAAAATAAATAAATAATAATAGAACATTAATAATGTTCATATGTGATTTCTAACTCAATATGTGTCCCTCTAGCATCTCTATTGTGGTTTAATGGTCCTTTTTCTCTTTGTGTTTGGCACCACTACCAGATAACACAGGAAACAAGGTGATCTGTTTTAGCATTTTCCAATACTATGTTTCCATCGATGGCATCTTGTTAAATCTGAAGCTCATTCTCTTCAGAAGAGTTGGGTGAACATATCAGATAGTTGTATAAGTGACCACTCTAAAAGCCTTTTTTGTTGTTGTTTTTGTATATATGAAATCAATATTCCTTTAGAGGGTAGTAAGTCATTTTAAGGTAGATCAGGAGTCCCCATCATCTCAAAGAAAAAAATCCAGACAAAATAAGGCTAGAGATGCTAAAGGTAAAACTTTGCCGACCTCATATTTTTGATTAGGCTCATATCTACAAATCTCAACTTTATTTAGAAAAGTAGAACTTATTTGAGCTCACACCAAAAGCTACACTGATACACAGCTTGATGAGAGCTTTGTAACCAAACTCTATGATCCTTACATGATGGCATCTCTGCTTTACAAAACTTATAAAGTATTTTAAGTAAAGCTAATTTCATTATCAAGTAGCTTAGCTTTCAAAGATTTCAGTGACTTGAAGCACGACTGTGTGAACAAGCAGATGGGAAAGGATTTTCTAGCTTGAGAACCTTCTACTAAGATTAAAATGAGCTAATCAGATATCTTTACCAAAAGGAACTTCTCTATATGACCATTCCCTATACTTCTTAATGAAATAATATTTCTTCTTTTCGATGTCACTGAAATTTTTTTGCATTTACTACTTTCCTCTCATGTCTTGATTTACAAGGAATACCATTTACTTTTAAATCATAGCAAAGGGCCCTATTTCATCTTTCAAAATACTTGTGGGAGAGGATTGAGCTCATAAGCCATAAATTCATTCCTAGTTTTGATATTTATCATTTATGGAATCATAATAGAATCTATAGTACCTTTGTCAACAAGTAAAATGTGTGAAGATTAAGTAACATTTTAGAGTAGTCAATGTTGGTTATTATTGCCTCCTTCACAGAGTTCTTATAAGAAATATACTTCATAAACCTCCAAATGAGATATAAATGTAAGTTATAAGTAAAATAAAGATTTATGAGTCGATGGTATGAGAACAATTAGTTGGTCTCAATAAATTCAAATCATGAGGCCTGGTCAAACTTCATTCCAGAATAATGAAAGAATTGATTAAGATAATGGACTGCTAATGATCTCTGAAAACTAAAAGAGAGTAAGAAAGAAGCCTCTGGACTGAATATAGGTAAATATTCTGATTTTCAAAAGGAAGGAAGAGCATGGTGATTTTGGACTAAAGAACAGTGAACATGAATTCAACTAGAAAAATCCTAGCAACATTCTTAAATGTACTGTTTAATATCATTATTTGTGAGCACTTAGAAAACAAAATAGTAATGACTAAGAACCAATGTGGTTTTATCCAGAACAATTTATGCTAAATTAAACCTATTTCCTGTTATGAAAGGGTCATTAGACTGCAGATAAGAGGAATGGTATAAATATAATATTACTTCAGTGCTAGCAAGATATTTGGCAGGGTATATTCCAAGTGGCAAGATGGGAAAATATTAGGGAGACCAGGAATGGCAAACCTTTTAGAGACCAAGTACCTAAACTGCAGCCCTCACACCACATGTGAGCCCCAAACCTTATCACAGACAGGGAAGGGAGAAAGCACAGGGCTGCTGGGAAGAGGGGCAGGTGAAGTGAGAAATGTCCCCAGGCATGAGTGGGGTTGGGGAGGGGAGCAGCCCCCCTTCCTAGGCACACATGCCATAGGTTCACCAACATGGGGCTAGAGTATAGTACAATAAGAGGGTTTGGAGACAAGTTGACCAAACCTCCAAAATAATCATTATATCACTTCTGACCTAGAGGTAGATCTATTGTAGTATGCTCAGTTCTTAATTCTAACATTCAACATTTTATTCAATGATTTGGATAAAGGTATAAATGGTATGCTGGTCAAATTTGCATATGAAATTTGATAGAGACAGTTAATACCTTGAAAGAGTGAAACAAGCATTGAAGAACATCTTGGGCTCAAATCTAATCAAATGCAATATAAAAGAGATGTAAAGTCATAAACTTGGATTTTAAAAATCAACTATAGGGGGCAGCTGGATGGTTCAGTGGATTGAGAGCCAGGCCTAGAAACAGGAGGTCCTAGGTTCAAATCTGGCCTCAGACACTTCCTAGCTGTGTGACCCTAGGCAAGTCACTGAACCCCCATTGCCTAGCCATGTAACAAATAAAATTAATATAGAAGGATACATATAAAGATATTAGGGTTTATAAAAAAATCAACTATACAATTATATAATGTGGGAGGCATGGCTAGACAATAGTCCATGGGAAAAAGATCTATGTATTTCCACATATGTCAAATTCAGCTTCAATCAATAGTATCACATGATAGGTAAAAAGTTAATTTAGCTTTAAACCACACAATTCCCCTTCAATTCTAGTGTCTTCCCTCTGTTGATTTCCCGTTTCTCCTGTAAAAATCTTATTGATAGATTTTTGTTTACATGTTGCCTCCCCCATTGGACTGTAATCTCTGGGAGCAGAAACTGTCTTTTGCCTTTTTTTGTATCCTCAGTGCTTATTGCATTGCTTAGCACACAGTAGGTGCTTAATAAACGTTTGTTGATTAACTGATTTATACTGCCGGAGAAGCAGTATAAAGAATGAAGGAATGAATAGGATTATTTCCTGTACTCTTTACTGGTCAGGCAACATCATCATAATCACATTCACATTTGGGTGTAACATTTAAAGAATGAAAAGGGGAGTCCAGAATAGTGAAAGAACTGGATACTATATTATGGCAATCTTTTGATGGAATATTTTATATAGAAAAACAAAGATAGTGGGTGGTGGCAGGATGACCACCTCAAGTATTTAAAGAATTCTTAGGGGGTATTAGAGATTAGGTTTTTCTTTTTGTCTTGGAAGGCAAAATTATCAGCAATGCTTGGAAATAGGAGAGATAGAGTTAAAGTTGATATAATTTTTAAAAATACTTAGTAGTAATTAAAGCTGTCTAAAAGTGAAATGTGCTTCCTCATAAGGTAGTGAGTTCCCCAGAAATGGAGATTTTTAAGCACAAAGTAAATGTTCACTTTTCAGATATATTTAGGGAATTTTCTATTGAGATATTCTGGACTTGGTGGCCCTTGAGGTTTCTCCCAACTCTGAGTTTCTGTGGTATCTCACAGGATTCTGGTAAGGAAAAAAAATAATTGAAAGTCATAAAGAGTTTCATAAATATTAGCTAACATTTTTAATTTTGCATCTGGAAAAATTAGCCTTTACCAATTTTTCTTCTCTCCTTTGGCCACACACATCTTCCACGTGATTTTGCTAATATTCTGTGAGGCAGTTATCATGTAGCCACCCCCTAAACGAAACTTACATTCTCCAGACACAACTCTAACAAATTGTACACTTAAGTAAAATGATAGCATCACATTGCTTTTCTTGATTCCCCAATGTCTTGAACCAAATCTCCCATTTCTGTATTTTAAAGACTCTTCCTTCCTTGAATCACCAAGAAGGCTCCTCTGACTCCTCTCCATAACAAAATCCTCACTCCAAATTTATGTTTGTATTTGCATAAATTTCTCCAATTTGCTCATCATATTTTATTTTTTTATTTATGCACTAATTTTCCCATAGGTAGATGGTAAGATTCTTCAAAGTGTATCTGTGGCATATTCTGTCTTTAGCCCATTATCTCACTCAGATAGATACTCAACAAATGACTATGGAACATATAACTTATTTCATTAGATTTGCCCTCTGTATTTTACATTACATTTCTGAAATATGTATTTGGAGTCAAAATGTAACATGTAGATTTGGAAAAATCCTTTCCCTTTGCTTATTAAGTGATACAGTATCATTTAAAAAAAAAACAAAGTGTATAAGCAAAAAAGGCTTATACTTCTTCTAGTCTTTCCATCCATTCTTTTATAGGACAGAAGTAAAATTATCGATTGCACATAGTTCTCTAACAAAGATCTCCTGGAAAGTGACTCTAAACGCTTTTGATAAATCTGAATTTCTGATGACTTTTTGATCACAGAAATTGAAGGGGATACTCTGGAAAAATATAATTTAATAACATTTTTCTTATTCAAAATCAATCAAAAATATTTGTTTATTATCAACTATGTGTACAAGGCAATGATAGCCAACTCAATATGACTAAGGAGAACCCATGAAATGAGGACTCTACTCAAATTTTATGAGAACAGTTTATCTGGATCTATCTTTTCTTAGTATCCTACTACATACACAAATTAGTGAGTATCATACCTCCTCCCCTTAGACAATAAATTCTTCAAGGTCACAGATTGGGTGAGTGTGTGTGCCTGTATACACACACCCGCATACACATATACATATATACATATATATATATATATATATATATATATATTCTGGCTGGCTCTAGAATCTTAATCATTTCTAGTTAGTTTTTAATAATATTTTAAATTGGAATTGCATTTTTGGAACATTGGTTCTTCTCTTGCAGGAAGTTAACATTTGACCATTCCCTATACTTCTGAGGACAGAATAAATCCCAGAGTCTTAACATTCTGAAAGTATTAAGTATAACACTAAAACTAAACAACATAGTACTTAAGCAGCTGTTTGGGTGGGAGCAAAGAATTCCATGGTACTCTGGATGGGTCAATTAAATCTAAGATGTCCTTCTAACAATTTCCGTTCTTAAGAAACCAGATTGTAAAGTTTTAGTTTGTGTTTGATTATTCTCAGGTTTTGTAATATCTCCCCATCTTAACGTAGTCATTTTATTGGCTTTGAAAAGCCCCAAGTATGGTGAGGCCCTTTCCATCCCACAATAATGCTAACAAAGAGAATTAGACAAAGAAAGAAAATGATTCAACATAGCAACCACTTCTCCAGTGCTTACCACAGTGAATGGTACTGTAGTTGGTGCAAGAGACTATGAAGGGAGTATAGTGAAACCAAAAGAATGCTAATGGACTAAGACAACTATGGGAGACTGAAGGACTAGATTTCCTTTTGAAGACAAAAATCAGATTTGTGAGAATAAAGCGATAGAAAAATTGGAAGAATAGGAAATTGTGATTAGAGAGGAAACTTTTAGCATTCAAGGTCTTGAAGTGGAATCATTTGTAGTGATAATAAGCCCTATAGATGTTAAAACAAACAAAAAAAACTGTGAAAGTAGAATAGAGATGAGATCATCGGTTTTGATGAGGTGAAGAAAATGGGAAGTCAAAGTATTAGAAGGGTGAGAAACATCAATATGAAAATCATCAAGGAAAAGGACAGTATTTGGGGTGGAGAGGAAGGCAAAGAGAAATTCCTAAAGATCAAGGATTACATTTTCTGTATAGCCTATTCTAATGAGAGACATATATTCTAATTGATGGTAATGAACCAAACTACCTTGGAATGAATGGAAGACTAGACTGAGGGAGTGGGTGGAATAAAGATAGTCTCAGGTTAGAAAAAATATAGTCTCCATTTTCTGATACACAGATGGGTTTACTTTGGAACAGAATTCAATATAAGATACCATGCATTTTGGATAGTACAGTATGCAAAGCTTTTTTTAAAACCTATTCATCTATGAATCTCAGAAGTATGGGAATTATTCAAGGAAGATATGATTACCAGCACCACCCTTTACAAATAAGGAAACTGAGACTGAGAGGTTACATGTCCAAAGTCATGCACCTATCATATGGAGAGTCAAGACTTAACTAAAGTTATAAGATTGTAGATTTATAGGTGGAAGGGACCTTAGAAGTCATCTGTCTAGAAGTCTTAGAGGTAAGGTTCTTTTCCTGCATTGCTCCATCTTGTCACTAAGGCTTTTCTAATGCTAAAAGCTATGCTCTATCCTTATCTCTACACTGTCAGAATAATTTCCTAGTTTGGACTTCATTTCAGCATTGTATAGCACAAGTATAAGAACTGGAACCAAGGTAGAATGAACAAATAATGAAGTGGTTATAACAATTCACAAAGTCTATTTGGTCCTGACTGTAGGAGGAAAATAAGGAACACATAGAAAAAAAGAAGGCAGAGGATGTCCCCTCTGATACTACCTGTGTAACCTTGGGCTTAAACTTAAACCCCTTGGCTCTCAGTTTTTTTCATTTGTAAAACGAGAAGGCTGAATTCAAGGGTTTCTGAGATCCCCTGTGACATATCATCCAAGCAACAAGAAGAACTGGAAGGAGAAAACATGGAAGAAGACAACTGTGGAAGGAATAATAGTTTCAGTAAAGTGTCGAAATGAATTTAGGCTGCCTACTAATTTAAAAGCAACCTCTCTCTCTCTCTCTGTCTCTCTCTCTCTGTCTGTCTCTGTCTCTGTCTCTGTCTCTCTCTCTCTCTCTCTCTCTCTCTCTCCATCTCTCTGTCTCTGTCTCTGTCTCTGTCTCTGTCTGTCTCTGTCTCTGTCTCTCTCTGTCTGTCTCTGTCTCTCTGTCTCTGTCTCTCTCTGTCTCTCTCTGTCTCTCTCTCTCTGTCTCTCTCTCTCTCTCTCTCTCTCTGTCTCTCTCTCTCTCTCTCTCTCTCACACACACACACACACACACACACACACACACACACGACAGAGTTCATAGTAAGGACATTATTTCTGGGGAGCAATGGACCAGAGGAGGAGGGCTCTTCCAGGAAAATTATTTCAAGGCCCAGATTTCTAGATTTTCACCAATAAGCCTGAGATTTCTCAGGTCACACTTCTTTTGGGGGAAAAAGAGCATTTCAGTAGAACAGCTGAATAAGATTTGTCTTCAAACACTTCCTTTGCAAAGAAAAAGGCAGGGGGCAGGGAAGCAGCACACAGTGCTGGCTTGGCTTCACAGGAATATTATGCCAAGAGGCATCTGGAGCCAAGGGAGATTTAAAAAACAAACAAAACAAATCCACTTGGGAGAAATCTCTTAATGAACACTGCCCAAGTCAGCCTGCTCCTCTGGGTGAGAATGGCATGAAGGGCCAGTGTCATTTGCCTAAAGATCAGCCATATTAGGAATCCCATCCCAGAGTGTCCCTTATTTATAGGGCTCTTCTCTCTTTAGAATGGGTCTCCCTTCTGCTTAGATTATTTTTCCCAACAATACATAATAGAAAAAGTTCTAGTACTTAACATGGGGTCATGCCAATACTTAGTAGCTTTGTAGACAAGTCATTTAACTTCAGTTTCCTCCTTGAAATATTTGTACTACCTGTTTCACCAGAACAGTAGCATCAGATGAGAAAGAGAAAGGACATTCTAATTATATAAATATGACCTATTATTTTTAATATGTAATCATTACTTTAAATTTCATCTACTTCCCCCAGATCCTCATTCTCTTCTCAAAGGCCACAAAGTTAGTAAAAATCAGAGGTTGGATTTGAACAGATGAAGGTCTCTTCAGACTCCTTCAGTCCAAGACCCTTTCCACTATACTATGAACTCAGGTCCTCCTGACTCCAGGGCCAGCACTATATCTACTGATATCACCTAGTTTGGCAAAATACAAAGTATAGATATGACAAAGTACTTATCCTAGGACCACAGATCTAGAGTTGGAAGGTGACTTGGAGGCTATCTGGTCTAGTCCAAACCTCTCATTTTGCAACCAAAGAAAATGAAATCTAAAAAAGATGAACTAGTTTTCCAAAGGACACATAGGCAGTAAGTGACATGACAAGAGAGTAAACTGAGGTTCAGAAAGGGGAAGAGATTTACCCATTGTTGGGCAGCTAAGAAATGGTAAAGCCAACTTTTCCAGATGTTTCTCTAATATAAGACATCACTAGGCATGGGAACTGAGTATTTATAAACTGGCAGGCTTCACATTTGAAAATTATTTCCAGCTAAGGCTGATCATTTTGCCTTGTTAGTTATTCATGTTGTTGGTAATCCCAAAGCTTGTTAATAACAGAAATGTATTTCAAACTTTATCTGTGGTCATGAATGTGGGTGTCAAATCCATAGTCTGGCCATTTGTACTGTATTAATCACTTGTGATGATCAGACAGATATAACTGCCCAAGATAATCAGGTTCCCTGAGGAAAAATGTAGCATGGGGTAGTTTGCCTAGCCCAGAAAAACTGGAGAGAGTGTTGACTCTAAGGGTGGAATGGGTCTAGAAAGGGACCAAGGAGTGCATAGCAAGCCCAAAGACTTTTTCCTATTAAGTTCCTAAGCCAGGGGTCCACCAAAGAAAGTGAGTGAAGAGCACTTCTGGGCCTTCCAAATTTGCATAGGGTCACAGATTTGCAGCTGGAAGGGACCTTAGAAGTCATCTGGTCTAATAGACCTTATTTTATAGATGAGGAATCTGGGATGTAGGAATATAAACTGACAGCTAATATCACTAAAGGTGCAGAACTGAGTTTGAACTCCAGTACTATGTCTCCAGTTTTGGCATTTTTCCCCATGATTCCACTCTGTCTCCCACTTTTAAAACCACATGTATACACACTTTGAAATCTCTATGAAGTTATTAAAATTTGCTCTTTCCCTCACAACAAGAAAATTTGGGAAAGTCCCATAGATTTTCAAAGCTTCAGAGCACTCAAAGAAAATTTGTAATCTAATCTGTTGATGAGTTTGCTAGCCGAGGTGTAATCATTGAAAAACACCATTTAATTTCTCTGTTGAAGAAACAAAATATCTGATTTGATAAAACTCCAGGTATTCTAATAGTGTCTGAAAGGAGAAGTCAATGGATGTTTGGCTAAAGCTCTGAGTAATGAGGAATAAAATGAACTTTTCTGAAAACTTTGATGTCTGTTTTGATTGACAGTGAAAAGCAAGAGCATTAGATAAAGTCAGTTAACCTGGGTTCTAATCCCAAATCTTTTGTTAATTACCTGTAGGAACCTGGGTGAGATGCATCAACTTTCGAGACCTTGGTTCCTTCATTGATTAAATGAGAATTATGATATTAGGCTGCCAAAAACAAAATATATAGCTGTAATATTAGGATCAAATGACATAGTGTATAAAAAATACTTGGATAAATGGAAAGTGCCAAATCAAAGACTTATTATAGTTTATGTACATATTATGAATTCAAGGAGGCCCTGTAAACTAGTGTTAAAAATTATTAAAGATGACTATAGGGCTCTCTTTCAGTGTCTCAGAAGATTCAAATGAAAAATTGAAGTGCAAAGTTTCTGAATAAAGAAGATGAATACCTATAGCAATATAGAAAATATATATTGTGGTTATAGTAATAGAATTTTAGAGCTAGAAGAGAGCTTATGGGTGACCTAGTCCAGATTTCTACCCTGGGCAAGAATCTCCTCTCCTCTCCAATACCCCCACAAGATATCCTTCCTTAAGGACCCACAGGGACATGCACTACACCTCCATTGTAGACAGCTCTAATCTGGAAAATTTTTAAAAATAAAAAAATTACATGCCACTATCAATATATTTTTCCCCATTGCTCCTACTTTTGCACTTTTGAAAGGCTGCATCAAATAGCTCTAATCCCACTTCCACATGACAGCCCCTCAAATGTAACAACAGATGACATTTACTGAGCCCTTTAGATAACAGAATTAGAGGTAGGAGAGACTTCAGAAGCTATTTGGTCCAGTTCCAGTGTTTCACAGATGAGGAAACTGGTGCTCTAATAGATCAAAACACTTAATAGTGATCATTAAGCTAGTAAATATGAAATGTGGGATTTGAACCCAGGTCTATCTTGACTTTCAGGTCTATGACTATCAATTACAACATGTTGCATTTCTCTACCACATCAAACCTTATGGTTATCAATACAATTCTATGAGTTAGATAGTTGATGGATACGTTATATCTCCATTTTACAGATGAGAAACTAAAACTTAAAGAGTTTAATTGACTTCTTCAAGGTCAAAAAGTTAGAAAGTAGCAGAGTTGAGTTTTTCTAACTCAAATTCCAAGGCTTTCCCCATATAACAGAGATGCCTGTCAATATTTTTTCTCTTCTCCAGACTGAATATCTAAAGTTTCCTCAATTGGCCCTTGGATAATATGGTCTTTTCTATCCTCACTTATAAAAATGTATTATTTTAAAAATAATATTTTATTTTCTCTAATATATGTGTAAAAATTTTTTAAGATTCTTTTTTTTTATTCCAAATCTTCTCCCTCCCCCTTCACTGTGGTGGTAAGCAATCTGATATAGATTTACATGTGTAATCATGTAAAACAAAAATATATTATTTTAAATGAATGTCTTGGTGATTATCATCCAAAAGGGGGCAAGTGAGTTTACATGGTCATTGAGATGCCAAATGCTCTGGATGACATGTCTAAAGCTCAGATTATTTCTAGTTATCCCAAACAAGTTGTTCATTGTCCCTTTATTTCCCAATGTTATGTATTTATTTGATCATGCTGTAATAAATAATCTGTGTATAGTTGGAATTCCTGTTGTCCAGAATAAACACTGAGGCAGCAATTCTTTGGTCCACAGAATAAGAATTATATACTTATAGAATATTAAAACCAGAATGGACCTATGAGATGACCTAATATATAATTAAATAATACTCATAACTAAAGCTTATATAGTGCCGTGAAATTTGCAAAGTTGTTTGTAAATATTAGCTGATTCAGGCCTTATAAAAATTGGATGATATCATTATCTGCATATTCCTGATGAAGAATCTGAGACATAAAGACATTGTGACATTTGCCTATTGTCAAAGAACTCATGAACATCAGAAAAAAATGACTGAACCTAAATGTTCCTGACTCCTAAGTCCAATATTCTAGTTAAGCTTTCTGTAATCAATCCGGTTACAGTTAATAGATGAAAAAACTCAAGTCCACAAACATTTGATGACTTACTTGAAGTCATAGCTACTCAGGGGCAAAACTGAACCCACAGAATCTCTAAATCAGATAGACCTCTAAGAGGATTTAGTTCAACTCCTACTGAATAGGAATTCTCTCTATAACATCCCTGACAGGTGATCCCTGAATATAAGTTTAGAGAATTCAGTTACAGGGAACCTGCTACCTCTTTTTTTGCATTCATTCATTCATTGAATAATCAACTATCATTCAAGACACATTTATCAAGTACCATATCTAGGACAAACACTGGGCTAGATGCTGGTTTAGATACAAAGACATAGCAAAACATTCCTGAGCCTAAGGACCTTATATTACTTGTATCCTGCTTGAGCCACTTCCTAGCAATCTAACCACAGGTTACAATCACTTAATTTCTAAGGGTCTTAATTTCCTCATTTATGATATGAAGGAGTTGGGTCAGATGACTCTGGAGGTCCCAAACCTGCTACTTCTTAAAGCAGAGCATTCCACTCTTACTCAGACTAAAATTTACCACTCTGCTTTTCAATTCAGTACCCTTCCTAATATACCATACTGTCCCTACACATTCATACTCAAATTAAAGGAATGAGGAAATAACCAATTGAGTAGACAAGGCAACAGAGGAAGGCAGAAGAGAAGTAAGAGCCAGCCTTGCCATCTTTCATAAGATGAGGAACAAGAGGAAGAAAAACAACATTTAAAAAGTCTCTCTTAGACTGAATTTTCTCCCCATTACAAACATATAGTAAAACAAAACTAATTCCCTCATTGGCCATGTCAAAAAAATGTGTCAATCTATACTCTGAGTACTTTACTTCTCTGTAGGTGTGTAGCATGTTCTGTCATGAGTCCTCTGGAATTGTGGTTGGTCATTGTGGTGATCATAATTCCTAAATCTTTCACAGTTATTTGCCTTTTAAAAATATTACTACTGTATAAATTGATGTCTTCCTTCTGCTTACTTCACTTTGCATCAGTTCATATAAGTCTAACAGGGATCTCATTATAGAAGAGCAATGTCAAGACACTGCAGAGTATAGTAAAGTTAGAAAGGAAACACTACCACCAACTCATTTATATACCAACTTGTTTAAATATCTTACAGATAGAGTGTAAATCAGTTCATGGATGCCTAAAGGTTCTCAAATCAACTTTATGAATTATAATAATAATAACACCCATAATAATCATGGCAATAACAACAATAGGTAGCATGTATTTAGCACTTTAAAGTTTACAAAGTGCATTATGTATTTTCTCTGACTTGATCCTCACAATAGCCAGATTGCACAAGACAAAGTTTCCAGCTAGTGCTTTGGGCATTAACTTCTTTGTAAACTGAAACACTGAAAAGTCACAAATAGGAATAGAACTCCATGGAGATGGGACAGAGTAACATTACTGTCGTGGCTTTAGATTCTATAGCAGCTGCCAGATTGGGGTCCAAACAGGACTCCAAAAAGGTTAGCTCCCTCACCTCAGCAGCTGTGATCACTAATGTTACCTCATCAATCAAAGCCATTGGTTAAGCGTATATTGTGTTTGCAAAATGGACCATGTGGGAAAAATACAAGAACCTTACAGTCTAAAAGCTATGATGATTATTTAAAACTTGAAGCTTAGTACCATGACCATAATTAGGTGAGAATGATTAGCAAAGACTTTATGGAAAATGGGAGAAGATATTTCATGAAAATATATATTTCATGTATCAGAAGCAAGAAGAAATATATGAGAGAAACTGCTGTCAAGTTCGCTTGACATATTTGGAATAACCAAGCTGGGAAATAGTGGCAGGGACCTAATGAATGACAATTATCTTAGAAGTTCATTAAGTCAAACTAACGTATCTGGATTTGATTTTCACAACAGTTAGGATTTACTACACGTTTCTCTACAGAGGTATCAGGTCACAGTCCAGAATAAGAATCAGAAGAATCTCTGTGTTATTACAGCAATTCCACTTCCTAATTACATGACATTGGGTAAATTACTTCACCTATATAGGCCTCAATCTACTCATCTGTAAAATATTAACGCTCTCTACTCTACTTCTAGCCTATAATGAGAAATAAATACTTTAAACTGTGCAAGTTGCCAAAAATGACAAAAGCTCAGGAAAGCTAATGTTGGATATGCTGTGGGAAGATATAACACACTGCTGATGGCCTTACAATTTAATCTAAAAATTCTGGGAAATAATTTGAAATCATGAGAACAAATTCACTAAACTGTTCATAACCTTCCTATCAGAGATTTAGCAATTCAGCATATGCCCCAGAATAAAAAAAAAAAAACAAAGAAAAACTCTCTCCACATGAGAAAGAAAAGGTACAAGCATTTATTACACACTTATTGTATGCCAGGCACTGTGCTAAGATTTCTAAAAGTGTTATCTCACTTAATCATATAAAACAAAAGACTAGTGGGGAAAAATACGAGATAAGGAAACAAAATAGAAACTGGAAACAAAGTAAATATTTATTTATTGGAGAATGCCTAAATAAATTGCTGAATATTATAGAATATTATGCCAAAATAAATGAATACGAAGAATTCAAAGAAAAAGAAGAAGGCATAAGAATTGGTAAAGATTTGGAAGTAATCAGAATCAGAACAAAATACACAGTGACTACAAAAATGTGAATTAAAAATGGTAAAATGAGGCTAAATTATGAGTGATTATAATGACCAGTTTGGCCCTAGAGAACAGATGATGGTGATGGTGATGATGATGATGATGATGATGATGATGATGATGATGATGATGATGGTGATGATGATATGATGATGATGATGAAAATAGCAAACATTTCTCTTTTACTTTAGGGTTTACACAGTGATTTGCCTAGATTATCTCATTTGATCAAATGAGGAACAGCTGAGAAAATTCACTCCACTCTCTTAGCCAGAGAAATAGAGGACTATATGTGACATATATTTTCCAGGCAGCCAGGTTGCTTAGTAAATAGAAAGATGCATTTGGAGTTAGGAAGACATGGATTCAAATCCTACCTACTAGCAGTGTGACCATGAGCAAATCAATTAACCTCTATCAAGCCCAGCTTCCCCATTTGTGAATTGTGGATAATAAAGGGAAACATTTCCCAGGGTTGCTGTGAGGTATAAATGAGGCAACATATATAAAGTACTTTGTAAACATTAGAGCACTCTATAAACACTAGTTATTTATCATATACTGTAAGATATATCCACTATGTTTGGCTCAATTATTCTTTGTTACAAGAAAGGACTCATCCTAAATGTATGGGTGCAAGGAGTAAGGAAGGGAGATAACATATACCGAAATGATTGTGTAAACATAAATCAGTTAAATATTATTTTTTAAAGTAAAAGCACTTTAAAAAGTAAAATATTTTGCCTGCCTAGGAGTCTGTTATTAAAAGTATGCCTCCAAAAGAATACATAATCTCAAATCTATATGTGATAGAAACTGAGAAAGTTATTTGATTTCAGAGATGTTCTAGTCTGTAAGAATGATGTGATTCCAATCTGTATTAAAATGGTGGATGAAACTGAAGGTGGGAAGGACTTTTTTTGTAGAAATAGCAGTACATGACATTGTACCACTCATAGAGACTGAAGAAGAAATTTAAAATGACACCGAAGTTATAAGACTAGAGGACACATAGAGTGGTGGTTCTATGAATGGTAATAGAGAATCTTGGAAAGGTCAAGGGAATCTTAAGAACGGTCTAAGTGGGGAAAGAAAATGAACTCAATTGTTGGCATATTTTGATTTACATGCCCTGGAATAGACCCCACTGACTTTGCTATAAAGTCAAGTCTTATTAGAGAATAAGGAGAATTCTGGCAAGATTCCTATAATAGCACGTGGTGAGGACAGGAGATGAGAGTGTGTAGACCACAGACTCAATAATGACTACTTTGTTCAGTAGACCAGCGACTGAGAGAGTAGCAAGAGAAAATGGAGACCAAAGATAATCAGCAATGCCCTTAAGTGAAATTGGCAAATAACAGATAAATGTGCCATCAATGGAGGTCTTAAAATCATTATGATCATCACTGATCAGAGATGTCATAGAAGAGGTGTTTATTCAGGTCTGGACTAGATTGGATGATCTCTGACATCCCCTCCAACTCTCAGATTATGAGGACTGGGGAATTAGGGGGAAGTGCATGAGATTTTACTTTGGGGAAACTTTCTACTGGAGATCTGGAGTGTATGAGCACTACATAAAACTTCACCCTAAATCCATAACTAAAGATAGAAAACTTGGTTTCTTGTCTTATTTTAAAATAAGGAGTACATGATTAGAGAAATAAAAAGAAGTAAATTGTGACCAGAAGTCTAGTAATTAAGGATGGTACCTTTAAATGAATAATAACCTGCAGAGCCACGAGTAAATTTCAAAAGTTACTTTTTCATATTTGCCTTCTTTTCCTGCTGTGGCAAATGTCAAAAGAAATTATAGGACAAAATGCATTCCGTTTCAGTAAACATTCTTAAAAGTATACAAAATCCAGATTTGTCTATTTGAAAAAAGCATATAATGGAGAAGCAAGGACTTTAAATACTCATTCACTATATCCTCTTTCCTCCAGAAGCCTGTATTGAAAACTTCCTCTTCATTCATTCATTCAAAACAAATTCTATTGCCTACTGAATATATGCTTTCGTTGACATTATCTGGGATACAAAGATAAGTTAGACATGGTCCCTTTCCTCACAGATTTAGTAATATAATTGAGGAGATATAATAATTATACAGATGATGAATGCAAGATAGCATGGGATACATTTCACAAGAGTGTTTTAAGCAATGAATTACAGAAGGTCTGTGTTAGCGGTCCATGGTAAAGCTGCATACAGTCAGTAATATTTGAGTTGGGTCCTCCATAATTGGTGGCATTTTGACAGATGATCATTTTAGAAGAAAGCATTTTAGAAACTGAACATAGCAAGCTAAGGTTCAGTGTTTAGAAACCACCAGATATCTTCACTAATAGCTATTTTTTTTAGTTTGGTTAGATCCTAGCATATTTACAAAAAGGTAATGAGAAAACAGCCTAAAAGAAGAGGATATGGGGGAGGGTGCCATACTATGAAATCCTTAAATGCCAGGCTAAAACTTTTTTACTTTCTTTGGTGTAAAATGATAATACATTGATGTTTTCAAGCTGGAGTGGGGTAAGATATCGAATAATGCTTTAGCAAAAGTAATCTGGCAAGGGACACTAGTACACTGTTGGTGGAGTTACTGATACAACCATTCTGAAGAGCAATTTGGAACTACAGCCAAAGGACCATAAGACTGTCCATATCATTTGACCCAGAAATACCAATACTAGGTCTGTATATCAAAAATAGGTAGGAAGAGCCCACTTATACAGAAATATTTATCAAGCTCTTTTTGTGATGGGAAAGAATTGGGAACTGAAGTCCATGAATTAGGGAATGACTAAACAAGTGTTGGTATAGGACTCTAGTGGAATATTATTGTGTCATAAGAAATGACAAATAGGATGATTATAAAAGAAACCTGGAAAGACTTACATGAAGTAATGCAAAATGAAGTGAGCGGAACCAAGTGAATGTTGTTCACAGTAACAGTAATAATGTAAAATGATCAGATGAGAATAACTTGACTGTTATTAACAATGCAAGGATCCAAGACAGTTCTAAGAGACTTGTGATGAAAAAAGTTATGTACCACTCTAGAGGGAACTCATGGAGTTTGAATGCAAACTTAAAGTATGCTATTTTTCATTTTATCTCTTTCATAAGATTTTCCTTACATAAGCAATATATATCTTCTTTCACAATATGATGAACATGGAAATATATAGTACATTGTAGCTCATGTGTAACTTATATCATATTAACTGCCATCTCAGGAAGTGGGGAGAAGAGGAAGGAAAGGAAAGAATTTCAATCATGAAATATCAAAAACAATTATTAAAAAACTATCAATATGTGATCTGGAAAAAATTAAGAAACTGAAAAAAAGAGTAATCTGGTGATACATGGCAGGATGAGTCATAAAGGAGAGAGACTAAAGATGGAAAAAAGAATTAATTAGTTATTGTAATAGTACAGACATGAGATAGTAAGGTTCCAAATCAATATGGTGGCTGGAGAAATGTAATGAAAGAGATGGACCTGAAAGATTCTTTGGAACAGTAGCTAAGAAGGGGATTCAGTGCATCTGTTAGCTCATGACCATGCTGACATGTCAGAGCAAATAATAGTTGAGTAACACACAACAAAAAGAACAAAGCAATATACAAGGGCATATTTCTTCAGACAAAGAGTCATTCTGCAGACATCCATAGGATTTTCATGCAAACCTCTTTGATTTCATACTTCTGTGCTGACTCTTGACTTTCTGCTTTCATTTCACCATTTGGATTTTGAATTTCAGTTCCTGACATGGGGTCTTTGGGTTTATCATCTCACCTGGATGCTGATTTAGACCCGATCCCTCTTTCTCCAGGGAGTTTCCTCGGCCAGCCATTATCCTATTCACTAGCATATGTTGACCTCTGACTGGGAATATATCATAAATGCTGTATGTGGAATTAAAGAAAGAGTCAAAAATTATACCAAGGTTTCAAGCCTGAGTACATTATAATGTCATTAATATAAACAGAGGAATAAGAGGACTGAGTTGGTTGGAACAAGGTGAGAGTAAAGGAAGAAAGCAAGGAAGGACTGTTAATAAGATGAAAAGTTCAGTTTTGAACAAGTTGTTAAAAAAATACTGAGATGTCAGCAAATTATACAGGTGGATACATCTAGCAAGAAGTTGTGAATGGGAATGTCTACACCCTATATAACTTTTCCTATTTGTAATTATCAAAGAGCAAACAATTGGAGTGAGTCTATGAGTGAGCTCTCTTTCTCTCTAAAACTCTGAAAGAACCATGTTGTCTAGGTTAATACAAAAATCAAGGAGGGCATATAAAAAGTTGCTAAGAAGTCAAGGAAGATGAGAATTGACAAAGGGTCATTATACTGCATAATTATGAAGACATTAATGATCTTCAAGAATACAATTTCAGTAAAGAGTCTTAAATTATATACAAATATGCCTTCCCTATCACAAGGGTTAGTGGTAATGTCTATGGCTTCCTCAAAAGTCCCCCCTAATTCCCATTTAATTTTTTATGCCAACCTGTGACATATTGAAACCAAGATGGGGAAGTTGTGATGTTGAAATGATACTTGTATTTTCAAGAAATGTGTTTTGGACAAGTAGTATTTCTTGTTTTGATTTAGGGAGGGAAGTTGGTCTGTTAAATAATAAGTGCTTTGAGGGCAGGGGATTTTTGTTTTGCATTTCTTTTTACCTCATAGTATATCATACAGTTCTGCACATGTAATAAGCATATAACAAATGTTTTCTCAGTTTTTCTCAGTTTTACACAAGGAATACTGTTGGGTTGGGCCAAAAATTCAGAAGACAGGAGCATAAAGGGAAATGAATTAGTCTGGTATACATTGTGCTGAGATAAGCTGAAGGAATAGGGATGGATACAACATTTCTCATGATGATATAAATAGAAGTTGAGTTTAGCTAAGCTTGAGATATAGGGCTGAAGGCCTAGGTTGAAATGGGAAACAAATACTATCAAGCATTGTTTAAGCACCTACTATGTGCCAAGCACTCTGCTAGGCACGGAGTGAAGACTGTGAAACTTTCTCTTCACTTAAAGAGCTAAAAATCTACTGTGAGATAGGGGGAAGCACAAAAGGCTCACAAATAATTAAGCAGAATATATACAAAATAAATTTACTAACACTTGGCGTGTGAAGAAGCATTATACAACTTATGGAATCTAGTGAGGCATTATGGAGGATGTAGTCCTTGAACTAAAGCTACAGATGAAGAGAGAGAATATTCAAGCAATAGGTTATAAAAGCACAAAGGTAAGAAATGAAAAGGCAGTCATTTAAGGAACAGCAAAAGGATCAGTTTGCTTGAAATATAGAGATGAGGAGAAATATCTAATTTAGATGGGAAATCTAGGATGAGTCAGAGGCTACGTGAACCATCAAACAAACAAAACTGGGCCCAAACATAAAAAGGTCCCACTGATAAAAATAACTTGTTCCTATACTCTCTAGAAAGAGGCAGATGTTCCTAAATAGTTAGGGTACCCCACAAGTCTTGTGCAATTTTAAGCTATTAAAGCATAATTTTAAGTTTAAAATTTAAAACTGCACTAAGGCTTTTGGGACACCCTATAAACACAGGATAGAATATAAATGAAAGATTGTATAAAATGGTGGATGGAGGAGGATGGAGTAAGGGGGGAAAGGATGAGTAGGAAGACAGGAAATTAAAGTAAGAGTGAAGGGTCAAGAAGACAAAAACAAAGGAGTATGGTTAAGAATCTATAAGATTTTAGCAATCTTTGCATTATTAATACCTAGTCCAGTGTCTGGCACTTTTTTGTTGTTGTTCAGTTGTTTCAGTTGTGTCCAACTCTTTATGACCCCATTTGGGGTTTTCTTGGCAAATATACTAAAGTGGTCCCCCAATTCCTTTACCAGATCAATTTACAGATGAGACAAAGAAGGTTAAGTGACTTGCCCAGGGTTACATAGGTGGGAAGTGTCTGAAGTCAGATTTGAACTCAAGAAGATGTCTTCCTTTCTCCAGATCTGGCACTCTATCCACTCTATCACCTAAATACACCTATATTTGGTATTTAGTAGGCACCTAATAAATGCTTATTGCTTTATTTGATTGACAGGAATATATTACATTATATTATCTTGTTGTATATACATTGGGGTTTTCACTCAGACATATTCCTGGAACATGGATAAAAATTCTACTTATTATGACTCATTTCCTTGGAGGCTTGTGTAATTCAACAGTGGAATGCTTTCTGGATGGAAAAGTAATGGTTCTAGGAATCCCACTTTTAGAGAATTCATGATTAAGATCTTTCTTTAACTAAATGCTAAACAACCTTAAGAGGCAGCTTTTATAATGAAGATTAGTAGAAACAACAGTATCATCATTATTTCTCAAATCATGTCAAAATAGAATATAAATCCTAAGCTAATTATACTTCTGATTCTTCTGAAATCAAGTTAGATTTGCTCACTATATTCTTTGCCTATCCTCATGACATTGAGAATGAATGAAGAATCAGTCATTTTTGGAAGATATACATATCAGTCAAAGAATTTAAATTTAAAATTTAGGAGGAAGCATAGAGACCATTTAGTCTGACTTCTTCATTTTATTATGATGAAACTGAGACCTAGAGAGCTTAAGTGACTTGCTCAGTGTCATATTAACAGTATATGGCAGAACTGGAACTCAAACCCAGATTGTTTGATTTCACAACCAGGATTCTTGGTACTATACCCTGAGAGAAATAGTTGATGTATGAAAGATTTTGTAACTTGGTAGAGGGAGGAGGCTGGAGTAAGAGGGAAAATGATGAGGAAGGAGATAGAAACCTAAAGAGTGAGGAGTCAAGGAAACAAAAATAAACATATAAATATTAAAATGCACAATTCCAGGATACAGATAATATCTAATGACCACTTATATTCAAATTCATAGTAACTTTATGTTTGGGCTAATTATATATCAAAAACAATAAAATTTTTGCCATTAGATTCAACTACCTCAAAAAAGTGAAATGAGATATAGAAAATATGCTATATGCAAGAATTGCATTGAATGGACAGAAAATAAGCCTATAGGTAAGCCTGAGACTGCCAGAAACATCAAGAATTCTGAATCGCCTCCAAAAGGTGAGGTCACAGCCCAAATTCTTTGCAAACTAATCAGCTCCAGATGGAAAAGGCATGTTCTGCCAGAGTAAAGAGTTAGATTGGCCCATTTCAGAACTTTCTTATTACCCAGGGGATGTGTTCAGTGACCTGGTACCCACCTGGAGACTAAAGACTTTCTGTTGATTGATTCATTGGGACAGCAGTCAAAGGAGAGAGATTTTTTTTCCCCTCTACAGTTGATCCCCATTTGGCCGCATGGTCAAGTACATAAGAACAAAAGCCAGTTAGGAAAACACGAGGCCACTAGAGCCACTGCCCAGAGGAACAGGATAGTTCAGGGGAATTCTCATTCAAATACTCAGAAGAATTTACTTTCCCTAGAAGTAAAATCAGTTTAGCTTTCAATAACCAAAGAGGTTAACTGTTAGGTGAGCTGTGAGATAAAGATGGTCCTTAGAACAACTAAGAGGGACAACTCTAATTCTTTAGGCACTTATCAACTTATCATAAGAGTAAGGTAAGTTTGAAACCTAGAAATTAGAATTCTAAGGTTTGGATCGGGTTCTGCTTTTGAATATAGTGATATGACTTTATACAAACGGGTTTAATCATCTTTCCCCCAATTGCCTGCTCTCAAAACAGTTGGGACAATGTAGGTTCCATATATCAATAGGGATGTGATCATGATCAAGAGAATGTATGTTTCATGCATGTTGAGTTATTGAGAAAAAAACTGCTTCTGAATAGTAGGTATATCTGAGATTTGTTATATTGCTGAAGAGTATAATCAAAGGAACGCAGATTTAGGATTGGAAGGAATCTTAGACACTATTTAGCACAACCCTCTCATCTTATTTTTGAGGAACCTCAGTACCAGAGCGTTTGAAAGTCTTGCCCAAAATGATCCATATTTTAAGTGAAAGAAGCAAGATTGGAACCAAGGACCCCTGGCTCCAAACCCAAGGCACTTTCTATTTCACTACACTACCTCTATTGAAAGCATTTCAGATATTATATCTTCTAGAACTCTTGGAATGTCCAGGAAGACTCTTAATTTTGAACCAGTCCTTGGCATCAACTAGAGTAGATCTCACCTAAAGATCTACTATCCTCATCCAACAGCAGCTTTCAAAAAATTAGCAAGTCCGAGTACAATATTTCCAAACAAAATTCCAGGTAACTCAGTAAACTTCTGTCTTCTCAGGTTCACTATAAGTCCATTTTAAAGCTAGTTTTCTTTGTTATAGGGCACAAGAAGGATGTCTGTGAATACATAGATGAGAGTCAGTGCTATAGATCCAGAGATAAGGCATTTAATTCTACTTCTGTCACATAGTACATGAACCTGGGCCAGTCTCTTTACCTAACAGTGTCCCAGGCAATTCTCAATGATGCTGAGTTGCAAAACAGTTTTGAATCTGCATAAACAGAGAGATTTTCCTCTCTGAGAATTCCCTATATAATGAAAAAGTCAATACCCAATTATACACATATACATGGACATACATACAAATGGATGGGAAAGCGTCATACAATTTCATTAACTTGTGAAACTCAATAGATAAATCCTAACATAGAGAAGTTAAATGACTTGTCCTTAATTACAAAGCTTGTTAGTAATGGAGGCAGTATTTGAACTTTATTCTTGACAGATAGCTATGGATATTAGCATATGTGTGTATGCATGCATGCTCAAATTCTATCTCTGATATATGTAATCCATGTATATATACAAAGTATGTATATGCACACATTGCTTTGAATAAATGTGTATATGTATATGAAGAATATCTACATACATGTTGCATATGCTCATGTGTGCATATATAACCGTTGTGCATGAATGCATGTGCATAAATATAATCAATGTGAATATATACACAATTATATAATTACTATTACAGATTTTGAATAAAACCCATTGAAATTCATTTGTTACTCCTAAAATAACCACCCCATGTCCCTAACACATGCAAAATCAAATTTCTTTCTTTCTTTTCCTACTGAACTTAAAATCCTAGGAAAGCAAATTCACAGCAGATATGGGGACCTTGCCTAACCCATTGTCCTATGGGTCCATTAGGCTTGTACATGTTGTTAATTATTTTGGTCATTATGGCTCACATGGTTCTGAAAGGAAAGTACCAGAGTCATTTGTTTGTTTGTTTTTTAATGAAAAAGAAAAAATTTCATTTTCTATATTATAAAAATTCTATTTTTTTGTCTCTTTCTTCAATACCCATTTATATTTCTATGTATTCATCAGTCCTGAGACTGGAAGATATTAAGTGGTTTAAAAGAATTACTCTGTTTCATCAAATCCACACTTAGCTGAGATCATGAGATTGTTCCATTATCCTATTAGTTCAAAGCAACTCCTTGATATCTCATGATTCTTCACATCCCCTCAGCTTTCATTTGGTAAGAAGAAACCAGTGAGGGGTGGAAACAACAAAAGGATGGAAAACTTTAAATGGAACTTTGAAATCCTTTATTTTCAGTTATTTCTTTCCACAACCTCCCACATGATTACCCCACCCCCACCCCCAGGTAGGCCCAAACTTTCAAAGCAGTCACTAAATCAAAGGAAACAACAATACAAGTTTCAGTATTAAATTCCTGAGGTCAGGGGGCAATTTGAGGGAAGGCAAAAGTGAGGGTTTTTTTTTTCTTCATTTCTTTTAGACTTATTGTAGAATAATTCAACAAAAGCAACTCAAAACAAAATGCCTTAAATATCTGAGGAGTTTGTCTAACTCCTGACTCTGAGAGTATGTATTTAAGAACCAAGAGTTAGTCTCTCTTTGAGGAAATTATTGAAAATTACAATCCAAAAAGGTGGTAGAGGGAATGTATCCCTCTCTCTCTCTCTCTCTCTCTCTCTCTCTCTCTCTCTCTCTCTCTCTCTCTCTCTCTTAAAAAGTTTGTAATTTAACCCTTTCTAGTTTGTGACTTCCAAGCTTCGTCATTATATTTTTCTCTATGAATTTCCTGCTTGCTAAGCTTTCCCGATAACAACCTGGGAAGGTGGAAGAGGCAAATATTGTTACCCCCACATTACAGATAAAGAAAATGAGGCTGAGAGAGGTTCAACACTTGCCCATGATAACAGTTCTAAGTGTCAGGGTCCAAACTGGAACCCCTGAATTTTCGAATTCCAAATCCATCGGTCTATGAATGAGGAAAGTGTACTCTTCCTCTTGCCTGAAATTGTTCAGTGCCCACTCCCGCCAAAGAGAAGCAGTTGCTGTATGAGCAGTAGCCAGCATCAGCCTACTGGGAAAGGATAGACCCCTTCAACTCCTGCCCCCACTGAGGATTGTCAGGATAAACTTCTAGTGAACACTGGGGCAATGGGAAGACACAAGAACACAGACAGAAAAAAAAGTCCCTTCTGATATCCTGGCAACCTTACCTTCATCCACCACCCCTCACCCACCTGCTAAGTATTAGCCTTTTCCCAGAACTAATGAGGTCACTTGAGGCATAATCCTGCTCGCTTCTCAGCCCCTGGCCATAAAACTACACTAATATCCATGAAGCACACTGGAGAAGGGAACAAGTGGTTGGGCAAGTATTACCCTTATCTGTCTCAATTTTCTTTCATCATCTGCAAGATCCTTCTCATCGCCCCCATTCCAAATTGAGCCACAACACCCATACCCTCGCTGTTATCAGAAAACCTTAAGGCCAGGTAGTAGAAATGCATGATTCCAAACGAACCATGAGGAAATCCAGCATTCTCCCTTTTTTACTTACTTACTTGGAGTTGTGAATCTCTGCTCTCCTGCTCTGGCTGTTGGTCAATGGAGAGAGATGAGGCTCGATGCTGCTTCAATTCTAGAGAAGGGAGCCAGCAGAAACAGTGCTGCTACCTCAGCTACCACCGCCGCTGGTGCTGCTGCTGCTGCTGCTGCTGCTGCTGCTGCCTCTGCCGTTGGTGCTGAAGAAGCTGTTTCTGCCACTGCTTCTTCTCCCTTCTGGACAGGATCACTCACTTGTCTCTTGCTTTCACCCTTTCCAGCTGTGGTTTTCCTCGCCTGCTGGGATTTGCTCTGAAAGATTTCTGGACTCCAAGGCAAGGGAACTTGATCCTCCCTTGGACTCAATTAAGCCTTGACAGGGAGTGAGTCCAGAGAGAAAACGGAGAATGGAAGGAGGGAACGAAGGAGGGAGGGAGGCAAGCAGGCAAAGTGAGGAAGCTAGCACCACTAAGGGCACTTTTAACTCGCGAGCTGATTGGAAAGCTTATTAAAAGCAGGTCACTCGAGGGGCAGTCTCTCCCATTAGAATTAAGAAAGGAGGGGAGGGGGAAGGCTTATAGGGGAAAAAGCAGATGAGATAGCAAATAGGACAGCGTGACTAATAATTTTTCAAAAAGGAAGTCTCCTCATCACGTTTCTTCTCTGAAACTTTATGCAGTTCAGAGGAGAGAGAATACTCGAGTTTCGAAAAGTAGGAATTCAAAGTGAGGCTCTGACTCTCCATTTACAATTAATATCATCATATAGTAGTAGTATGAGAGGAAGAGTGTTTCAGAGGTGTCAAACTCAAATAGAAACAGGGGTCACTGAAGTGTCTATAAAGATCCCTATGAGACAGCACATTGACTTAAAAACCACTTATCAAGCAGAACAAGAAGGTCGTACACAGTAACACCAATGTTTGATGATCAGATGTGAATGGCAACTATTATCAACAAGGCAAGAGTCCAAGACAACTCCAAGAGACTCATGACAAAAAAAAAAAAAAAAGAAAGAAAGAAAAAAAAGGACATCCACTGCCATGGAAGGCTATGGAAGTTCTGATGCAAAGTGGAATATATGATTCTTTATTTCCTCCACAAATTTTTATCTAATATAAGCAATACATATCTTCTCTCAAAAGATGATGACCATGAAAATATATATTATAAGATAATAAATGTATAACCTATATCATATTACTTGCCTTCTTAGGAAGGAGGATAAGTGGAAAAGAGAGAGGGAGGGAGTGAGAAAGAGATAGAGAGATCATGGATTGCTAAATTTCAAAAATGAACATTGAAAAAATTCTATTGACATGTAATATGGAAAAAAATCTAATTTTTAAAACCACATATTGATATCAATTTGTATTTTAATGTATTTTTCTTTATTTTGTTGGATATTTTCCAAATATCTTTGAATCTCGTTTGGGATGCCCTCAGGCGTGTTTTGAGTCCCTTTTTGACAGTGCTGTGAGTTTACCTTGAGGTTTTGAAAACCTCAGACACATCCTCTGGCTTTTGGACCCTACCCAAGTTGCTTGACCTTTCAGCATCCCTTGGCATTTCTCCAGTACTTCAACTTTCAGAGAACTTAAAACCCTGCCGAAAAGGTGAACTTCCTCAAGGGAAATTTCCTAGATTGATGGTCTGTCCAAATAAAACAAACAAAAAAACAATAGTTTGCTTCTATATATAATTTTACTGCTTGCAAAGTGCTTTCTTAATAACCACCCTGTGAATTTTCTGTTTCAAGTATGGTCATCCCCATTTTACAGCTAAGGAGACTGAGGCTAGAGACATAAAGTGGTTTGTTCATAGTTGTACAACTGCTAAATGTCAGAACCAGAATTTGGACAATCAGTCAGCAAGCATTGATCAGTACTTACTAAACGAGTGTTAGTGTACTCCCTAGTCTCCTAACAAAGTAGAAAGAAAAAGAATGGAGGTGGAGAAAGGAGAGTTGGGATGAGTGAGCAAATACTTTCTTCATGCCATCACCACCATCATTCCTCCCTCCTGCAATTCCTATTAGTTCAACTATACAATCCTTCTTAAAGATTTCTCCATCCACTTTAGTGTATCAGACTGAACCACAGTGGTATCTCTGTCAGAAAATACTCAAAAAAGAAGGCCAAATGGATGGATGTCTGAAGGACCAGAAGAACCTATAAATGCTTCTGAGTGATGGGTATCAAAGAAAGTTACAGATGGGTGTTACAGTGGATCAGGCACTGGATAGACTTGGAGTCAGGAAGACCTGTCTGAGTCTCAAATCCTGTCTGAGTCATTTACCAGCAGAGTGGCAAATGAGGTATAATCATGGGTGCAATACTTTTGGTGGTAAAGGCTCTTAAAATATTTATTTCTCTAATGAGTGAAGTCTATCCTTTCCCAAAAGGTAATTGGTCATTTACTAACAATCACTTTGCTCTGAGACCATTTTGGAAAATTCGCATTTCAAATTTATCGGGGATACCAAGTTTGAAACATCCAGTTGTCACTTGACTGATGCAGTTCTGAAGCTCAGTAGAGAAGCTGAGGTGCTATATATATGTATGTGTATATATATATATATATATATATATATATGTTTGGGAATCAGTGGCACAGAAATGGCAATTAAACCAAAGAGAACTGATAAGATTACCAAGAGAAAGCTTATAGAGAGAATGGAAAATGGAGCAGGACAGAACTCTGGGTATCACCCATTCTGGAAAGCTTTTCATGTCCATTCTAACCTAAAGTCATCTCTCCTGCATTTGACCTCTTGTAGCACCATCCCTGAACTCTTATAAATCACCTCTCATTTACTCTATGCTATTGTTATCTTTTTCTACTAAAAGATATCATCAACTATTCCACACCTTGAAAATGTGATGGCAAAGATTCTTTTCTTAATTCAGTATATCTCATAGATATTATTTTCTCACCTATTATTTAAGCAAGTTGAATCAGGTGGGTTTCTTTTCTTGTCTTCAAATGGAGGCATTCTGTTTTCTAAATAACTTAAGATACAGTTCTCACATGACAATGTTCCAGAGGCCAGGTAATCCATAGGAATATCTTTTTCATATGGATATAGCTCCAATGGGATAGAATTTCCATATCATGGAAAGAATCTAGACCTGTACTCAATAGTCCTGATGTAGTCTGAGTATTTACTCAGTCTGCTTACTAGCTAAATGTCCTTTGACAAGACACTACCATATTCTTCTTATCTGTGTTATGGGAAGAGTCAGTCTTGTATTTCTTGCCATATAAGAATATTCGCTTGAGGGGCAGTTCTGATGCTATTACTGATATCAATACAATCTATCTACTCCACAAAATGAATATTTGAAAATAAAAAGGAGAAAAAGGGATTTTTTCTGAACAGCCATATAACCCTAAATATTAAGTAAAGGGGAGAGGGACAGAACCAAGCTGGTGGAGAAGGTACAAGGACCCATTTGATCTCTACCAAATTACCCTCCAAAAAACTATAACACCCGAGAATAAATTCTGGAGTAGCATAACCCACAAAAAGATGAAATGAAGTAATTTTTCATCCCAAGATAATTTAGAAGGCTGGCACAAGGGATTTAGTTCATGGGGGTAGAAGTGCAGCACAAAACAGCATGCCAGGGCTGACCCCACCACAGAATGGGTCCTGGACACAGCAACAAAGTCTTCCAGATATCATAGTCACAGATGGTGAAGAGAGAGGGGATCAGACAACTGTTCAGAGTGGTCCTTTTACTGGTTCTGAGAGCAAGATTCTTGTTGCAGTGGCTATATGCAGATCCATGAAGCAGTCCTAGGACATGCTCTCAAGGGGAGGAAAAGCACTAGCATACACTAGCAGTTGAAACCAAAGCCAAACTAAGACCCTGGTCACAATTACAATGTGAAAAATGGTGCTTGTGGTTACCCCATCCAGAGCACAAGTCTAGAGAGTACTAACACACCTCTCTAATATCTAATAACTGTAGAGAGTACTAAACACTAGAGAGTACTAAACACATATCATACCACCTTGGAAGAAATGAAAGCAGATAAATTCCCAGAGCTAGCTCTGAAGGCAACTACCCAAAGAATCTGAAGCATGTAATAATGTTCCCTTCACAAGTTAGAGTCCAACTTTAACATATTTTTTTTTAATTAAAAGAAAAGAAAAGTCTGGGAAATGAGCAACAAACAACAAAATAAACAAGCAAACAAAAACAACAAAAAAGAAACAAAGAGAAATTATTTTGGTGACAAGAAAGACCAAAACACAAACTCAAAAGAAGATAACAAAATCAATACTGCTGCATCCACAGTCTCCAAGAAAAAATACAAATTACTTTCAAGTCCAAAAAGAGTTAATGGAGGATCTCAAAAAGGATCTTACAAATAAAATAAGAGCTGTAGAAGAAAAATTGGAAAAAGAAACAAGAGTGATACAGAAACATCATGATAAAAGAGTCAGCAGCTTGGTAAAGGAGGCACAAAAATACTGAAGAAATTAATATCTTTAAAAAACAGAATAAGATCATTGGTCAAAGAAGCAAAAAAAAAAATCTAATGAAGAAAAGGATTTCTTGAAAAGCAGAATTGGCCAAATGGAAACATGATATACAAAAATGCTCTAAAGAAAAGAACTTTTTAAAAGGCAGAATTGGGCATATGGGAAAAGAGGTATACAAGCTCACTGAGGAAAATAATTCTATACAAATCAGAATTGACCAAATAGAAAAGGAGGTATGAGTTTACTCAAAAAAATCAGACCTTAAAAATTAGAATTGGGCAAGGAAAACTACCCTGATATTCTAGAAACAGACAGCAAAATAGAAATCAAAAGAATCAACCAATCACCTCCTGAAAGAAATCCCGAAAGGATAATTCCTAGGAATATTATAGTCAAATTCCAGAGCTCTCACGTTGAGGACAAAATATTGCAAGCCACCAAAAAGAAACAATTCAAATATCATGGAACCATAGTTAGAATAACACAAAATTTATTAGATTCTACCTTAAAAGAACAGAAGGCCTGGAATATGATATTCCAAAAGGTAAAAAAGCTCAGACTTCCACAAAGAATCACTTACCCAGAAAAACTGAGCAGGGAGAAGAGATGATGAGTATTTAATAAATAAAGGATTTTAAAATATTTCTGATGAAAAGACCAGAGCTGAATGGAAAATTTGATTTTCAAATACAAGACTCAAGAGAAGCATATGAAGGTAAACAGGAAAGAGAAATCAAAAGACATTCAATAAGATTAAATTGTATATATCCCTACATGGAGAAAATATTTTGTAACTCTTAAGAACTTTATTAGAATTAGAGCAGTTAGAAGGAGTATACGTAGTGTTGTGAGGAAGATTAGATTAGATCTTCCTCACAACAATAGACAGAGGGAAAGGGTGTGATGTATAATATGATGTGATGTTATAAAAAATAAAATGATAGCATGAGAAAGAGGAATGCATTGAGAGGAGGGGGAAGGGAAAATAGAATTGGATAAATTATCACACATCAAGGAGCTTTTAGAGCGAAGGAGTCAATCAGGGAGCGGGGCAGGGAAGTATATGAACCTTACTTTCATCAAAATTGGCTCAGTGAGGAAGAACATTAGCTGGGTATAGAAATTCATCTTACCCTAGAAGATAGTAGGAGGGGAAGAGGATAAGAGAATGAGAAGTGGGACTGGTAAAAAAAGAGTACAAATTGTGAGAGGAAGTGGCCAGAAAATAAACAGGGGGAAATAAGATAAAAAGTAATGCACATTAATCATAATGATGATTTTTTACATGTCTCTCTAATAAAGAACACATTTCTCATATACATAGAGAAATAAATTGAACATGAAAGAACACAAGTCATTCCCCAACTGATAAATGGTAAAATAATATGAACAGGCTTTTCTCACAGTAATTAAAGCTCTCTATAGTCATGTAAAAAATACTTTAAATCACTATTAATTAGAAAAATGTAAATTAAAACAACTCTGAAGTACCACCCCATACCTATTATATTGCATAATATGATAGAAAAGAAAAATTATTGTGATTTACTATAATATTATGTGGGTCACAGCGTCACTAGTGGTCCTGTTCAAGAACAGGGTCAGTTGAAACATGAAAGGGTTAAAAGAACAACACTTCAGGCCAGTAGGCTTCTAACAATCATGGTTTATTCCATCATGCTCTCCTCCAAAAGGCTTCTGGCTTCTGCTTCAAACTTCTGTTTGCTCTCTGAGCCAGAAGCAGTCACTATTTTATCTCTTCTTACAAAGTTAGCTCATTATTGGAATCAAATAGTCAATAAGCATGACTTTGACTAGAGCCTGGCATCTGGAGCCCGGGAAGAGATTTCTCTCTGCTTTCCTATCATTATCTCAAAGTAGCTCTGTTCCCTCCACTGTGCCCTCTTCTTGACCCTTTACAAGAAATTTGGGGGGATTTAATCCCTTGGTTCCCACAGGCCCCCCCACAAAAAATGACAAAATTTAGATGGGATGTAGGAAAATTGAGACACTCATGCACTGTTGGGGTATTTTTGAAATGATTCAATCATTCTAGAAAGCACTTTGGATCTATATGCTCAAAGAGTTATAATACAGTACATACTCTTTCACTCAGCAATACCATTACCAGGTTTATATCTCAAAGAAATAAAAGGCAGAGATGCATACTGTGTTTCCCCGAAAATAAGACATACTCAAAAAATAAGACATGGCAGCGATTTCAGGGGTTGTCTAATATAAGGCACCCCCGAAAATAAGACATGGCATAGTCCCACATTGCTGAGTCACCCTTTACCTTGCAGGGCTGCTCCTGGTTGGCTTTGTTGATCCTCAGAGGGCCGGGTGATTGTAAGGTAGGTGAAGGCTATTTGGCAGCTCCCGATGCTCTGTGCAGCAGCCCATGACGTCCAGGCTGCAACAAAGGAAGAATATATGTTCCAGTCGCATCCAACTGCACCTGATAGTCTTCATTGAAGAGGTGGAACTTTCAAAACTTGCTGTGGTCCCCCCAGCCCCCACCACGCAGCAGTGTTACACTGATGCACATGCTGCTCAGATGCTGTTTCAGGTGCTGCGCTGTATTTGCCTGCTTTGGAGTGGTAAGCTATTTATAATTTATTTAAACTTTTTGGGGGAGGGGGCTGCTGAAGGGGTCGTTAATTTATTTCTGCCTGCAGTTTAGCTTGACTGGTGACCAGGGCCACCTTATTTCCCTCACCTGGGGCATCCCAAACTACCTGAAACCCCTAAATTCCTAATAAAATGTACCTGACCACTAATAAAGTGCCAGCTAGATGCTAGAAGGCATGTAGCTGGCAGCTTGCTTGGGTGCATCCAGCCCTTACCTGAGGAGATGCATGCGTCAATGACGATCTGGAATCTGGGAAGTTTCACGTAATAGGACATCCTAAATCAGCATGCCTTACAAACAAGGACCAAAACCCTTTTGGTTCAGCAAGAAATGTGAATTCTTCTTCATTGCAAAAAAAAAAAAAAATAAGACATCCCCTGAAAATAAGACATGGCATATTTTGGAGCAAAATTAATATAAGACACTGTCTTATTTTCAGAGAAACAGTGCATAGGATCTATACAAAAATATTTAAAGCAACTCTTTTTGTGGAGGACAAAGAACAGGAAAGTGAGAGTGTGTATACCCACCAACTGGGCAATGGCTGAGTAAGTTATAGTATAAATATGTGATGGAATACTATTGTGCTATAAGAAATGAAGAGCAGGAGATCAGAAAAACCTGGAAAGACTCACATTAATTGAAGCAGAGAGAAATAAGCATAACCAGGAGAACATTATACACAGACGGGAATACTGTACAACAAACAACTGTGAATAACTTATCTATTCTGAGCAATACAATGATCAAAAACTATTCGGGGGGGGGGGGGTAGCTGAGTGGCTTAGTGGATTGAGAGCCAGGCCTAGAGATGGGAGGTCCTAGGTTCAAATCTGGCCTCAGACACTTCCCAGTTGTGTGACCCTGGGGGTAGCTGAGTGGCTTAGTGGATTGAGAGCCAGGCCTAGAGATGGGAGGTCCTAGGTTCAAATCTGGCCTCAGACACTTCCCTTTTGTGTGACCCTGGGCAAGTCACTTGACCCCTGTTGCCTAGCCCTTACCACTCTTCTGCCCTGGAGCCAATACACAGTATTGACTCCAAGACAGAATGTAAGGGTTTTAAAACAAAACTACTCCAAAGGACTCATGATTAAAAAAATGCCATCTGCGACTATAGAAAAAGAATTGATAGAGTCTGAAGCCAGACCAAACAAATTTTTTTTTACTTTTTTTCCTAATTTTTTATTCAACTTTTCTTCCACAAAAAGCTCAATATAAAAAAAAGTTTTGTAATTGTACATGTAAAATCTATATGAGATTGCTTAGCATCTCAACAGAGGGTAGAGGATGGGGAAAAGTTTGAGACTCAATATTCTTTGAAAAATGTTGGAAACTTTTTACAAGTAATTGGGGAAAAATAAAAGAAAAAAATTTAACAGAAAAAATAAGCAAATGATAATAGCTCGTGTTGTTATAGTATATTTCCTACAATGGGGTCAGGTACTGACTGGCAGCACTGTTGTCCACTACCCATTTCTACATCATAGATTCAGAATAGGACCTGCTCACAGGGTAACATTCCCAGGCAAAAAGGCTGTGGGATTTATTCTAAGAAATAAGTAAGTTCAGAAGCAAGCAGCAGCAGTGTGGCTTAGACCCAAACACCACAATGGGGTCTCAGTCCCAGAATTCAGCCCAGCCTGTAGAGGAATAACTAGGGCAAGAATTCCAGACTAAAATGCATCCTGGAAATTCTGTCACTGAAAACATAGGTTTTCTAACAGATCGGTTAGGACCGAGTCCAGCAGAATCTACTATTTCTCAGACCAAGGCCCAGGCCCAAACTTTTCAGAACTTAAATTAGCAGCAATGATACATTGCCCTGTTTCCGATCACTTTGGAAGCACCAGGTTCACAGTTCTTCAGTTTGTTCCTGAGATCCTGGAATAACACAACATATAATCTACCCAACTTTTTAAAGATCCAGTTGAATTCTTTCTCAATCAATCTAATAAAAAATATTGATTGTCTACTCTGTACCAGGCACCATTCTAGGTGCTAGGATACAAACACTAAAAATGAAAAGAATTCCAAATCCCAAGCTTTCTTTCTATTAGAGGAGATAGTAAGTATGTATATAAATACACGCACAGTATAAACACAAAGAAAATAAAGACAAAAGGTAAATAAGTAGGTAAGGCATTAGCTGTTATGGTAATACATGAGTCTTCATGTAGGAGATCGTATTTGAGTTGGATCTTGAAGGAAGAGAGAAATTATTTAAACCTGAGATAAGGATAGATTATATTCCATGAATAAGTGTATTCTAAGCAGAAATGTAGAGATAGAAGTCAGAGTGCTCTATATGAAAAACAGAGAAAATAGTAGCTGCATCAGAGTACAGGACAGGGAGTAATATGGGTCTGGTAGTGCCTCTCAAATAGTTGGAGATTACTTGCCCTAGTTCACAGCCTCTTCCTTAGTGCTGAAGTCCTCCATGGAGCATGTGCCTGGTTTTGTCTGTGTTCAGTGTCCAAAGAGCTTTGAAAAAATGACTCACTGTGACTTCTTTGGAATTTTTCCCATCAGGATTTAGTGGTACAATTTCTAGATCTATATGGAAGAGTTTTATGGAGAGGAGCTTGGCTTTACCACTTCCTACAACTCCCTAGCAGTTGGTACTCTTCTCACTACACAAAAAACAATAGATGTTTAGCTGGAAAAGAATTCAGAGGTTATTTAAATCAATTCCCTCATGCTAAGGTTGGTGAAACTGAAGCCTAGAAAGATTAAATGATTTACTTAAACTTGATCATAGAATAAGTGACAAATCCAGCATTGAAACTCAGGTTCTCTAACTAGATATACAACATTCTTTAACACTGCACCATAATTATATTTAGTATAGTATAGTGTAGGTAGTACAGTATAGAATAGTACAGTATAGTATACTACAAAATAGCAAAGTAGAATATAGCATAGCATAGCATAATATGGCATAGTATAGTATTTTATATTAATATTATATTGTTATATTGTTGTGTTATAATATATTATGTTATATTGTCATATTTATTATGTTTGTGTGTCTCTGTGTCTGTGGGTCTGTGTGTATATACACACACATACAGATACACACACATCTATTTTCAGGAATCCTCACAGCTAAATAGAAGTCCTTTCTTAAAGTTGTTAAATAAATCCTTGTTGGATTGAATTGAATTGTACATTATTCTGTAGTCAGTAGTCAAGTTCTTCAACAGGAGAGATGAAGAGATGTATGGGGCAGCCTAAAAGAATTTCGTTGTTAGATAGAAGAGAATGAGTTTAGAGACTTTCATCACATTCTTGTGCTCCAAAATCCATAATGATTCCCTACTTCCTATAATATCAAATCCAAATTCCTCAATTTAGGATTAAAAACCTTCCATAATCTTAAAAAATTCCTTTCCTACACCAGTTGTCTCCTACTACTTCTCAGTAAGACCATTCAATGCAATATCTTCCCCCATGTGCCATTTCTTGAATGTCCACCTCTTTCTTTGACATTTATCCTAATCCTGCCTATCTTTTTGATCAAGTCCAATTCCCATTTCCTCCATGGATTTTTCCCCAATATAATCCACTTATACTGATCTGCCCCTTTTCTAATCTTCCACAGGAAGATTCATTTTTCCTTTTTCATTAGTTAAAATTGTGATTTGTACATTATTGCCAAAATTCATGAAGTCACAGGATTTCAGAGTTGGAAGAGATTTTAGCAGACACAGTGACCAATGTGTATCTGAACATGAACCTCCTCTACAATATTTCTGATAAGTATGCATTCAACCTCCCCCTGTTAACTTCTATGTATGGGAAGCTAGCTTTGTTCCAAGGTAGCTCATTCTAGCTTTAATAATTAATGAAGATTTTCCTTACATAGTAACTGTCTTTTATGTTGTCTCCTTTGTTTGATTAGATTTATGTAGGAGGATGAATAAGGGATCTTTTCATTGTAAATCACAAATGATGACTTTTCTTGGTTCAAATTTACATAGGAACAAGCCCATCCCAATTATGCATTTTGGCACTTAAGTTGTTCATTCATTTATTCAAAATTTAGGAAGGATCTACTATATTAAAAGCACCATATGTTCTGTTATTTCACGCTATTTCTCACCTTCAAGATTGTAAGATCATAAATACAAATCAAAACAACTCTGAGCTACCACATCATATTTAGCAGATTGGCCAATATGACAGTAAAGGAATGTAATCATTGCTGGAGGGGATGTGGCAAAATTGGGACACTAATGCATTGCTAGTAGAGTTGTGAATTGATCTAACCATTCTGAAAGGCAATTTGGAATTATGCCCAAAGGGCTTTAAAAGATTGCATATCCTTTGATTCAGCAATACCACTAGTATGTTTGTATCCCAAAGAGATAATAAAAAGGGTTGTACAAAAATATATATAGCTGTGCTTTTTGTTGGGCAAAAAAATTGGAAAGTGAGGAGGTGTCCCTCAATTGAGGAATGGCTGAACAAATTTAGTATATGATGGTGATGGAATACTATTTTGCTATGAGGAATAATGAACTGCTTGATTTCTATATGAACTGGAAAGACCTCCATGAACTGATGCAGAGTGAAATAAGCAGAACTAGGAGAACATTGTACATAGTAACTGAAACGTTGTGGGATATTCAGATATAATAGACTTAGCTACTAATAGCACTGCAATGACCAAGAACAATCCCATGGAATTTATGAAAAAGAATACTATCCACATCTAGAGAAAGAAAGATGGGAATAGACATGCAAGAAAAACATATGATTCATCACTTAATTATATGGGTATATGATTGGGGTTGTGGTTTTTAAAAGATTACTCTATTACAAATATGAATAATCTAGAAATAGGTTTTGAGTAATAAGACATGTATAAACCAGTTCAGCTCCAGGAGGGGGAAGAGAAGAGGGGAGGGAGACAACATGAATCATGTAACCATGGAAAAATAATCTAAAGCTCTCAGTGGAGGAATCTAATTATTACTTCTATAGTTTCTACATTGTCTGGGCACATAGAAGCAATAAAAATTACCTACTGAATTGGATTATTTTTATTTAATAATTATACTTTATTTATTTTAACTCATTTTTATTTTTAAAATATCAGTTTTCTATTATCTTCCTCCTTCTTGCTACTCCCCCACCCGCTGAGAAGATAAACAACATTATATAAATAATACAAATGAAGTCATGCAAAACATATTTCCCTTTAGTTGAATTCTCAAGAAAGAACATTTTTGTGTTTTATTAGAATTTTAACAAAAGAGAGGTGTGTCATAGATGACAAATGATTTGCAATTTCAGAGATGTTTTTCAATTGCCTTCAAGAGAGAGTTAACAAAATTTGAGAGCTGCAAGCCATAGTATTAGGATCTGTCCTAACTTAGGCTTTTATTCTCCAGCACAGGCAAGTTGATTCCTAATGAGTCTCCCAACATTTTGAACTTGAAAACCCTGGACTGGGCAGCCTAAGATTGATCCTATCCCCCAGCAAGAAGGATATGGGATAGATTAGATGAGGCAGAATTGACTTCGTTTCAATGTGGCCTTGTCCTACATTTCTTGTTTCTGTTTTTCTGTGTTCTTGCCTGATTTTTGTCCCACTGATTTTCCTAACTTTCTGTACCTTTAAACTTTGTGGATTCTGGCACACAAATCACATCTAGTCTTGTCACTTTTAAAAATAATACCTGGACTTCTAATTCAAATATATTTGTCTGGGTTCCATAATGTTCATAGTCTTGGTTTCATAGTAACTTGGGCACTTATCAGGGCTTTACTGAATGTTTTAAGAATGATGATGATGATGATGATGATGATGATGATGATGATGATGATGATGATGATGATGATGATGAAAATTTTATATAATGTTTTAAGTCATTTGACCCTCACAAGCACCCTAGGAAGTAAGTACTCTAGTCTTCATTTACAGTTGAGGAAATGAAACATAAAGAGGTTATGTGATTTGTCCAGGGTCACAAAGGAAGTATGTTTCACCAAATCACACAAATCCAGGGCTTGATACTATATTTGACTGAAAGTCTTCCTGATTCCCAGTTCAGTGCTCTATTCACTATGCTCTCTAGCTAGTTGATTTTTGCCCTGAATAGACTCAGAGTCTTTGAACTCTGATCATTGTAAATTATTTTTGTAAATTGAATTTTTTAATCGAACTTTTATCCCTTGCCCTGTCCTATTTCCCACTTTTTTGGAGTAAAAAGTAAAGTAAGACAAAATCTTTATTACAAATATGGACAGTCAAGCAAAACAAATTCACATAGTGTCCATGTCCAAAAATGGCTATAGCTATAGATACATATATGTGTATGTTTTCCTTTATACCTTAAACCTATCACCTCTATGTCAAAAGGTCTATAGACTGTTTTATTATTATAGTTGGTCATTATGGAGATTAGAGTTCTTAAATCTTTCAAAGCTATTTGTGTTTAAATATCAATATTATTATGAATCGTTCTTTGGATTCTGCATGTTTTACTCTGCATTAGTTTAAAAAAATTCTCCCCAAATTCCTCTGGGGGCTTCAATAAAGCCAATTTTTTTTATATTCCTATATGGAAAGATAATATCTGTACCTCTTGAAAACTGTTATCATTATCATAGTAGTTAGACAGAGGGCATAATACTAAGCTGTATGGGGATGATATATAAAAAAAACTAGGGGTGAAAAAGAGGATTGCACTAAGAGAAATGGAAAGAGAAATAAAATGGGGTAAATTATATCACATAAAGAGTGCAGAGCAAAGGAATACTATTACAATGGAGGGAGGATAAGGGTGGTGACAGGTAATACTTTAACCTTACTTTCACTGGAATTGACTCAAAGAGGGAGGAACAGCCAGATTCATTGGGGTATAGAATCCTATCTTACTCTATAGAGAAGTAAGAGAGGAATAAGAAAGGATGTGGTGGGAAGGGAAATAATATAGAGGAGGGGAAATGTGAGTGATTAAAACCTAATTCCTCTGGAATGATCTCTTTTTATTATTTTTTATGTCTAACTTACTTTTCTTCATATCTACGTAATAAATTCCAACGACAAGTGCCCCACCCTCCTAGCATTACTCTTTTGTATCATTTCATATGGCACAATAATATTTCATTATTAATATATTGTCATTGATTCAGTCATTCTGCAATTGGTGGGTGTATTCTGAGTTTCTAGTTCTTTGTTACTACAAAAGGGGTCTCTAAAAATAATTTTGAATATATGGATCATATTCCTTGTTCCTTGATTCCTTTGGATCACAGAGCTAGTAATAGTATCATTGGGTCAAAGGGTACAGACAGTTGAATGATCTTGGGGGCCCAGTTTCAAATTGCTTTTCAGAAGGGTTGAAACAATCCATAGCTTCATCATCAAAAATGCATTAATGTCAGAGCGTTGAAAACTAAAGTGACTTCCTTATAGGAGGAAATATGAGCTCTGTAATCCAAACCCCCAATAAAGACCTATTCAGAAAATCTCCCAATTACATACCTATTCTCTCTCCCTTCCAACTGTCTACAATTATAGTACATTGATAGCAACCCTGAAAAACCGAAGTGATTTCTAAACCAATCTTACCATTCTTTTTCTCAGATTTGTCTGCTCTTGGGTATGTTGTTAAATATCAAGTCTTTGTAGCAGGAATCCATAAGATCTATAAATCCACATCTGCAAAGGTAAGTAGAAATCATCTTGTCTACTCCTCCATTTTTTATAGATAAGAAAAAGAGGTTCCAGAAAAAATAAGGAAGGAAATAAGAATTATTATGCATCTACTATTTGTCACACATTGGGCTAAGTGCTTTACAAATATTATCTCATGTAATCCTCATTACAACCTTGGAATGTAGATGCTATTATTGTCCCCACTTGATAGTTGAGGAAACTTAGGCAAAGAGGGATTAAGTAGCTTGCCCAGCATTACAGAGCTAGCAATTATTCAAAGGTCTTCTTAGGTCTTCTTGACTCCAGGTCAAGTAATCCAACCACTGTATCAACTGGCTGCCCATGAACTAACTTAGCTCAAGTCACAGATCATCCTTGACTGGGGCTTTTTTAGTACTAGAACTCAAAGATGCCTGTGTCTAAATGCTATGACAAGTTGGTGCCTTATGCCTCATATTGCCACTGAGTTACATTATCCTTGTGGTAAAAATGAAGAAGCCTGAGGTAGACCATTGCATTTTTTCTTTCAGGTCTTTAAATTAGTCATTAAAGAGAAGCTCAGCTAAGTAAATGCTCTAGAGACTATATACAACTTTGTAGATGAGTTTGTAGACTTTTGTCCAGAATGACCACCCTTAAAAAATGCAAATTTTCCCATTGTGGGAGGTCCTTTCATCTTTGCGGATTCATCATTGTGTAACAGAGCATCTGCTTTATCATTCTTGGATCCTTGGCTATAGGAAAAATGTTAAAATGTCAGAAAAAATAAGACCGACCACCAGTCTTGATGAGGTTTCAGTCAATTAAGTAATTAATTAATCATCATATATTAAATTCTGGAGATACAAAGTTGGGCAAAACTAACCCTACTTTCAAGGAACTCCCAGTCTATCGGGACGACAACATGTAAATAAATTGATATTTACAAGATACATACAAAGTAAATGGCAGGTAACCATACAGGATAAGACCCTAGCAGTTGGGGGACCAGAAAGTGGACAAATATTTTAGTTTAGAATTCTATTAGGTCTTGGACAGAGTAGTGTGGACCTTCAAAAAAACACTGTAAATCTTTGAAGGCCTGTTTCTAGTTGTCATAATTCTCTTCCACTAGAGTCATCTGTCTCAAATAAAAGTTTCAAGGATGTAATAGGTTGCTTGGCTCCTTGGACAAGGATAAGGCAATGATTGTAGAAACATTTCCCATGTCTCTAACCACCGCATTTTCTCTCCTTTTCAAAACTAGTTTTCTCAAAAGAATTTCCTATCCTCATAGCTTCCATTTCCTCCAACCCTTATCCATTTGACATATGGCTCCCATCCCTATAATTCTAATGGAATTGCTCTCTACACAAGCACCAATGAGTTCCTAACTTTAAAATGGAAAGTTCTTTTTTAAATCTTATTCTCCTTGACTTCTGCAGTGTTTAACACCTGTTGTTTTTCTTTCTTCCCTGTTTTCTATGATGTTACACTATGCTAATTCCTCTGACTGCTCCATCACCTTTTTCTAGTTCCACTTACATCTTCCAGTCCTAATGTACTGCCAGGGCTTCGTCTTTGGCCTTATGCCTTATATTTTCTACCCTCAGAAAACTCATCTCTTCTCATCTTTTTTCATGAATACAATCTTGTGTATTAGTCCCACATATCTAACTACCAGCTATCTATCTTCATTTGGCATTTTGCTGCCCTCTCAGATTCAGTTTTACTAAAATAGAATCCTTTATTCATCAGTAGATTTCTGTCAATACTTGGTCCCTAAATTTGTCAATGTCTATCATTCTCCCAGTTTAGAAGCAAAAGTACACTGGAGCCAGCTTATAGTGACTCATAGGAGCTGACTAAAATTTTCAGTGTGAACATTTAACATTTCAGAAATTTGCAATCACAACAAATTAGAACTTGATTTATTGGTTTTTCCAATTGTCTAGACTTAAATAAGTAATAGAGAAAATGTTTAATAATGCAGTCTAAAATTTTTTAATATGTTGTGCATAAAGTTTTTCAAAGATCTAGTTGTTAAGCATTTACCCTTCAAATATTTCTCTCCTTCATTACCAGTGGCACCAAATCCTGTCACTTCTTCCTTTAAAATGTTGTTTCATAAACATACTCGCCTTCATTTCCTACTTTCACTCTCCTAGAGTAGTCTCTCATCAACATTTACAAGAGACTATAGCAAATGTCTCTCCAGTGGTTTCCTTACCTTTAGTCCCTCCTTTATTAAGTATATCTATTGTGGTCTAATCAGTCTCCCTAAACCACACTTTATGCACTGAATATTTCATCCTTATCTTTAAAAAAATAAATATCAATCTATTTTATTAGACATAATTTTTGTTGATAAGTAATTGAGTAAAATAGTTCCTAATAAATTTCTTTATTTTCTCTTCATTCATTGTAAGTTCTTCTTTTTCATCATTGGAATTGATTATCTGTCTTTCTTCTCTATTTTTGGATCAAATTATTTGAATCAAAATAATCAAACATTTTTTCTGTCATTAACTTTTTTCTCCTAAGTTAAAACAGCCACTAGATTTATTTGTGGATTCAATAGGTTAGGTTATATTTTATTCAAATTTAATCACTCTTGGATTTTTAGAGTTTCTCTTTTGAATCTTTTTTTTTTATTAAATTTAGTTAATTAATTTAATTTAATCTTTTAAATTTAACCCCTTCCTCCCTTTCCCACAGCATAGAAGTCATCATCTTCCAAAATATGTAGATTATATCTTTTGTATTTCCATTTCTCAGTTCTTTCTTTGGAGGTGAACATTCATAAATTATTCTTCAAAAGCCAAATTTATAGCTGTATATAATGTTCTATTGGTTCTGTTAATCTCACCCTTTCTTATCTTGTGTAGTTCTTTCCAAGTTATTTTAAAAATTTATCTATTCATCATTCCTTATGGTGCAATAGTACTCCATCACAATCATGTACCACAACTTTTTTAGCCATTCCACAATTGAGGGACATTCCTTTGATTCTGAATTTATTTTTTAAATGTTGCTTTTCTAGTTTATATTTAGTTGTATGACCAATTCATTGATCTGTTTCTCTCTTTTGTTAATGATAGTATTTTTATATGTGAATATTTCTCCATTCCTTATCATAACTTAATCTTTAATCAAGTACTTGGAGTGCTCCACTCTTTTAACTTAATCAGTTAGGAACTTGTGAATCCTTTTGTCATAATCTTCTGATATTTTCCTTTCTATGATCTCTAAACCATCCCTCAGCCAGCTATTAGGAACTAATTCCTCAGTTGAAGAAAGGTAAGTCCTATACTTTAAAACTAAAAAGGCAACCAAACATGATACTGAGCAGCATAACCCAAATTGGGAAAATGCTATTTCTATTATATCTAAAATGGCTTGTGATCCCAGAAAATATATCACAATGGATATATCTAGCACTATTTCTGGGGATTCTTATAATAACAGTATATGTTGGAGTTCATCTATCTCTCTTTAAGAGAAGATTGCCAATCCAACCAACCTCTGTAATAAATCTCTGTAAAGGAGCATTGGAATTGAAAAAAAGGGGGGATTATTAAATTCAGTCTCTGTATCATGTCACACACATCGTATTTGTTGATTGGTTGATTGTTTTAAGATCTAATTCCATTTTTTAAGTTACTGTGTTTTGTCTATTGGTTGTGTGTTTTGTTGCATTGTCTTTGTACCTCTCCATATGACTGGACTGGAAAATATACCACTATAAAAGTCCAGGAAAATTTAATGACCTAAAAACTTAATTGATTTTAAAGAGCCTTCTGAAGTGAAGTGCCTATTACATTACCCACTTCTGCAATTATTAAAAAATAAAAATCTGAAGTCATTTTCACTATTGTAGTCCTCACCTCCAAAATAAAATGGATGGGACACATAAAAGACATGCCTTTAGAGCTTTTACAGTCACATGCCAAAGGAGGGAGAAAATCCAAGGTGTTTTGTTACCCACTAATGGATTATAGTCGCATACAGGAGGTGGAAACATTTTCCTAAGGTGTATGATATTCCTAAATGGCTCATAAGAGGGAACATTTCATATAAAGCCTAGTAGTTTCTGAATAACTTTTTTATATATTAAAAGGAATGTCAAATTTAAAGGTAGAGAACAAAACAGAAGTTCCTGCTGTGAGAGTTTTATATAAAGCTGTTTTCTAAATGAAAATTGATGTATCTCACATTTATCCAAATGTTAGTCAACATCCTCCTCAGGGGGGATCTCAGGGGAGATTGTATTTTATAATTGTATAATTGCCATGAAACTAAAAAAAATCTTTTGAGAAAGAAACATTTCAGGAAAGAGAGTTTGACAACTCTCTGAACCTAGAAGATTAGTTATTTGAAGAAGTCACCATGAAGATGCCCGAAGGAAACCTCCACAGCATCAAAAAACCCAGAATGAACCATGGAGTACAATTGATTGAACTGTGGGGGATTGTGACACATTTATTTTATATGTATACTCTTATGTCAAAAGGGGATTGCACCCTAATTGGCTTATTGTCAATGCACCTAACAAACATCAGTTTGCTCTCTTTCTCTTCCTATCTTTCATTTACTTCTGATCTCTAACTATTGTATTTTCTGATTATGTAAAATGATTATTTGGGGAGACTAGTCTCCCAAAGAATCACAAGGGGGATTGTGACTTCACACCTTAGTTGATGCTACCTGAGAATAAGCCAGAAACTTAAGAGTTGATGAGCTCACAAACCACTTAGTGAGTTCATACCTTACTTGATGCTAGATGAGAACAAGCCAGAAACTTAAGAGTTCACATACTCAGAAAGGTGTGGTTCCAAAGATGAGAACTCAGACAATTTGGAAACTGTGATTGGCCCCCATGAAAAGGGACATGGACAGGAAACCACTATAAAAGCCACGAAAATCATTGAGGAGGGAGGCTGGTGAAGGAATCTGGTGAAGGAGGTTAGTAGAAAGTGTAACATCCATGATCTTAAGTGAGGTCAAGGCTGGATGTTACAAAAGTGAACTCCAAGAAGAGAGTTACTCCAAGAAGGAGAGAGTGAACTCCAAGAAGAAAGTCACTCCAAGAAGGAAGTTGGCTTCAAGAAGAATGTCATAGGCCTCAGGTGTCACCTTCAGCTCTACTCATTGTTGTGGGTGAATGGATAGCTGGTTTTCCCTTCCTGTCTTTTGGAGATAGTTTAATTCTGATTGAAGGTTAACAAGTCCTGTCTGAGCCAAGCACTGGAATAATATTTACTTAGATAGGTTAATGTCTTTTTCTATCCTTTTGTATTTCTCTACTTTCACCTCTTTTATAAATAATTTTCACAGATTTAGTCAAAGCATTAATTTTAACACTTACAGAGGATGGGAGGTAGATCCCGCAGACACTGACCTCTGGGCAATGGTAGGCAAATTGAGAGACTTTGATTGGTTCCTGAGATGTCATAGACCAGCCCACAGTGAAAGGGAAGAGGAACCAGAGAGACAGGAAGTGATGTGGAGAAAATTACTTATAAAAGCCAGCAGAGAGTATTCTGAGTCACTTCTGCTTCTGCTTCTTTTGTGCTGGTGCTCTTGCTGAGGATCTTCTTCTACTTCTGCTGCACTGCCAGCTCTTTCTGAGGGAGGACTTCTACCTTGGTATATCTATGTTGGAGGATTTTCTGCATTGGAGGACTTCTGCTTTGGAGGCTGAGATTCTCCCGCTCCTCTGGCTGGAGGTTGGAACTTTGTCAGGGAGCAAGCTAGATTTCTTCAGAGCAGACTTAGAGTGGTAGGCTAGACAATTCCCCTATCACCTTCTTACATTTTCCTCTTTACTATCTCTACCCTGCTATAATAAAGCTACTTAAGCTGCTAAGAGCCTCATGACTTAAGAGTTAATTTTATAAATGGTGACCACAATATTTTTTTAAATTATTATATTTGTCAAACCCATTTTTAATTATTACACTTATCAAATACTTTGGGATATTTTTCTATTGCCTAAAAGAAAAAGTCCAAATTCTTTAGCCTATTGTCTTCCAAACCTCTATACAAATTGCTCTTTTCAGATCAGATTAGTCAAGCTGCCCTATAGAAACACTATGTTCACAATGATTATAGGACCAGAGATTTAGAACTCAGAGACCTTAGAGGTCATCAAGTTCAAATTCCTCATTTTTCAAATGAAGAAAACTAAGACTCAGAGAGGTTGCCAAAGTTTACATAGTAATAGGTTTTGGAAGAGAGGATTTAAACTGAAGTCCTGTGCTCTATCCTTTGGCCCACTTAGCTCCCTCTAATTGAACTACCTCTATGTGAAGTGGTTTATTTTGTTCTAGGTTTCTGCCCCAATACTTATATTGTTCTTCCAATCTGAAATGGGATTCCTAATCATTTCTGCTTCTATACATCCTACTCTTTCTTTCAGGAACAAATTAACCCTACCTTCTCCATGAAGTCTTTCTTACCTTCTATAGACTTTGATGACCCCCTTCTTTGAACTTCAAGAATATATTATTTATACCAGTGATGGGAAAACTTTTTTAAAGAGGGAGCCAAAGGAAAGGGAATATTCATCTGTCAGTTTGTTTCTAAGGCAACTCTTTCAAAGTTTCATTGTATTGTATCCTACTCATTGTATTCGTCAGATTAGGAATGATGTTGCAGGGCTATAGTTTGCCCATCACTGATTTATACTATAAAATGCTATAGCTAGAAAAATGTCATGATATTTGTATAGGTGAAGAAACTAACACCCAGGGAGGTAATAAGATTTGTCCAAGCTTATACACCTAGTTTGTGGCAAAGACAGGACCAGAAGTCAAATCTACTGACTCTTGACTTAGGATATTTTCTTATAGATTGCCTTACCCCATATTTGGTACTTAGCATATACTGGCTTATGTTATTATTGTCCTTTTAATATGGCTAGTTTCCCTAAAGATATTATGTTTTGAGCGGATATTTCATAGCTCTTTGCATTACTAGCCTGCAAAATTTGCTTAATATGGATTTTATGATATGATAATGACCTATATTTATATAGAATTTTGTTTGTTTTGAAAAATTGGACCTGGGGTTACTTGGGAGAGAAAGCTCCAGGTGAGAAATTTGCTCTACCTTTGTAGATCAGAACCTGCTTTTCAGTTCTTAAGTATTAGAGATTGGGTCAGATAACCATTATGAGTCAGAAATGGGAACTGAACCTCCTCCTCTTGATCTTTATAATTCTTTAAAAAAAAGTCACAAAAATTTAAGTCACAAATTATTTTTCTCTTCAACTTCTGAGGTAAATAGTACAAATATTTTACTGCATTTCATGCATGCATTCACTAAAGAGGACCTGAGGAATTAAATTATATATGGTCACTCAGGTAATAACCATCTGAGGTAGGATTGAAATGAGTTCTGTTGATTCCATGTCCAACATCATTTCCAATAGATGATGATCATATCATGTTTCATAAACACAGCCATCCTCTAATTTACGTGAGTTAGTTAATAAAATTAAAAGCAAACTAAAAGAATTTTTATTTTCTTAAATCTATGACTTGAGAAATCAACTGGATCCCTATCTCTTAAAAAAGGACTAACCATTGGAAAAAGCACAAATAAATATTAACAATTTTTCTTTAAATCTACATATAAGTATGTTAACAAATATAAGTACAAAATACATTGAAGTGAATTACTGAAATTTCTTGGATTGTATACCTGTCTTGCTTATATATATATTCCATTCATATTTTTCTGCCTCAGGACTTTACTGGTAGTCTTTTCTGTGGAGAATTAGTAAAGACAATAGAGATCCTGCATTTCTCTTCTTCCTCTCTTCCTCCCCCAGTTCTTCAGAAAAATGCTGATATTTTTGTCAATGTACTTGGGTTCAGACCCTTTGACCCTACCTCTATGAGTTTGACTAAATCTCTTATTCTTCCTGGGCCTCGGTTTCCAATCATGTACAATATGGAGGTTTAGCTAGGTGAAGTCTGAGGACTCTCCCAAGATTACATCTCTATACATAGTTTGCTGGCTAGCATGGTCCCCATTCATGCCCAATCTGAGATCTGAATGTTTTCTTTCCATAACCTTTCTCTAGGCTGGTTTACTTGAGAAGAAGCAATTGACTACTTTACTTTTTTAATAAAACCAGCCAAAGGATATGTGGGTTTTATGTTGCATTGGCATGAAATGCCTCATTACATGGTGTCTAGGGTCTGGGATATATCTTAATAAAAAAGTAATTCATCATCTCAGTTACAATCTACTAATGGCTTTTAGGATCTTCTGGGCAGGAATATCTAATAAAACAGTATTATTGGTCCATGTCTCAAGCTTTTTCCTTAGTGGTTGGGTGGAGAATTCTCCGAGACTCACCAAGGATGGCTTAGGGACAGAAGAACTGAACAAGGGCACCAAGATGAAGGAATTGAAAGAATCTAGAAGCAAAGAGTTTTCAGGGGAAATAAATCCTGAAGAAATGAAGATTTCTTCAGAGCTAAGAGGAAGAGTCTGAAGACCATAAAGCAATTTTCACTTTCAGGAGTATACCCAGAGTATCCATTTCCTGATAATTGCCTGCATGGGTAACACTGAAGATGGTAGATAAGTTACTGGGAATGGAGACATTCCTCTTTCTCCAGGGATCCCAAAGCTCTGAGTTTGTAGCCACCTCTGCCCCTGCCATCCCTGCCATATTGGATTTTGCATCAAGAGGGAGATTCTGTGACTAATATCAATGAGAACAGAAATAAAAGCTCTCTAATCCCTGGGCTAGGAGCCAGCAGTCCCACTGTATGGGGGCCATTGGCCAGAAGTCCCACTGTATGCTGGGCCTGGAGCCAGCTCTGGTTGGATACAATGCGTTTGAAAGCCACCTTTTCAGAACTGACACTGAATGTCAGGGCACCAACAGCCTTTGATAAGGGCTCCAACTTTCTCTCAAATACTTCTCCCAGATACTCATAATACTTATTTTATTTATACAGTGATTCTCCCTTGAGAATCTCCACTATGATTTTAGAGACACAATCTCATTAATCTCAATGCTTGCAGTGAGTTTGTGGGTAGAATTAGTGGCCAAGAGGGGAAAATTAATTTTCTATGCTTTAAACAAAACACAACAAAACATGTCATTTTCAGCTACAGTTCATTCCATTATTGAGGTTTCCAGACAAAAGATGCCATATGAATATTCCTCTTATTTAAATGAAATATGCCTCTGATGAGATTACTAAGCCTTGCCCTGTGTGGTCATTTGCTTAGAAAGCCTTCTGTCCTCATAAAAACACTGCTTGCTTTTGTCAGGCAAGTTAATACAAGCACCTCAAATTGAACTATTTTTTCTTGCTTCAGATTTGAATATTGATTCCCCCCCCCCCCATCATTCTCTTTGACTCTTCCCAACAGCAGCAGCTGCCGGGAAGTTGGGAACTTAATTCCAGGAAAGCACACAAGAGAAGCCGACCACCATTTAAAGATTTTTACCTTTCTTTCCATTGTTGTTCTCCAAAGCTATTGAGCTCCTATCCCCTCATACTGAGGAACCAGGATTGGCTCTTTCTCTACTGGGGAAACATTGGATCCGATTTCCATTAGAGAGTCTGAATTATTTAGTGGATATTGAACTCCCAAATCAGTTGCTTTCAAAACTACTTTTTTTCTTAGTACTTTTCACACTGGAATTGAATCAGGCACCTCTTTTGAGCACAGTCAAAGAATATACGATTTGAAACATGTTTGCTTTAATTTTGCATGGTTTGAGGAAGGAAAAATATACCAACTCCACTTTCCAAGAATAAGGTTGGCAGACATGCTTGTCTAGTATGCAAAATGAGATACAGCACATTAGAAATTTAAAGAAACAGACTTTCATAAAGGCCATTCAAAATCACAACTTGTTTCCAATCCCAGCTCTTTTTGTAGAAAGTAATTCTAGCATATTATTTTCATCTTTTGAAAAATGAAAATAAATAGGCAAGGCAAATTTTAGGATGCTACATTCTTGGTACTCAGATTACAACCACTTAACATTATGTTCATCCTGGAAAGGTTAGCATATTTAAAAGGCACTGGTAAAGAAAAACATAGAAATAGTCCAGGAAAAGGTTTTAAAATTAGGACAGAAGATGGAGACACCAGAATGGCGATACGTGGCATTCTATATGTATTTGTGAAATAGATGGAAATGAAATCATGTACAGTGGAAAGTCTATGAGATTTGTAGTTAAAAGAATTTGGGTTCAAATCGTAGCTTTCCCACTACTATCTGAGAGGCCTTAGGTATAAGATCTAACTTCTAAACCCTTAATTTCCTCTCCTGAAAAATAAGAAGGTTGAATAGACCTCTACAGCTTTTCCAATGCTATTTAGGGTAACAACAATCTCGACTAACATGGTTAGGTTATGATTTTTTTCTAAAGTCTGTAATTTGGAAATTTTTCATTTTAAATCTTCCTATATTACACTGTATATAGAGGCAAAACTTTTTCCCCCTTTTCTGAAACTTTTGAATACTTTCTTTTAGTGGAAAAGAACTAAAAAGAATTTTGACACTAGTTTAAATCTGATTGCCCTTTCCTTACCAAGGCACCCAGCCTCCATTATCACTACTATCTATCCATATAACTGATTTAGTTGTATAAACTTGTCTCTCTTTGGGTGAATCCACCATTTTTGTGTGAATATCTATAAGGAGGATTCATAATTATTATTTATATTTATATAGTGCTGAAAGGAGTATTCTTTCTACTATATGTTCTTTTTGTCTGTCTTCTAGGAATATATTTTAAAGACAGGTACTGAATATACCTAAATCAAGGTGTTTACTTTTGGTAGGGGGCCTCTGAAAATGCCTCCCCTCTACAAGAATAAATGAAGTTCACTAGCCCATCATTAAAATAACAATGACTAGCACATGGACTAAGCATGTCAAAAAATTGTTCTTAATTCCTTACTACGAGATATATCTATCAACCGTTAATTAGTTTCTTCTGTGTGTGTGTGTGTGTGTGTGTGTGTGTGTGTGTACTAAATAATGTTACTTGATATAAAACATTATCTTTTCCTGTCCATCAATACATGGAGACTGTCATGACTCTTGATTTTGTTTCTTTGACATTTCCTGACTACAACTTGCCCTGAACCTACATGCCACTTTTGTTTTGTTTTTTTCTCTGACTACTCTCATTTATGGATACAGCTTTGAATCTCCAGCCCGTGTTTCTGATAAGCTCCTTGGCTTCAAAACACATTTTCCCCTTTCTGTGCCTTCCTATTGCCATCGTTTCTCTCTGTCTCTATGTCTCTATCTCTCTTTCTGTCTCTCTCTTTCTCTGTCTGTCTCTCATTTTCCAGGTTCAACCCTTTGGTTTCATGTTTTAGAAAAGGGCTTCTTATTCTAATAGGCATATCAGGGTCCAGTGAGGACTACCCAAGACCCTCACCCAAAAATCCTGGGAGTAGCAATGCCAGCTAACCCTCACAAACATCATCCAGGGGAACAATGCTTGTGGAGCAGTAATCAAGCAGCTGTCTTTGTGGATTCTGAATTCTATATTTCCTCAGCACTGAAGAAATGTACGAAGACTCACAAAACAAAATTTTTACCTCCAAATCCCTTAGCACCAACAATTTGTTCAATGTTTTTGAGTTTTTCAATGGGAATGACACTGCAGAAGTTCATTCCTATCTGCCTTGCCATTACACTGTAAGAATCATTGGGCCTTTCCAACTGACTTGCAGATGAAATCTCTGTAAATGTTCACTCCCTTTTAGAATGAGAACTCCTTGAGAGCAGAACTATGTCACATTTTTATTTGTAACACTAGTGCTTAGAGAAGGGGTTTCCAAATAATAAGTACTTAATAATTTTAAATTTTTCATTCATTCATTCATTCACTTCCTATCTACAAACAATTGTCTGAATTCCTTACTATTAAATACATTCATAATTCTTGGTTAGTTTCTCTGTGTGTGTGTATGTATGTAAAATGATGTAACTGGATATAAAGTCTTATCTTTTCCCTTCCATAAATACTTTGAGATCTTAATAACTCTTCCTTGAAAAAGAGGAGGGGGGGAAATAGGGATGAAATGAGATGCATTGATTTATTTTGTTTTCTGAGTGACAGATGTAGGATTAGGGAAACTGTAAGATGACAGGGGTCATTGGCAATTGAAGTCTCCCTAATCCCTGGTCTTTGGAGGGACTCAGGCAGGCTTGACTGGATGGGAGTGGCAGGAGCTTGTGGAGTACTCCTTCACCTCCCCCCACCCTCTAATCAGTTGGAAGTCAGTTAATTGTTTGGTAATGGTAGATATTTCTAGCTTGATAACTTCTGGGCCAAGATGGCAAGTGGATGGAGACTAAACCCCTTTATGATAATATCTTTCTCTGTATTATTTCCCCACAGGATAGAATAGGTGAAGTTTGATGACCTAGAAGTAATTCACTAGTAAAAGGAACTTGGCTTATGGAGGATGTGAGTATTTCTCCAAAATATCTGTATCCAGACACAGTTCCTAGATGATATGGGTTTAATGATATCTGGGAGTAGGAAGGGGGGGGAAATGGTTTAGGTTTGAGAGGTAAGGGAAAACTACCTAAAACAGCTATGTCAAAAGCAGCCCCTCCCCCCAAAGGGGTAAATGTATCTTGAATGGCTGATCTCCTATCTAAGCCTCTAAATATTCTTCTTTCTAAACCTAGATAGCTAAACTAAGGTAGACTGAGGAATTGCTTGAAGGTCTAACAAAAGTAAAGAAGCTTTGGCTGTCAGAGACTGAATGGCTCCAGCAGCTACACAGATTGCCCCTCTGCTCAAATCCAAGAGCAAAGAGCCAGCACCAGGAACAGGACCAGGACCCTGCAAGAAGGGTGACCTGCCTTTTTATACCAGGACCCCAACTGCCTTTAACTTCCCCCTCTCTTAGAGTTCTAGGGGGCACTATGGAATTCTGTGCTACAGCCTGAACCCCTCTCAGCAATATGGATCCCACACAGGAAATAATTTAGTTCATGTACTAGTTCATTTGATTATTTTCTCTGCCTTATGCTCCAAATTTCAGATGAGCTTTTATGAGTTTCAATGAAACTAGAAGGTAGGGCCTAGGATTAAATAATCATTATGGCCATGAGAAAATAGTATGTGACAAATTAGACCCACTGTTTGTCAATCTTGATGCCTTATCTATAACTTGGCAGTTTAAAACTGGGACCTTGTTTCCTAATATCTCAGACATAGTGGTAAATATTTCTTTTTAAGGCTACTTTGGACCTGCTCTTCTGGCACCTAATCTTTCGTAATCAGTGTTCTTGCCTGATCTATCCTAATCATTGTTCTCAATACCTAATGCTGACTTGTTATAATTCTGACTTTTACCTGCACTATAATTCCTACTCTTCTTTTCTCTCCAGCCCAAATGGGGGAAATTTCAAACTGTGCTATAGATTCCAGGCAGTCACAGTTCTTCCAAACAGACCCCGAGATACTTTCCACCTAGGGTCATGATGGAAAGAAACAGTTAGCTAAGTTATTACATCAGATTGTGGTCAAAATAAAAATGTCTTCTATAAATTAAGAGCTACCAAAATAGACTGAGTAAATGTTGATTGCAATTCAAGAAACAAACAGCTCTGAGTACCATTGTAGGCCAGTCACAAAATGACAGGGATACTCTAAGCAAGATTTGGAGGTAGGATGAAGTAGCCAGTAATGGAGAAGGCTCTAGGCCAGTGAGGGTGAACCGTTTAAAGATGGAATGACTGGCCCCACCCTCACCCCTTAGACTCAGCACCATGCCCATTCCCACAGATACCAAGTGCTGTGCCCCTCCTCCCACTTCATCCCCTGAGCCCCACCCATTACCCCAGATAGGGGAGGGAAGAAGCACTCACACTGGGCAGAGGGGTGGGTAATGAGAGGCACATATAGAGATGGGGAGGAGAGTATGCTCCTCTCCAGGCCCACCAAGGGAATCATCTTCACCACAGACTCTAAAGGCTACCATCTCTGCTGCACCCTCATGCAGTATGTGAGCTACCCCCACTCCCACCCCCAGCATCTTTCCTCAGACAGGGGAGGGAGGAAGTGCTCCCATTGGGCTGCTGGGTAGAATGGCAGGTAAGGTAAGGAATGTCTTCAGTCATGTGGAGTGGGGGAGGGGAACAGCTCCAATCCAAGTCTCTCTGACTTTCTAGTAATAAGTTCTAGTAGATGACTACAGGTGTGCCCACAGAGAAGGCTCTGTGTGCTCTTTTTGGCATGAATGCCATAGGTTTGCCATCACTGCTCTAGGACTAGGGATGATAGACCAAGATAGGTCTAGAGGGTAGCGATGGTCAAACTTTTAAAAGAGGGGATCAAAGGAAAGAAAATGCTCATCTGTAAGTCTGTTTCTAAGGCAACTCTTTCGAAGTTTCATTGTATTGTGTCCTACTCATTGTATTCATCAGATTAGGAATAATGTCATGGGGCTGGATAGAATATTTCAGGGCCCCCCCCATCGGGCCTGCTTGCCATAGTTTGCCCATCACTGGTCTAGGGAAATATTTTCTACAGATAATTGATAAGGTTAAGGTACCATCCTATCTAAGCTAGATAATCTTTTTTAATGAACTTTTGATTTTCATATATTCCAACCTTCATATTTGTAAAGACTCCCTTTTCATTTGTAAGCAAATTCCAGAAAGCATGCTCTTATAGCCTAGATTATATTTAGGGGAAAGAAGCAATAAGCTTCTAGGAATAGTCACCAAGAGAGTGCATGAGTGGTAAAAAAGATAAAAGACAAGGTAATCTGGGAACAGATATCAGATAGCCAGTCTCAAATCCAATGGGTCAAACAAGTTCAAGGAAGAATAATCCAATTGGCTAATTTCTTTGAGTTAGAGATAAGTGAGGCTTAGAAAAGAGTAATAGAAAAAGCCCTGGACCCAAAGCAAGAGTCTTTTAGACACCTCTAGATGGTCTACATAGCTGATTTGGTCAGGGAGACCCAATTTAGGTCAAGGGAAAGGAAGTATAATCAATCATCCAAATAATCAACAAGCATTAATTAAATGACAACTCTGTGCCAGGCAATATGTTAAGTGACCAGGGTACAAAGACAAAAAGGACAATAGTCCTTTCAGGCAAGAAGATTTCATTCTAACAGGAGAGATAACATTTGCATATTAAAAAAAAACACCCATAAAACTGATACAAAGTCATCTGGAAGTAGTAGTTAAGGGAGAGAGAAAGTATTAGCAGCTGATGGGGCCAAGAAACCCCTCATACAAATGGTACTTGAACTGAGCTTTGAAGGAAATCAGAGATGCCAAGAGACAAAGGCAGGGAAGAAGTTAATAAGTCAAGTATTTATTAAGGGTTTATCATATGCCAGGCAGTGTAAGCACCTGAAATTCATAAGAGAGAATGTATTCTAGGCACAGAGGTAGAACCAGTGCCAAGACACAAAGCACAGAGATGAGAAATTGAGTATAATTCATAAGGAACTTCAAGAAAATCCATTTGGTAGGATCATCCACTGCATTCTTGGCATTTCTAGACCTTTCTTTTGTGTTGCTTCCCCCATTTGAGTGTGTTCCTTGAGATCAGGAACTCTCTTGATTTTTCTGTTTGTATCCCCAACAGTTATCATGGACTTGGCCACTTAAATAGTAGGTGATTAATAATTTTTCATTCACTCATTATAGAGTATATTCTAAAGATTATTGTTTTTAAGCTTGAAAGATAGATTGGGGTTCTGTTTCTCCTATATGTTTAAGGAATTTTAATAGCAAAATAAAGTTTACACTCCTCATATATACACATATATGTTACATTTTAGCAAAGCTTTGGAACAATTTAAACTGATGAATTGCCATGTTTAATTATGTTTAAAATGTGTACATAGGGGGCAGCTGGGTAGCTCAGTGGAGTGAGAGTCAGGCCTAGAGACAGGAGGTCCTAGGTTCAAACCTGGCCTCAGCCACTTCCCAGCTGTGTGACCCTGGGCAAGTCACTTGACCCCCATTGCCCACCCTTACCAATCTTCCACCTATGAGACAATACACCAAAGTACAAGGGTTAAAAAAAAATGAAATGAAATGAATAAAATGTGTACATAGATAAGAAAATATCATGTATTTCAGTTAAGGATTCTTATTCTTTTCTTCTAAAGCTTTCACAAAGTCATATTCTAATGCATCATTATGAAGATGACACTCTATCCTGAAGATTATGACAGCATAGCACAAGCTCTGACAGGTTCTACCATGGTGAGAAAACTTTGTTTTGAGTTCTTCCAAAACCTGTATCCAATTTGCTGGAGTTCCTTAGTTTTTTCTTGGTGTTCATGGTCCTCCTCTGTTCCATTTGTTCTTTGTTCATTACCTGGATAGAAGCTAATGACTAATTTCTTTTTTCTTTTTCTATTGTTTACTCATATTTTTTTTTCCTTCCCTGCCCCTGTTATTGGTGGTAATCTTGATCCTCTGTTTATTTGCTGAATCTGTGGGTTTGGGCTATTCTGTCCTAAAGGGGCTTCTTCTCTGCTCTGCTGAATAACTGGATTAGGCTGATGGAGCCTGTTGTATTAATGAGCCCTAAGTTCAGATCTTCCCCAGCTGCCAGCTGAAGCTGAAGGCAAAGGTGAAGGTATGCAGCCTGAAGGTAGTTACCTTCATCCTCCTCTTCCCTTTCACTAGTCACCTCCCTGACAGCTCCCCAGTCAGAGCCCTGAGCTTCCCATGGTGGTACCAAGGTACTCCGTCATGATTACAGCCTTTGCCCTGGGATCCCAGTCAACCATGGGTCTCAGAACAGTAGGTGGGGTTGGAGTCTTGGAAATTGAGCTTCCCTGTCCTCTGTAGGCTTCTTATCTGCACTATTGCTAGATTGGATTAAACCTGGGGAGGTGATCTGCAGAGCTAGATGTGCCCTGAGGCCAAAACCTCCAGAGGCAGAAGCCTAACATGTAGGATTGTTGGCTGAAGGCTGCTACCAGGATGCCCTCCTCTCTGCCCCTCTCCTTCAGCTGCCTCCCTGCCAGCTGTGGTCAGAGCCCTGAGCCTCTGGTAGTTGTGGGTAACAAGGCATTCCCTCCAGGCTGAAGCCCTAGCCTGAGATTCTAGCAACCACCAGAGTTTCAGCATAATAGGTGGGGGAGGGGTCCTGGGACCTTCCTTCTTTCTTTTCCTTTAACCTGAGATTTCAACCTTCTCTGTGTACTTTTTAAGTTGAATTGAGCAGGAGAGTCTTTTGGCTCTGTCCTGTTGTTGTATTTGGTTTTGTGTCCTCCTTGAAGTCCTTTGTTTTTGATTGGTGTGGAAGGGTTTTCACAGAGGACTCAACTTTCACTGATTCTAAGCCACCAACTTGATTCCTGAAAGATCTGGGAAAAATTTGAATACAATCCTGACAACAAATTGTGATCACTTTCTAAGAACCTGACTGACTCAGCACAGAAAGATTCATCAGGTTAATTCATGATGATATTTTTAGCCACAAAACCCCATGATATAAATTTATAATCTTTCTATTTCTACACTGTTTTAGGCATGGTGGTAGATATGTGGCAGAGAGTGCTAAAGATCACAAAGTTTTTAGATGATCCATAAGCATTAACTTAGGATCCTTGTCCAATGACAAGTGGGTCTGCTATCATATGAGGCAAATGATAACAACTTCGGTATTTCTGATACAAATGAAACTAAAAGTCAGAAAGAAGTTTGCCTAAATGGAAGGATGTCTTATAGTTCTTCCTTAAAGAGGCAAATTGTTTTCCAGAGAAAGACAAATAGAATAGCAAAGGGTCTTGAGTCCACATCATGTAAAGATCAGGTGAAGGAACTGAGGATATTTATCTTGGGCAAAAGAAGGTTAAGGGTGTCAGGGTTGTGATAGCTGTTGTTAAGTACTTTAAGTGATGCCATATCAGTCACAAAATAAATGAACATTTGTGAAATGCTTATGAGCCAGACACTGTGCTAAGCAATAGGGATTTAAAGAAAGGAACAAGCATATTCCCTACTCTTGAGGGACTCACAGTCTACTGAAGGAAATAAGATAAATAAGTGTATGCATAAAATGAAAAATGAAGATTATTATCTGAGGGAAACCAATGTCAATGAGTAGAGACCAAAAAAACCTTCTGCAGAAAGTAGGATTAAAGGTTAGTCATAATGACCAGAGAAGATAGGAGACAAGTGTGAGGAGGGCTTGTTGTAGTTCTTGTACAGACATGTCCAATTCCTTATGACCCCATTTTGGAATTTCTTCACAGACTGGGATGGCTTGCCATTTAATTCTCTAGCTCATTTTATAGATGAGGAAACTGATGCAAAGAGAATCAAGTGATAATTCATAATAATAGTGATAATAATAGGTTCACACAGCTAGTAAGTGTCTCAGGCCTGATTTGAACTCAGGTCTTCTTGATGTCAGTTCTAATGATCTATATATTTGTATCATACCAGTGCATACTATACATTGTACCAGCAACTGCCCTTGAGGAAGGATTACATCTATTCTTTTGGGCTACAGAGCACAGGAGTGTAAGCAATAAGAAATTGCAAAGAAGTTGATATATTCTTGTTAACAGGAAGAACTTAGTAAAATCATGGTAGTCCAAAATTGGAATGGGCTGCCTAAAAACATAGAGAGATGCAGAAGTTGAACATCCACTTGGAATGTCTCTAACTGTGGGCCCATTATCTCTCTTTATTCTTAATGTTTCTACCCAATAGCCCTCTAAGTTTGGCCTATCTCTGCTCTCTTTTCTTAAGGGTGAACCCCAAGGGATTAGATCAGAAATATCTGATCATTCTTCCTCAAATGTGTAGTTTTGAGGGATGTTTCTTCAATGCCTTAAAAACAACTCAAGTAGCAATGAGAAACCAAGTTACATACTGTAAAAATAATGAGAGCCAGCCACCAAAGTTATGAAGAAGGGAGATACAGAGTTCATGAGGTGACTTTGAGGGGGTTTCATCTCGAAACTGGGTGACCTCGTTGGTTGTGCCACCCCACAGGAGTTGGGGATGAGGCTTCTCTGTAAGATGAGGTATTGGGTACCCCAATCCTATTCTGAATGAGGGCGGGGTGCATGCAAGCCTCCCCTGAGGTCAGTCAACTTCACAGGCTCCAAGATGGAGGCAGCCAGACCAAACTGTGATTCCCCTCCCCCTTGTTGTCTCTCAGGCACTTTGTCTCAGGCACTCTGGAACACTATCTGACTAATGAATGACTTTTATTAATCACAATTCAGGGATTAGGGAAAGGGGTGAAGGGCAGAAGGATTTTGGGGTGCCCTCTTCTCTATTTCTATGGGGTCGTCACTCAGGTGGGAACCTTTGGGGTTCCCACTCCTAAGTGTCTCCCCTCGCCTCTTCTTCAGTTTCTATTTCTATTTCCTATTTCTATCTTTTTCTATAATTGCAAGACAAACCAGAAAGGATCTCTCAGGAAGGTTGGGTAATGGGAGAAGGAGCCTAAGAGATCGCTCCCAAAATGGAGTCCAAATACTTAGCAAACTCGATGATTGAAATCTTAATGGGTGAGAAGTGATGGGATGCCTTTGACCAGGGAAAGAGTGTTTCAATGTCCAAAGAAAGATCCTCAGGAAGCCCTCAGGACTGGATCTGAGCTGGGATGTCCATCTCCTCCCGAAGTCCCTCCTCCTTCCTCTTCTAGAGCATTACTCAGAATCCCCTCTGGTCTTAACTGTCACCAACTGTCAGCCACTCCTTCTCTGGCTCCTCCTGTCCCATCCACCTTGCACAAATTCCATTCTTACAATACTCCCAACTCCAAAATGATGACAACAATGCCTCCCAAGTAGTTATCTTTTCACAGTTTACCAACCACTTTCCCATTAAATAACTCAATCAGTCTTAACACCATCATGGTGAAATAGGTAGGGTAGATATTGTCCCCCTGTTAAGGCTGAGGAAGGAGATCAAGTACATGAAGTGACAGTCCTAGGATCACATGTGATTTAAAGGAAAAGTCAGGACCAGAACCCAAGTCTTCTAACTCCTGGTGCAGTAATTTTTTTTTCCTTCCTTCTCTCTGAGATATATTCCATGATATGAAAAATTAGTAGACAGATTGTTCTACAGTAAAAGAGCCACATGAGATCACAGGATAGCAGGTTTTTGAGCTGATAGCAACATTAGGAACCATCTAATCCAAACTGTTTATTTTACAGATAAGGAAATTGAGATCCATAGAAGTAAAGTCATTTACTTAATACCACTCAAACAGTAAGTAGTTGAACCAGAATTCAAACTTGGTCCCCAAACTTCAAATCCATAAGATTCCCATTGTACTATCACCTAACAACCATCCAGGGCAGCTTTCTGCAACAACCTTTACCCTTGCTCCTCTTAAACAGAAGAAAAATAGTGTAGCTAAATTATTAATTATCTCAGCTGGAAATAAGGTCAAATAGCCAGATGTTCCAAGTATTCAGAGCATCATAATTTAAGAGCTGAGTCCACCTGAAAAATCCAGTAGTTATTTTACATTTTTGCAATGAAATACTTGAGTGGAGAAGAAGAGAATCAGGGAAGAGAAAAGACACAAGGGAAAACTGCAGTTATAGAAGCTGAGTAATTCCCTCCTGATTTCCTCTATCCAAAGAATGAAGCTCTCATCAGCAGTGGAAGCAGCTGTATCTTCTCCCTACAAGGGCCTGACACAGACCATTTAGCTAGCATAAAGTCAGGCCATTGATTTTTCTATTCAGATAATTGAAAGCAACTCGGATGTCTATATCTCATACCCATCACCTGTGGCAATGAAAAAGCTCAACTGGTGGGGCTTCAATGTGATCCCTATTGCAAAACTTGGATTTGAACTGAGGTGATACTTTCCTTTATGGAAAAAAGACAAGGTTGTGCTGGGCAAAAGCATCCCATAGACCTGAAAAGGTTTTCCTACTTGATTCTGCTTTTTGAAATGCCTGAGTTCCTTAAAGGCCCAGACCAAGTACCCACCTCTTCCTATATGAGGACTTTATCTAACACTCTTAATCTCACTTATTATTTCTCTACACCCCACCAAAATTAATATTTAGCTCTGGATATATTTGCACATGCATATCTATGTATGCTTATCCCCCAGGAGAATGAAGGCTACTGGAGGAAAGGGTCAATTTTGTGTTTCTCTTTCTTTCAGCCCTAAGAACCATGCATACAGGAACTGCTTAATAAATAAAGCATGGAATGGAGTTGTTGAAAAGAAGGGTTGAGAACAAAAGGGATGCAAAGCCAGTGATGTTCACTGACATTCCTATATAGCACTTTAAAGTCTGCAGAGCATTTTATATCCACTATCTCTTTTGGACTTCACAACAAAGTCAGGAAATTGGTAATGATAGGGTTTGTTTGTTTGTTTGATTTTTAGGCCAGACTTGATTCCACTGGTGAGGAACCTCCTTCTATCAATGCAGATCCTCACCTTCCCTGTAGCTGGCAGTCTTAGAGAATTGATTGATTATATCAAATGCCCTAAGAAAAAGTAATAAAAATTAAATGAAAGATTGGTGCTACAACTATTATTATCCCCATTTTTAGATGACAAAATCAAGGCTCAGAAAACTTAATGACACCTATGAGTAAATGACACCAAAGAGGAAGTGACGAAAGCAGTATTTGAACCCATGTCTCTCTGACTCCAAATCCAACATTCTAACCATCAAATTCCCACTATCTCTTATGTGTTAGACTTCAGACAGCTGGAATTATCAGCAAAACTTGTTGCTGGACTGATGGAATATGATATGAGTGGAGGGAGAACATTATTATGATTTCTGTCCTGGGAGAGAAGAAAGAAATCAAATTTATATTGCACCTACTATGTAGTAGGTATTGTGTTAAGCATTTTACAAATATCTCATTTGATCTTCACAACAAATCTATGACAGAGTTGCTATTACTATCTCCATTTTATAGCTGGGGAAACTTCAGGTCTTCATTACTCCATACTCAGCCCTCTATCCATCCACTGTGCCAACTATTTACCTAGAACTAAAAGTTCCCACTATGTTCTAAAACCTGTCTTAACTTTGGTTCTACAAACTGAACACAAATAATTCTTCTAAGAATGAAGACATCTTATTAGGAGTGAAATACTGAAGAAGAATGATGCCACTGACATTTCATCCAAAGTGTTGACGGTGTGTTTATTTCTAAAGAACATAACAATGATTCCTTCTTAAACAAGCAGTGACCACAGAAAGGCAAAATATGAAATGAGATTGTATAGGTAAGAGATTTGAATGGTTTAAAAAAGCATTGGCTCTGCTTGAGTGTTAGTTTAGGCCTTCTAAATGTCTTCCCTAGTCATTTTTGGTCTCATTTTTCAGAGCAGCATCTTATTCATCATTGCCAGAGTTGAGGCACTCAGTTGTTTATGATGAAATTATTTCAAGGAGGCTAAACAAGAAAAGGATGAACAAGTTTATTTTGTACCCTTACTATACTATACCAAGTATTTTTTATACCCTTCTTTCTATCTTAGAATCAATACTAAGTATTGATTCTAAGACAGACGAGTGGTAGAGGCTAGGCAATTGGGATTAATCAACTTGCCATGGGTCACACAGTTAGGAAGTGTCTAAGGCCAAATTTGAACCCAGGATCTCCAGTCTCCAGGCATGATTCTCCATACACCCAGCCACCTAGTTGCCCAGCTGAGGCAAGTTTAAAAAGCAAATCACAGCTCCAGCAGAGTTGAAGGCTAAACGAAATTGACCAGTTTCCGAACATAATCTATATTTCCCCTTTCTTCATCGTTCACCATTTTTAACACCCTATGCAGTCTAGATCAAATGTAAACTTATTACCCAAAGCCATTTCTGATCCTTCCAGTCAAAAACAATCGCTTTATTTGACTTCAGAGCATTTTGTATTTTTCTCAGACATGTATAGTATACTTTCCATTATCTTCCTTTATCTACAAGTTGTATTCATTTTTATCAAATTATAACATCCTTTGAGGCAGAAATAAAGATCTGTTTAACTTTACATATCCCAGCAACTAGGGAAAAATATGATTTGAAGATCTATGATATCATTTGTAGGGATAACCCTTTCTGCAGATAGCCCCCTTTTATTGCCTTACTTAGATGCCACCGATTGTTGTGGCAATTGTAATTTTTTTCTATCTTGCTGCCAACCTTCTTTGAATTTACCTATGAGGATCCTTGAATAACACACATCCACTCCATCTCTGTGTCCCACTAAAAGTATTTATATCTTGGGACCACATGCCAGAGTTTATAGTTTTCTAGAACAGATGCTGAGAAGCCCAGGTCTTCACCTCAACATCATGAGAATGCATTGGAATAAGGCTTTAGTAGACAGCTCTGTCCTTAGCAGGCATTTACTTAACATTGAATAAATGTACTATTCTTCACAGTATCTAGGACAGTGCCCATCTTGGTACACTTGGTCCAGTGATGATGACTGTCAAATGATTGGATTTGGGCAGGGTAAACAGATGACAGAAAATTCTGAAAATAACAAAAATTATGATGGGACTTATTCTTTCCAGATGAATACTATAAACAGACAAATGTATTATCACTATCGTATTACACACAATAGATATTCAAACATTACTGAACAGTGCACAATAGTGGACAGCAGGCATAAAAATATTTGACATTCTTATTACCATGAAGCAACTCTATTTTTGCCAGTGTTATACTATTTCCCATTTAAATTTCTAAGGAGGTGGGTGCATTTGTTACAGTGTAAGTCAGTCAACAGTTTTTATTGCTTTCTTACTATATGTCCAGTAAACACTGAGTATGAAGTAAAATATATATATATATATATATATATATATATATATATATATATAATGGCATCTTTCTTTAAGGAACTCATATTCTAACACTTTTTTTCAACTCAGGGAGAAAACATATTTGGATAAAAGGATAATGGATTAAAATTTCAGTACATACAAAATTAGGCATCTTGAAAATTCAGTTCCTGACAATTGTGAGGTAGTGGAACAAATTAGCAAAGCATTTTATGAAATATCCTTCTATGAATTTTAATAATAAAGGAAAAATATTCTGCATTTTAGGAAGTCATATGTAAAAAGGCGAACATTTTCTCTGAACTTATGTTAAATTTTACTTTAACAAATATAAAGAGTCTGGTATTTTGGCTTCCAGAATTTCACTCTAACATACCGTTGAGCACATTGGTTCCCAATTAATGGAGCACTGAAAAACAACAACAACCTTCCCTAGAGGAATTCTTTCCCTTTATAGATTTGGGAATGAGAAGACCCAGGTTTCTCCAACTACCATTATACATATTGATTTTGATGCAGATCACTGAATGTCAGAGTTGTAAGGGATATCCAAGATTATCCAGCTCAACATATAACTGAGTAAGTAGCCCTATTTGCAGTGCCCCCAACTAGTGAGCATCAAATTCTACTTGAAAATCTTCAGTGATGAGGAACCTACTGCTATTGTACATCCCATTATTGGATTGGTCTTTTGGAGGAGAATTTAAACTTTTCTTTGCATTGACCTAATCTTCTTCTATATGACAGTCCTCCACACACTTGAAGAGAGTAATGATCCTCCCTGTCACATTAGTTCTCTTTTCTAGGTTAAATATGTCCAGTTCCATCAAGTGGGCCTTGGATACCCTGGTTGCCAACACCTATCCTGGTAACACTAAGCTGTATGAACTCTAACTTTCTATATGTTCCTCATAATGTGGTGCTCAGAGGTGAACATGGGATTCTAGGTGTGTTCCTGACATGAACAGGAATTGAAACCTGCCTCTACTTTGGTTTCTGGTGGTTATCCCTGTGGTTATTCTCTTTATCAGAGTGGTAGGAAAACCATGTTTTTATCTTCACGGATAGAAGTCAGCTACTCACTAACTCCACAAAACTGAGAGCCACAAAGAGGAAGTCACTCTTTCCATAGCACCTATGCAGCAAAAGAGAGCAAGTTGTCCCATTCCTACAGCAAAATCCTACCAAAGTGTTACACTTCTCTTGGATGCCTGTGTATGAAGCTCTGTTAAACCCTTATATTTTCCAGAAAGATAAAATAATTTGACTTGCATGAGGTCACACAGTAAATTGGGGCCAAGGTCAAGACTACATTCGAGGACTCTGGGATCCTAATTCAATATTCTTTCAAAACAGTCATACTCTAACCTACAATCCTTACTTGTTTATGCCTTAGGTTTCCCTGAATGGCTATGTGTCAATCTATGTCTTAATACCAGAGTGGTAAAATAAAAGGAGAAAGCCAGAAATGAACATTTTTTAAGCACTATGTGCCAGGCCCTGAGCTAAGGATGTCACAAATATTATCTCATTTGTTCCTCACAATGACCCTAGAGGAAACTGATGCAAATACATGTCAGGTGATTTACCCAGGGTCACTCAACTAGGAAATATTTGTGTCTGCATTTAAGTAGAGGATTATAGACTTGAAACCCAGAGCTCTATTATATCATCTAGCCACCTAAGTGAAAAGAGAACTGGCCCTGGAATCAGAAGGCCTGGGTTCAAATCCTACCTATACTTTTGTACATGTACGATCCTGGTCATGTTACTTAGTTTCTTTCAGCCTCGATTTCCTCATTCGTAAGACTAAATAGCCTCTAATGTCCCTTCTAGCTCTAGGTCTATGAAAATATCGTTTTATAAGCATAATCCAGCTAAAGGGATTCCTGTGTGTGGGATTGCTTTCAGGTCCTGAGAATATCTGCCCATGTCCTAAACATCCAACAAAGTAGTTCTACCATTGTGTAGATTAAAATCCTATTCATTTCAATTTGACAGACACTGATTATCCATCTAATATGTCCTAAGTAGACTGCTAGGCTGATGATGCCCTTAGCAGTAAAATTAGCCAAAAATCCCAAATCAAGAAACCCAAATAAATGAACAAAAATATGAGGACTTCTTTTGAGGGAAAGATAAAAGTCTTTATCTACTTCCTCAACCATTAAATAAAGCCCAGCTTCATGTATCAAGAATGACTAAACTAGTGGGCAGTTAGGTGGCTCAATGGATTGAGAGCCAGGCCTAGAGTCAGGAGGTCCTAGGTTCAAATCTCACCTCAGACACTTCCTAGGTGTGTGACCCTGAGCAAGTCACTTAACCACCATTGCCTAGCCCTTAAAGCTTTTCTGCCTTAGAACCAATATACAGTATTTATCCAATATTGAGTCTAAGATGGAAGGTAAGGGTTTAGAGAGAAAAAAAAAGAATGATTAAACTAAGTGATCCATTCCGGATACCATATGTTAGAAAGGACATTGATTCTCCAGAGGAGGCTGAATTAAATGGTCATGGGATATCACATCATTTCTGGATAAATTGAAGGAAATGAAAATCTATAACTGGAAGAAGGGAATACTTAGCAGATACATAATAGCTCTATTTTTTCTGTTTGGTCCTTTCATATTGAACTATTTAACTATCATTAAGTTTCAAGAAGGAACATTTAGGCTTTATGTCAGTGGGGAAAACTTCCTAATAATCTCAATGATCCTAAAGTACAATGAGTTACCTCTGGAAGTGATCAATTCCTCATCTCCTGAGTTCAATAAGGAAAGCCTGGGGGACCAACTTGCAAATATGTAGCAGAGGGCATGCTTTTTCGTGGCAAAAAGTTTGAAAGAAAAAAAAGTTTGACTAGCTAGACTTCAAGGATTCTTTCACTTCACATCACATCTGGTTTTTGCTTCTGAAGGGTTTTGAGGAACCCTCAAATACCTACATTATTATAGTGAATAATGGTAGCTCATATTTATTTCTACTTTTTTAAAAGCATTTTAAATATATGATTCCATATATTCATATCATTCTAGGTGGGGCAAGTATTATCTTAATTTTCCATGTAGGGAAAATGAAATTCAGAGTTTAAATGGATATTTCTAAGTCATACAGCCTTTTAGTTGTTGCTGTTGTTATTGATTAATTCTTTTCAGTTGTGTCTGACTCTGTGACTCCATTTAGAATTATCTTGGCAAAGTTTGCTATTTCCTTCTCTGATCATTTTATATATGAAGATATTGAGACAGAGTTAAGTGAGTAGCTCAGGGTCACACAGCTAATAAGTATCTGAAAACAGATCTGAATTCAGGAAGATGAATCTTCCTGACTCCAGGTCTAGCAGTCTATCCATTGCATGACCTTGCTGCTGTCATATAGGTAGTAAAAACCAAAAACAAGATCTGAACTCAGATCTTTTAACTTTAAATCCAGTGCTACTGCCACTATATTATCCTGAAGTTGGCTAGATAAGTTTAAAAAAACGGCATCCCTCAAATCGATTTTATTTAAATTGCTTAACTTTGTTGGATCTCAATTTCCAATATCTTGCTGGGTGGTAGAATTTTCTTTGGGGATAAAATCACTGGAATTATCCCATTTACTCACCAGGTACCAACAAGTCTTTCTATTGTTTCAACTTTACAACACTATTTTAAGACACTCAGCAGCATGTAACAGAAAAAAGACTGGTTTAGTTGTGTTTCATTTTTATTTTATACATTTCCACAAGTCACAATACACAAAGTTTCCAAAAGGAACTGGAACCAGTTGTTTCCTTGTTTAGAGATTATTCAGTCCCCCAATTGACTCAAATTTAAAACCTTTGTTCAGCAACACAGTGATCAAGATACTTTGTATAAAGAGGAAATGCAAGAAAATGAGGGAAGAAAATAGTTTATGACTTTGATACAAAAAAAAAAATCCATTCTCCTTCACTTGCTTTATCCCATCCCTTTCCTCCCCGGCAGATTACATAAATTCTTGGAGAGATTTGTTTGTTTGATTGCTTTTGTTTTGGAATAGATTATTCCATCCTTGCTACCTTCTTTGGACTCTACCTACCAGCTGGCAGCTTTGTAATAGCATGACTGAAAGGGAGTGAGACAGTAGGATCAGAAAACATGAAAGAGCCCTGTATGGATATCATTGCAACTTCTGGTAAAAATGCATTCTTTGAGGATGAAGTTGTTGAAAAAAAGCATGAGAATTTTGGATGGCCATAAAATTTTATTTACAGAGGATCAAATTCATCATATCTTTTTGAGGGGCCCAAGATCTTTCTGTGTTCCTCTTTTCTTAAAGAGGAAAGAAAAAGAGACAAAGACAAGAAGTAGGGAAAAAAAGACTTTACTTGGTTATGGCCTAATCTTTCATTCATGGATTATTCAGATTCACAATTTCTCCTTGCTCCTTGCATTCTTACCTGAGCTCTAAGATTGCCTTTTTTAACCTGAATTTGGATTTGCATTAATCTCATGACCAAAATTGAATTCCACATTCCAGGAACAGTACAACATGAAGGAATGTTGTAGAGCTGTATTATCAACAGAGACTCTCTCTTTCCTAAGAAATTACCTAGAGTTGCATTGATGAGTTCTATGAGCAATATGATTCAGTGTTAGTTCTAGTAAATAAGTGAGCATCTGCTTGTGGACTAAGGCAAATCAGGCAGAGGGATAATGAGAAATATGGTAGACTCAACTTCCTTTCTATGTGATTTTGAGCTTAGACTCCATAAGAATCTGAGATTGTTGGTTATAGTGCCTGCTTGAGATATATGTGGGTGAGTATATGGATGGCATGAACAAGTTTGATGGAGTTGGCAAAAAGATAGGGGAAGTGGGGCAGCTGGATAGCTCAGTGGATTGAGAGTCAGTCCTAGAGATGGGAGGTCCTAGGTTCAAATCCGGCCTCAAACACTTCCCAGCTGTGTGACCCTGGACAAGTCACTTGACCCCCATTGCCCACCCTTCCCACTCTTCCACCTATGAGCCAATACACAGAAGTTAAGGATTTAAAAAAATTAAAAAAAGATAGGGGAGATAAAGTTTTTTTTATTCCCACTCTGGTGTCTTTAATTGTCTTAACCTTCTTACCATCTCCTCCAGCATCCCCAAAACATTGAACCTTAGACATTGGTGATGATGATGATGATGATGTAATTTCTCTTTTTCACCTTTCAGGCTTTTCACCAATGACCACCTTTTCCAAAGCAGATGTTATGATTCATTCAAAGTATAAAGAGTAGAGGATTGAATCAATGGCTAGGAGTAGAAATGAGTAGCATTGGTAAATATCTAGGTAATGAGTAAGTACATGATGAGAGAGTCAATTCAAGTTCTGTGCATCCTGTGAAATGTTTGTCTGGACATTTGGTGAAATATTTAGTGGTACTGAATTCATTGTAATCTTTCAGTTTTATCACTTTATATGGGAGTTCAGGGTCTCTAAATTCTAATCTCAGTTCTTTTATTAACTACCTGTCACACCTTTGAGAAATGTCTTCATCTCTCTAAGCCTCTAATTACTGGCCCATAAAATGAGAGATGGACTAGATGATTTCTGGAATCTCTTCTAGCTCTAAAATTCTAGGCACTAAAAACTTTGTTACCATCATTATCTCCTCCACTAAAATTCTGTTCTAATGTTTCATCATCGCATAGAGGAGGTTTGTTATCAAAAAAATGTTTCTGGCTATGAAAACTCACAAAGATAGTCTATTAAGGCAAAGAGGGGCAGCAAATCTGTGTTAGAGAGAGGATTGCTCATAAGAGTAAAATCATACATTCTTGCAGTATATGTAAAAAAATTCATCATAGAATTCTAAAACTTTCTAAAATCATAGAATTTTTTACTTAGTAATTGTGTAAGGTATCATCTCCTCTAGCCCAACAAAATTATAGTATCTCTTTGAACCGTCTCTTTTTGAAATTGCAAAGGAACTCAGTGTCTCACAAAAGGCAGACAATTCTATGGTCAGAAAGTTATAATTTCTAGAAAGTCTTTCCTTATATGAAGTCAAAGATTGTGTTTGCTTTCTTGGCAAAAGCTTTGGGTTGGGGAAATAGTGGCATGAATAAAAGCACAAGCTTCAGAGCTTTAGGAGTAGCAAGAAGAGAAAGAAAGTCATCCCTGTGGCTTTCCACACTGGTGATATCAGGGAAGTAAAAACACTTATTGCTTCAGTCATTTGAGTTGGATCATGATATGAATAACTAATCAAAAGAAATAAAGGAGAATCTAAAACCTTTGAAGGTTATGAGCTTTAGTAAATGAGCTAGCTGAAGTTTTAATAAATCAATTAAAATTTAAATCATCTCTTGCCCTGTACTCTTGTTTAGTGTTTTGTATTTGACTTTCTCATTCCATCTTTGATGACACATGTTCTTGTTCAGAGAATAAGTAGTGTTGGTCCAAGAGAGGTAATTCTACCATCTTGCTCAGCTCTGACCAGTTACTCATGGGATCCTGGGCAAGTAATTTCCTAATGCAAAAATGTATTAACCACAAAAAGAGAAATAGTTCATCTCATAATAACACTTGACCAGTGTCTAAAAAATTCCTGAGAATCCTTAAAGTATATGGTTACAGTGCTATATATGTTCTCTAGAACTAAGAATGTGAGTCATTATAGAAGATATTTCAGACTAGTGAGAGGTATGAAATGTGGCTTTGTGACTAGAAGGTTGGCTTTGAAGTCAGGAAGTCCTGTCTTTGATCCATGTTTCTGACACATTTTGGAGATATGCTCCTAAATAAATAACTTAAACTTCCCATTGCTCCAGGCTAGAGGTATCACATACAGAACATTGGGGGCAAATCCAGTGTGACCTGGGTCAGATTGAAATATAATTGGGAAATATTTGACAAAATAAATTTAAGAACACTAAAACACAGATAATGTCAATGTGTTAACATTATAAGTCAGCACGCAATATACAGAAGTCCTTAGGTACCATTTGGTAGCCCAATTTCTATATGAGTTTGATGTCACTACTAAAGGCAATTCTATAGGACTAGAAAATGCAGAGAAGATGCTGTCCTACATTGGTAAATAGCATTTAGAACCCTGAAGCAATGAAATCATAGGTCTAGTACCTATCCTTTGTCCTTTTATATTCAGAGAAAATAAAATGCGGATTGAACCAATGCATTGATGTGAATATCTCCTTTTATGGTAGGTTTCTGATGCTCAGATTTTATTTGGATTGAATTGTTGTGGGCTGATGTTGGCATATGTTATAGTGCATTTTCCATTTTCCATTTACATTTTCTAGCCCCAAATTCCTTTCAGGCTGAATTTTTTTTCTACTACTTGGTGTATATTTACATATTAAGTTTAAATTTAAGACTGAAAATAAAGTGAAGAATTTCCATTATTGAAAGAGAGCAATGCATATGTCTCCTCTGGCTTTGCAAAGAAATGTATGAGTGGATATCCCATAATACAATATAAGCAGCAATATTTAGTTCATTCTTGGACCATTTTTTACAAAGTACAATTAGCAATTTTCAGGATCCTTTTCTTTTCTTCTGGGCTTCAGGACATCCTTTTTATAATATGGAAGATTTAAAAGGTTAAAGCTAAATGGTCCCCATGAATAATGTGTGTACATACAAAAAAGTGGAGAATGATTTTTAAAAGGCACTAACCCCTTTCCATGTGTTAAAAGCAATTGAAGTTAAAATATGGCCTCTTTAATTCCTATTTTGAGATGAATTCTTCTATAGACAACATAAAATTGATAAGAAACAGCATCAACATCAAATCAATGTGGTATAGTTTTGGTTTAGTCCTTAAGAGATGAGAGTTCATGTTCTAACTCTTCAACTAGACTTTAGATAATTCATTAAAGGTGAATGTACCTCATTTTCCTCATCTACATAAGTTGTTTGGATTGGATTACCTTTAAAGTCCATCAGGCTCTTACAAAATATATTAAGATGAATCGCTGAAACCAAAATTTCTAGTTCCCTGTCCCCAGTCAATTTTCTTTGAAGAAAAAGATAATAGCTCCCCCATTAACTGAATTTTTAAATATGTGTTGAACTGGGCTATTTCTTGGGGAAATGAAGACAATCTTATCATACAAGAATTGCTTTCAAAGAACTCATGTATCTCAGAGCTGGAATTTATCCTCAGAGGTCTTCAAACCTATGCCGGAATAGGAATTCCCTATACATTATTCCTGACAATTAAGTCATCAAGATTCCACTGTTTTTGGAACTCCTTTTCTTGATTATGAAAAATATGGCTTGTGAATTCTCTATCCAGTGAGGATAATATCAGATACAGGCCATTCTTTGTTTTTAAAATAATAGCTTGATGAGTGAAACTTTAAGATCTCTATCTTTAAAACATTATTTCAGCCGCCAAGAAAGGGGGGCATTCTTGTACTACCATCAGGGATACATAGATAGATAGATAGATAGATAGATAGATAGATAGATAGATAGATAGATAGATAGATAGATATAGACAGACAGACAGACAAAGAGAGATAGACAGACATAAACTTGACCTGCCATGTTAAATAATCCCTGGGTCTAGCAGTTCATATGAAGCTGGAAGGCCTTTAAAAGACTAATTAAAATATCTGGCTTATCTAATGAACAATCTTCCTAAGAGTGTAGTGTCTTATAAACAAAGAGTCGGGTACTAGATAGTTAATTTATTGACTATAGTAGTATATGAAATGGGCATTAAAACTAGTTCTCAATCCTATGAAACCTGATTTCTTATGCAGTGAATCAAGGCAGAAGGGGAATAATGCATTCAGCAAAACAGCTGTTAGTATTCTCAATGCTTGATCTTTTTCCAATGCTGGAGATGTCAATTCTAGAAGAAATATTTATTCAATTTTAGTCTATTTTTTAAAAATACATTTAGGAAATTTAAGAAACCTTCCAACTTCCAATGGATTTCAGGGCTTCCTTCCCATAATGTGATAAACATAATGAAGTAAAAGAGCCAATGGAACACATCCAACATAAGTGGGCTCTATCTGGAGAAGTTATAAAATAACATTGGAGATGGATGTAAATCACACAGCATAAGTGGATGTGTAAAACTTGTGATTTCTACCACTGAAGGGAATACTTACACTAAAGAGATCACAGATCCATCAGAGGTTCAAAAATAATGACACATTTGCAGTTTGCGTGAATGCTTGGTGGAGGAGGTGATCATTCAAGTTTTGAGGTATGGTAGGATGATTTTTAAAATAGAAGTAGAATTCACGCTCATTTTCCTTGACATTCCTAATGAATCTTCTCCTCCTCTTTCCCTTCCTGCCTCTTTTCCTCCTCTTTCCTATTCCTTATTCTCTTCTTATTTTTCTGGTTACCATTCTATTTTCTTTTGTACTATTTCTTTCTCTTCATGTTTTCACGGTGGCTATCTACTAACATTTGGTCCTTACTTTTGCTCTCTCTCCCTCCCTCCCCCTCCCTCCCCTCTCTCTCTCTCTCTCTCTCTCTCTCTCTCTCTCACACACACACACACACACACACAGATGCACGCGCACATACATAGAGAGTGAGAGGGAACTAGAATCACAGGGAACTAAGCTTAAATCCTTAAAGAAGCATCTTTGACTAATTATTTTCATCTTCTTAAGATTGGCCAATGAATACTATTAGGGTTTCCATTTTTTCCATTAAAATATATCTTATATCCATTTTTGTTCCTCTCCATTTTCAATGCTACCTCCTCAGTCCAGGATTTCACTATCTCATTCTTGTTTTAGTTCTATATGGTTTCCAGTACGAATCATTTCCCTTTCCTGTCCACCTTTCTTATTGATTTATTTCACAGAAGCATTCAAGAACTCCACATTTCATCCTTAGCCAGATCTATTCTCTGTTTAACATCAAAGACCATAAAGTAATTTAGTTCTATCACATTTATCCAAATCCTTTCTTTAAGAAAAAGTGCAATGACCACTCCCTTCTCTGACTACTCCATTCTTTGTGTTTATGCCCTCCTCTAGACATTTGTATTATGTGTGGCAGTCATAGAGAGGTAGTGTCGTGTACTGAATAAAGAGCTACCCTTTGAACTAAGAAGACTTGAGTTCAAGCCTCCCCTCAGACATACTAGGGGGCAAAGAGGGCATAGGGACAGAAACACTGTTGCTTGAAAGACATAGAAGGGTATAGCTTAAAGGACAGTCTCATTGAGGGTGCTCTCTTGCTAGGAAGATGGCTGTTGCCTGGGAGAGAAGCACTATGGTGATGACATGATGACAGATGGCACCCAATTTCAGTTATACTATGCTCCACAGAAGTACTTTGAGGCAAGACATAGGAACATCATTCAATGCTGTTGGGAATTATAATGCTACATCTTCAAGAAAATCTTTATCTGTCCTATGATAATTATAACTATGAATCTTTATATGTGTGGTCAAATCTACCCAACTCTTTCATGGGAAGAAGGACCAGACCTTCTGCTTTTTTCTGGTTCACTGGAAGTATCTAGGTAAGGTGGTATAATAAATATTAGACATTTGGGAAATGCAAGTTGATTGTTTCATATCTGGAATACATGGGTTGGATTTAATCTGGGGTTATAGGAGACTCATTTCAATTCAATTCAATAAGCATTTAGAAATATCACAGGGGTTGCTAAGGGCAGAGTTAGTTGTGCTTTGTTTTTATTTCATGAATAATTACAACCCAAAATATTCATCACATGGTAGCCAGTCCTCTTCTTAAAGCAAAGCTCTGACTACAATAAAAGATTATTATTGGCAAATCAGGCAATCATCCAGATGAAGCCTTTGAGAGAAATGTATTTGATACTGAAAACAACTGCTTTCATTTAACTAAGGACGATATGTAGATAAATGACACTTGAACTTATGCCTGGCACACAGACACTCAATATATCTTTATCTATTGATAACTGTTTGGACATTAAAGTTCTGATGCAAGTCAGAAGGGAAAAAAAGGTTTCTCTAGGAAGTTATGTTTATTTAAAATATACTTTTAAAATATATTCTGAGTCGGTCGGTAACTTACATGCCTCAGCAGAAAGTAACATGCATAAGAGGACTGAGAAAAACTGATTTTGTAAATGATAGTTTTCGTGGGATAATTTAGTTGTATGTTTATTGGTAAACTACACCTTGACAGATGGCTGATGAGAGCAGGGACCTAGACTCTCAGGAGATGGATGAAAGATAAACTGGTGATGAGGAAAGAAAGATCATGGGATCCTAAAGTTTTTATGTCTTTCTGTTTTGTTATGGGATAACTGTAAGAGAGCATTATAAGCACATTCCCTCTCACCAAGAATATCACAAAGGTCAGTGAGACCTGTCCCTCCCTTCATTAATAACCTAAAAGAGTATGAAGAGTTTTGACTGAAATGAAGAGACATTACTCTAAATTTTAAACTGTAAGCAATTATTTGGGATTCTCACGGTAGACAAGTCAAACACTGAAGAGAAGTCATCTGAAAAGAGGTTTGATGCAGAGAAAAATTAGTTAGCTAAGGGTAATTGAAATGTTCACAAGCCCTAAGTACTTCTAAATTCAAATAGAGATTCAGGGTGATTTGGTTGTGCTCAGGCTTGAGGAAAATTGGATTAAGCTGTAATAGAGAACAATCAGTGCATAGTGAGAAAGGTATCAACTTGTACTTGGGTATTTCTGTTTCCCTACATCTTGGCTCTAAATTTTTAATAATCTATTTAAATATAGATGATGCTATATATGGTTCTAGATGATGGCAATAATTAGTTATTTTTATATCTATTTTAAATGCCACAACCGAGTGGAAAAGTATGCTAGTCTCTGATTCAGTCACACATATTAGAAGCTTAGCTGTTTGGCTTTGAGACCATAACCAAGGCAATGCCATCCACCACTAGTAACATCTTGACTTGATTATGAACTTTTCATTTAGTTCCTAAATTAGTACCGGCTGAAATCCCATACGTCTCCAGATATGGGTATTGCAAGGCTTCTAGTGAATACTGCTACAGAAATGCTGTAGGCAAAGCTAGCCTTTCCAGGTCCAAATAACATGTTAAAGTTCTCATAACACAAACAGATCTGGCTCAGCACTAAATCTAGTTATCAGGCAAAGTTTTAGGGCAATGATACTTTCAATTTGTTTCAGTGTGGCCAGTTAAGTTATCAACTTGAAGGCTGGCTTTTGCTTGTGGCTTTTTCATCCTTTATGTAGGTAAATACAACTTTCAGTTGGAAATTCTCTGCTTGTTGTGTCTATTTCTTCCTTGTCTCCCTACTCACTCAGCTCTGGCCTTTATCACGTCCCCAGAGATGTGAAAAAGCACAGTGTCATTGGGTTCTATTTCTTAAATGTGCAACACTGGAACAAAAAAAGCTGTAAAAATAACTAACATCACTTCAAGGTTATATAAAGTTGTGTTTGAACAAAAGCAGCCTATTTCTCAATTCTCCATCAGTCCAAGCTAAAAATGGAACTTAGGAGCTGATAAGGCCACCACAGGAAAGGCTCTTAGAAGACAAACCACAAAGGGACACCACCGGCATATGTAGCTGTCCTATAGACATGTCTCTGTGTTTCTGGGTGAAAGTCATTTTCATAGGTTTATGTCTTTTAAATGAAGCTTTAAATGGATTTCCAGGGAAGTGCAGTTTGCTTTGCTCATTCACTTGGTTCATATCCCAGCCTAGACAATGTTGATGCTTAAACAGTGAGTGGTAAGCTCTTGAATCTTAACATTTGGCTGATAGAGGGTCTACTACTGTGTCATGCCTATTTGTCCCAATAAACAAATGTTACAAAAGGTTAGAGACAGCATGGTGCAGTCAAGAGATGGCTTTGGAGTAAGGAAAACCTGAATTCAATGTCGGACTCTGACACATCCTGTCTGAGCAATTCTGGACAAGTGTTTTTAACCCCTCAACACTCTATTCCTCTTTCTAAGATTACATATTGCAGAAAAGGTGCCAATTTATAATGGTAGTCACAGTTCCCAACGTAGAACTTCTACCAATGAAATGAACCAAAACGTGCTCCTGGAGGTTAATTCAATGATATGATCATATTAAAAATGGAGCTTTCTTGCATGCATGTTTGGAAAGCCTAAGTCCTAGGGTATATTTTTGGGGAAAGAAGTCCTGATCTTACACTCCCTCAAATATAAGATAGACTCTTAGGGCCTTTTTTTGCATAGAGAACACTTTCTAAAATGCCCCAGGGCCTCCCTATAGTCAACAGTTCTTCCAGTCTTTATAACAGCAATTTCATTCCTTCTAGAACTGGGGCTGTTCCTAATAGCCTCTAGTTACTTGTACCTTTTCCTTACATAGGAGCTACTTGGGGAGCTCAGTGAAAACTTCAAGGCCCTCAGTGATCAGAAATGAAGGTTGTCTGATTACCACAGACCTACACACACACATACATGCACACACACAAACACAACTGGAGCAACTGAATTGCCAAGTACATCTTTTAAAGCCAGATTAAAATCTGGTTTTATGACTGGATTACATTTTTCATTACAGCCTTTTCCTGACTGGTTTACTGATTGAAATGTTTACAGTAGAGAAGCACCAGGGATTAAATTCTTCTGGAATATATTTTTCTAGCTTCTGAAAATAATCCACTACACTCTCCCATTCACCCCTTCCCAGTAGAAATTGAATAGATACTTCATTTTCTGAAGGTTGATTATATATAAATAGATCATTTGTAATCTGATGCCTTTTTCTCTCTCAGTTGAAATAATGCCAGTGATGCAACTGGAAATGATTGGGGATTATATAACAGTGGATATGCTCTCTAAATAATTTGGGATAACCTCTATTTTATATACTGTATCTAATCTGTACTTAAAAAACTGTGATATATATATGCATATATATTCACAATGTGATGCCAATAAGCAGATCAGTGCATCACAACTGGACCTTTAAATTAAAAATAGAAAGTCGATAATTTAAGTTCACATGCAGAAACACTAGGAAAACTCTTTATTCATGTCCAATGAGAGGGGATGGGATGGAGACTAAGACAGGGTCACTTTTAGGCATTAGGAAAGACTTTACACACCCAGTAGAGGAATTATAAATATTCCATCTCTGCAAATTATGCAGATGCAAAGCCAAGAACATTTGCCCCCAAACCAGAGGTTTTTTTTTTTTCCTGTGCTCCAATCAGCACTAAGATCCTGATTAATACAAACCCACAGAAAACTGTGGACACAAGAATCGTATGAGCTGAGGTGGTAAAGACAGAACAGCTATACTCCACTGATGAAAGCAAAACTGTCATGCACCTTCTTTCTAAGATATCTCCAGTGACAGGTTGTGGGAAAGAGAAAGAAGAAAAGGGTACATAAAGTACTTCTTTTTCATTGGAAAATTAGGTTGTTAAGAGTTCAAAAAGTGAGCCAAGATAGTTAAAATGTAACTTTGGTACCTGACATGCAATGTGGTAGACACTGTCAATTGTAAAAATACAAACAGAAAAATAAAACAACTTGGATATTGCCAAATTGTCTAAGTAGAAAAGAAATAAATGGTGCAGAAGCTCTGGATTTTCTCACTGTTGGGACAATGTTTGAAATGGAGTGATTAGAAGCAAACCCTAAAAGCCAGAGGAGACTCCAAAGAGCAGGCTCCCTAATACAATTGTACCCTAGATGGTAGGTTAGAGTAACATTGGTTAGAAGACCAGTGGTTGCTATTTTACTTAAATGGGTCTTCTTAGAAATTGTCATTTTATCTTTCACTGTTTTATGTCAAGCCTCTCCAGAACAGGCCCGTTCTCTGTTCTCAGAAACGTTTGGAAATAAATTCTGCCACAATACTCCATTCCCTATTCCCACAGTTTCCACTTGTGATTGTCTGCTCTCTTTTTTGTTGTAGCTTGTAGAAGTGGGTGGCCGTATCAACTGTCTGACTGCCTTTGTTCTGCCCATCCTTCAATTTCACTGCACCAGAAGGCAAACATGGCTACACATAGGCAGTACTCAGCTATACAAAAAGCCCAAGCTGAATCATTACTTTCTTGCCATGGGTAGAGCCCAGGAACCCCAATCTACCTCTTTGGATACCTTAGCAAGGTACTTCAGAGCCCTGCTCACTGACCACATAATGAAGCCCACATGTTTCCATGCCACCTCATAGCTCAGAGATTTATCAGGACACAATTCTGACACCACTTGACATCATTCATGAGGTACTTCCCAGTTCCCATAAAATGGAAAAATAAGAGAGGAACCCATGCAAAAAAAGGGAGAACACTCCCTAGTTACTAAATATTTTAGATTAATTTAGTCATAGGGAACTGAAGCCGAGTTGTGTATTAATGGGCCATCCAGAACTTCTTAAATGTCCTTCCAAAAGCCACATGAGCTTTGAAGTCTGGCTGTTAAGGGAATAGACATCCTTTTAATTTAAAACCAACCAATGGATAATAGTAGTAGGGCTGTGTGGATGAAGGGGACCATTCTGCGTAGCAGGGGAACAGGGAGCAGTGCCATTTATAGGAACATCCTTTCTGACTTTAAAATAAATTATACAGGTGAACACAGAAGTTCATGCTACTTGCTGGAAGCAATAAGGATCAAATTTTGTGGACCATGTCTTCCACAAACCTCCATGGATCCTGCCTCATTCCCTGGGGGCTATTGTATTCCGTGGTACATCTCAGTAGCCCTTAGAAACTGGTGGCATGTCCTCAGATAGATATCTTGTATGATAAAGATAGACACATTGATTCCATCAGTTTCTTCCACAGGAGCTGCCGGATTGCCAACGGGCATTGTCGATATTCTCACCAGAGTTCTCTTTTTCCTTCTACCTGAGTCAAACTGCAGTCTCTAGGTCTTCATGGGTAAGGATCTTGTAACTCTGACGACTCTCTAGGTAGGAAGCCAGATCTGGGTCCCCAGCCTGCTGGGCTCTGTCTTGAGGGGTCTTGCCCTGTAGGTTTTAGATGGAATGAAAAAGACATAAGAACAAAAGGTAGAATATCAGATGCCCACACACTGACAGACCTTCACACATAGTGGTTGCTTACAAAATGAATGTTAGCATCTATCTGAGAGAATAAGTACAAACTAAGAGGGATGTTATCACAGAAGCCCAGAAAACAGAAGTTTTCTCTGCTGATTTTAAAGTTCTCTAGAATATTCCTCAGATACTCTAGGTTCCTGAAAGAGATTTCTTTAAAAATCAATTCCAAGATAAGACCATGGCTAATAATTTGTTGCCTCAACCAAAAAGAATTGCCCTGTTATGATTTGATAACTTCAAAACAAAGAAAGCATAGTCCCAGTATAATGCAGGGGTTGCCCGGGAAGTTTTTGTTTGTTTATTGTTTTAAATTTATGTTTTTTGTTACATTAAAGTTCCCTGATATCTCCTTCCTTCCCTCCCTTCCCCACACTCGAGAAGGCATCATTTGACAAAAAGATATATGTATATATAAGAAGATGTCTTCCTCATTTCTATTTATTAGTTCTTTCTCTGAAGGTGGGCATATACAAGTTATTCTCCAAACAATATTTCTCTTGCTGAATATAATGTTCTCTTGGTTCTGTTTATTTTGCTCTTTATAATTTCATGTAGGTCTTCCATGGTTTGTTTGTTTTTTTTAAATTAGCCTGCTTGAATCTACAGGAAGAGGAGGTAGCTGGCTAAGTCTACTTATTCTTTCTTTTTTACTTATTTCACCTTAATCAAAAGAAAAACATAATAATAGATGATCTCTGGATAGAAATGTTAGATGGTAGGTATTATCTCATTATCTATCATTAATGACTTATCTGAAATTGGTGGATCAGTGACCTAGCAGAGCTCTGAGGAAACAGACTGTTTGGCTCAGAGTAGGAGATTAATAAATGCTACTTGGCTTAATGACTTCATATATGGAAAAGAAAAGATTCAGAACACAAGAATTAAAACCCAGAGGACACCACCTGACTCAAATAACACTGGCCATCTAATCATGTCAGTTGTAGAAGAGAGAAAGAAGGAGAAAGAATAAAAGAATAGATCTAAATCTGGAAGGGATCTTAGTGGCCAACTAGTCCAACCCTCTCAACTTAAAAATGGAAAAAAGTAAAACCCAAGAAGATTAAGTGAATTGTCTACAGTTATACAAATGATGAGGGACAAAGCAGGGATCTGAATCTAGATCCTTTGCCTCTCAAGCCATTTTTCATTCCATGAAATTGTTACCAAAATGGAAGAGGATAAGGAAGACCCATTGAGAGCAGCAATGAAAACCACTTCAGACAGGTCCTTAATTTTGCTTTATGCCCAAGTATACTTACTTCAGAAATGGACTTTCCTCATGTGGTATTCCATTCAAATTCTTATCTTTTCCCCTTCGACAAAATTTAGTTCTTGCAGGCATGCCTCACCTCATACTTTTATTTGGGATAATGAGAATCTTAAAGCTGTGCTGACAAAATGGGTCCAAGATAACTCTGAATCAGAGGACTCCTTGAATATTATCACTAGGAGTATACTCTGTCTATACTTCAACATAAAAAGGAGATTTTGTTTTCCTTTTTGCATATATCCTTGGGAATATGACACTTTTTTAGTGTCTCTTCGTTCTCCTTAATATGTCCTCAATACAACATACTTCATTTGTCCGAGTACAGAATTCCTTTGCTGTGAGTATACAGAAATCACAAGGTATGAATTGCATCTATGTCAAGAAAGCAAAGACACAGACTTATTACCTATATTCATTTCAGTTTTGCTGGATTTCTCTCTCCTTTCCATAAACTAACAGCTTTCAGACCGAAATCTGCTTACTTACTGTTTTCATGATGATTCCCATTTGCTAAAGCTTCTTTCCCTGTAATCACCTGAACCCCATCTTAGTGTTTTCCCCTCTCTCTAATTTCAGCTCCCATCCTTCAAGTATTTCTTCTTGAATCTCTGTCTATCTTCTCTGGGCATAGAATTCCTGAGTCAGTTCTACTTGGTTTCTTCTTTTCTGATGACAGCTCAGCCTTAACTAGCTCAACCAATATTTTCATCTCATGTCTGCAATATGATGTCCTTCATTGTCTCTTCATCCCTGCCCTTTGTAACTCTCTACTCCAAAGATGTCATGAAGGTCATATTCACATTTCTTTGCCTGTTGTCCTTTCAGTAAAATAGCAGCACATACAAAGCACACATTTAGAGAAAAGGACAATACATTTACATCTTAATCCCCTTTTTTAGGGTAGGTAGGTGGAATAGTAAATAAGGTGCTCAGTCTGGAGTCAGGAAAACTCATCTTCTTGAGTTCAAATCTGTCTTCAGATTTCAAAGATTTAATGGCTGTGTGATCCTAGGCAAGTTGCTTAACCATATTTGCCTCAGTTTCTTCAACTGTAAAATGGACTAGAGAAGGAAATGGCAAACCACTCCAGTACTTTTGCCAAGAAAATGGGGTCATAAAGAGTTAGACACAATTGAAAACAACTGAACAAACCTTTTTTTAATGGGACTACATTATCTTAGGTATGATTTGTAGTAGTAGTAGTAGTAGTAGTAGTAGTAGTAGTAGTATAGAAGTAGTTTTGGGGTAGGCAATGGTTAATATCTCTTTAAAGGTTGATATCCTCCCCCAGCTATGGACCTGCCTTACATGATTAGTGCTCTGCTTGAGCTACTGATTTTTGAACTACTGATGGGTCTAGAATAACCCTGAATCAGGGGACTTCTTGTATATTTTCACTAGGGATATACTATTATCTATACTTCAACTAAAAAGGAGAAAATTTTCCCCTTTTTCGCCTAAATCTTTGGAACTATGGTGCTCTCTGTTCCCCTTAATAGGTCCCTAATACAATACATTTCATTTGTCAAAGTATAGAATTTCTTCACTGTGGATATGTAGAAATCTTTTCTGTCTGTAATCTTTTGAACCCCATCTCAGTGTTTTCCTTTCTCTGCTCTGCTTTTCCTTTTCACCAATCAATATCCCAATATTGCAGAGGTTCCTCACAATCACTACCACCACGTAAACAAAAAATTCAACTTGTTTCCTCAAAAGCTTAATAGGATCACAGGTTTAGAGCTAGAAGAGTTATCTATGCAGCAAACTTATTTTATAGATGACTTTCTGAAGCCCAAAGAGATCACATAGTATTAATCAGCTGAAGTAGTCTTTGGACTCAGGTCCTCTGACCTCAGATCCTTTGTTTTTTCCCCTACACCAGGGGTCGGCAACGTATGGCTCTCCAGCCATATCTGGCTCTTTTGAGGGCCAGATATGGCTCTTTCTGCAGGAGCCATAAAGTCAATTTTTTTTCAGGCGCTGTTACAGGAGCGCACTGTGAGCACTGTACGGCTCTCACGAAATTACATTTTGTAAAAAATGTGGCATTTATGGCTCTCACGGCCAAAAAGGTTGCTGACCTCTGCCCTACACCAACTTTGCTAGATCTAGAAAGCTAATTGGGAGTGTCTAAATTAGTTAGCCTTTAGTCCTACCTCTACCACTGTTATATGTGTAACTTTGAAAATTCTATCTCATTTTTCTCATCTGTAAAAGAGAGATGACAAACTATGTACTACTTAGCTCAAAGAATTAATGTAGAAATCAAAAGGAATAATAGATCGATAAGCCTTTTGGAAGAAATAGCTACTAATACATGTAAGGAATTATTATTTAATATTGATGTTCCTTGCTTGGGTCACTTGGTCTGTGATTTTGATCACCCCCAAATATTAGTACTCTTCTACACCAAGTTCCCACCCAAGAATTACATTGTATTTATTTTTCTATGTCTATTTTCTATTCCCATTTCCTAATCCAGCAGAATAAAAAGTCCTCGAATGTAAAGACTATTATCTTTTCGGCATGTAGCAGTGTCTTGCAAATAACAGCCACTTAATAAAACCATGTTGAATGGACTTGAATTCTTTGTTACTTATTATAACTTCTTGCCACATAGTATGGTTCCATGAACACTGTGGCACGTGAATATTTGCTTGAATGATGAATCGCATACCTCTGCCTTCCTTCCCATGCTCCCTTCAACAACCCTGAAGGATAATAGTACTCCATACCCATGCCATCACCCCGTTAGAATGACCCTGATTTCCATATTTGTACATTGGATATCTCCTCCCTCCACAGCCTGACTGTCAGGGCTTAGCCAAGGTGATAGACCAGCCAAACTAAGGCTGGACACACATGGAGATTTATAAATGTACCTATGCAAATACACATCCTTTCTTTGTGGTTATAGATTTAAAATGCAGTTTCTCTAAATAAAGTACTTTATTTTTTCCTCCTTTTTTTCCCAAAGCCCCAGGCACTGCCATGAGCATAGAAGAGATGCCCTAGCTGTGTGCACAAGTGAAGGTTTTGGTGCCAATGGCCATGCCTAGCTAGGAAAATGTTTCCACTCACTCATCAGGTTACCTTGGAATCCGTCTTTCTCAGAGATGCCCCTGCATCCACCAGGAGTTGGCAGACAGCCCGGTTCCGCTGGCAAGCAGCCTTATGCAATGCTGTCTCTCCCCTAAATCAAGACCAAAGAAGAAACTAGCAGTGAGGAACTTTAACCATGGAGGGGAAAACCACACCTTTCTCTACATAGTATGTACTCAACTAGCCCCTTCACTGTAAATGATACTGGGAGAAGGTTGAAAATCATTTTATTCAGTTGAGCCATAGATTCTCTTTAATGACTAGCTCAAACGCCCACAGTATCAGACATTAGGTTCTCTCTTCTTTTTTCATTTTTTTTTCATAATGACAGAAGTCAACTGGGCCCCCTGGTTGAAAATTTAGAGATTTACTCTATAAACATTATTATTGTTATTATTCCGTTTTTAATAACAAGTCTCCAGGCTCTCTAGGAAAGGAGTGTGTTGTAGAAAAGCCACTGGAACTGGGTGTAAAGATATTAGATTGAAGGGCTCTGGGTCTGGTAAGTCTGGATCTTTTTAGCTTGGCTGCCTTGGATAAATCACTTGATTTCTCTGGATTTCTGCACTTTCATCTATAAAACAAGGATCACAGATCACAACTTTCAAGCTGAAAGGGCCACAAGAGACATTTAATTTGGGGGCAGCTGGGTGGCTCAGTGGATTGAGAGCTAGATTTAGAGATGAGAGGTCCTAGGTTCCAATCTAGCCTCAGATAATTCCTATCTATGTGACCCTGGGCAAGTCACTTAACCCCCATTGCCTAGACCTTATCACTCTTCTGCCTTAGAACCAATATACAATACTGATTCTAAGATGGAAGGTAAGACTTTAAAAAAATTTGAAAAAAGAGACATTTAATTTGACTTCATTTTACAGATGAGGGAACAGAAGTTTGAAGGGGAGAAATGACTTGCCAATGGCTTCCCATGAAGTAAACAGCAGAATTGTTCTGAGGCTTCAATGATAAAATGCATGTGAAAGCATTTCAAAAGTTACAAAGTGTACTCTAAATGTGAAGCATCTCTGGCTTAGTACACGGGAAACAACTTTGGTTCAAGACTCAAAGGGCCAGAGTTCAAATTCCATCTTTGACTTTTAGTACTTATTTGATTCTGGATATTTACCTTTTCTTCTCTGGGCTATTTTTCAATCTATAAAATAAGAAATTTAGACTATTTGGATTAAGTGCCTTCCAGCTCAAATTCTTGGAGAATGAACTATTAATACCCACATTTTACAGATGAATCAACTTTGGCTCCCAGGGGTTGAATGGCTTTTCCAGAATTACACAATTAGTAAGTACAGGATTCAAACCCATGTACTCTTGATTCCAAAGTCAAAACCAATACTATATCTTACTATACTGCATTATTATTCTATTAAAATATAGGTGTTGAAACATAACTCTGAGATTCTTTCCTGCTTTAAAAATTCTGTTATTCGTTGATTCAATTATTGGGATGCTTGTGCTTTGTGCTGACAGACAGATGAGGTTTATAATAGAAAATCCAAATTATGGGGCCCAGAGATTGCTGAGATCAAAATATTCCTTTGAATCCCTTTTATCTTATTTTTATCCTTGAAAAAATGCTTAGCTTAGGTCATCATTATTTTACATGCCTCTGCATAATTTCTCATTGTTGACATCTACTCTGTCCCCAATTTCAGCTATTGAGACCACCAGAAAGAAGTTTCTGTTTCTGTCAGGTCTGTAATGTTTAACTAGTTGAAATGGAAAGTCCTAGATACCATGTGATGAATCATGGTGCAAAGAAGATTAATATTTGAGCCAGTCATGACATGGGATGTCTGGTCTAATGAACTCTTCTCTATCCTGTACTAACATTTGTGTATATTACTATATTATTGTGTTTATGTACAGGGAAACTTGTACTTATCATAGATGAAAAATGAACAAGTATACATAAACAGGACTTGGAAGTGTGATTTTATGGGAATTCTTTTTTTTAAACCTTAATATCTTTTATATATATATATATATATATATATATATATATATATATATATATCCTTCTGTATTAATTTTTTTATTTGTTTTAGGGCTAGGCAATGGGGGTTAAGTGACTTGCCCAGGGTCACACAGCTGGGAAGTGTCTGAGGCTGGATTTGAACCTAGGACCTCCTGTCTCTAGGCCTGGCTCTCAATCCACTGAGCCATCCAGCTGCCCCCAATTTTTTGTGTGATTTTATGGGAATTCTATCCACCAATACATATCCCAACCCACTCAAAACTTAGTAGACGGCTTGCCTGTGGTCACATTACTAATAAGTATCAGAGTGGGATTTAAATCCAGGTATCTAGATTTGGACTCTATACCCTAAAATCTTCCACCCTGTCTCCTCACAACGTAATGTAGAATTTGTATATGGAACTTAAAAAAGACTGGTAGTAGACTTTTAGATGGTATCTAAGTATTCACTTAGATGGTATCTAAGTACCTACAGACTGTGCTTCTCTCCATTCTCCCAACCATATTCCAGAGAGAAACTCACAAACCATCGAATACTGGATGAGTACTCACGTTTCACTGTCTGTCATATCCAGCAACTCAGAAGGACCTGTGCAAGAAACAAAACAGTTATGTAAAGAGGAGGTAAGAAAAAAATCGGGAAGATCCAGGAAACATTATAGAAAAGTCCACTATATAATTCCTTGGGAAATGAAATGGAAATCAAAGCATGTTAGAAAGGGGAGGTTAGAAAGTCTGAATAGTCAAAACCTGCCCTTTAACCCCAACAAGAATTTACTGAATTCCTGCTAGATTCCAAGCTTTGGTATAGATTCTGTGGATTATAGAAAGAAATATAAAGTATGGTATCTTGCAGCTAAGGTCCTTATGAGAGATACAAAAACAATATATATGAATTAATTGAAGAATTCAGTGCTAAATCACTAGACTATAAGTGTAAAAGAAATCCAAAGAAGGGAGGGAATCACTGTGACCTAGTAGGCTTGTACAGCAAGCTTTGAACACATCCTTAGCTAACTTGGCTAGAAAAATATAATACAGCATTATGGACTATTGGACATAGTAGACCTCAGAGATCATTTAGCCCAAATCTCTCATTTACAGATGAATAAACTAAGGTGCAGAGAGACCCAGAAAACACTGTGGGAGGAATTCTCCTCTGGAGACTGTGAGAAATTGCTAGGATTAATAGCAAAGGGAATTCCTTCCAATACTTGTCTTCCATGAATGTGCGATATTTTATCATAGAAAGGACAATGTCAGCCCTCTCTTTTCTAAAGAGGGCTTCCTCCCAGTGATCATTTCTGTTCCATTTCTATGAACACTGGAACAAAAGGAAATGAATTTGCTTTGCAGAGAGAAAAAATTGATAAGCATTCCCCAACAGATAATTCTGAAAGGATATGAACAAGCAATTCAGAAATGAAAGTTATCAACAACCATATGAAAAAACTTTCAAATTAGCAAAGATAAAAGTTAAACATCTATGAGCTTCCATCACAAAGTCATAGATTGACAAAGATGGCAAAAAAGGAAAATGTCAATTGTGGGAGAAGTTGTAGGAGGTCAAGCATACACTGTGAATACAGTTGTGAATTGGTCTAACCTCGCCAGAGAATAATTTAGACATATGACAGTGTTCCCTGATTTCCTCCCATCTTCTTCAGGAAGATTTTTTTTGAGTTTCCAGCTACTACAGCTTTCCCCTCAAGTTATGTTTTATCCATAATTTATGTTATATACATAATTATTTACATGTTGTCTCCTCCATTATTATGTAAGCTCTTTGTGGCCAGGGACTATTTTTTGCCTTTTTTGTATCCCCAGACCTTAGAACAATTCCTAGAATGTAGTAAATTTGAAAAAAGAAAATTTTGACTGAGTAGAATGAATATATATTTGGTCGAATTATAATACTATGAAGTATATATCTCACAGGCAGGGCAAAAGGCCAAGCATACAAAAATATTTAGAGCAGTACTTTTGGATTAGAGGAAAGAACTAGAAAAGAACAGGTGCTGATCAACCAGGGAACAACCAAATCCATTTGGTATATTACGATAATGGAATATTATTGCACTATAAGAAAAGATAAATACCAGAGATTCTGAGAAAATTGGGAAGTCTTGCATAACTTGGTACATACTAAAATGAGCAGGACAACAAAACACATGAGCATAATAACATAAAGGGGAAAAATCTTTGAAAGACTTTAGGATTCAAGTTTTTTGTTGTTGTGCAGTCAAGTCTGATTCTGTGATACCATTTGCAGTTTTCTTGGCAAAGAAACTGAAGTGGTTTGCCATTTCATTCTCCAGCTTATTTTACAAGTCAGTCAATCTCCTTCAGCCTCAATTTCTTCATTTGGAAAATGGGGATAATAATAAGTCTTACCTACATCTCAGGGTTGTTGTGAGTATCAAATGAGATATTTGTAAATTATTCTGCAAACCTTAAAGCACTACATATATGTGAACTATTACTATTGTTATTGTTATTGTTATTATTATTATTATTATTATTAAGTTAACTGCCTAGGGTCACACAGCTAGTAAGTATTACAGGATGGATTTGAATGTAGGTCTTCCATACTCTACATCTCTATTCACAAAGACACCTAGTATCCTCATCCATTCTTTTTTTTTTTT